>NC_133324.1:467175721-467504650 GCF_042186555.1 Aquarana catesbeiana | reverse complement strand
ACTCCTCACCTGGTTGCTGCCACACACGCTTGACACCATCTGAACCAAATACGTTTCTCTTGGTCTCATCAGACCACAGGACATGGTTCCAGTAATCCATGTCCTTAGTCTGCTTGTCTTCAGCAAACTGTTTGCGGGCTTTCTTGTGCATCATCTTTAGAAGAGGCTTCCTTCTGGGATGACAGCCATGCAGACCAATTTGATGCAGTGTGCGGGGTATGGTCTGAGCACTGACAGGCTGACCCTCCACCCCTTCAACCTCTGCAGCAATGCTGGCAGCACTTATACGTCTATTTCCAAAAGACAACCTCTGGATATGACGTTGAGTACATGCACTCAACTTCTTTGGTCGACCATGGCGAGGCTTGTTCTGAGTGGAACCTGTCCTGTTAAACCGCTTTATGGTCTTGGCCACCGTGCTGCAGCTCAGTTTCAGGGTCTTGGCAATTTTCTTATACCTAGGCCATCTTTATGTAGAGCAACAATCCTTTTTTCATATCCCCAGAGAGTTCTTTGCCATGAGGTGCCATGTTGAACTTCCAGTGACCAGTATGAGAGAGTGAGAGCGATAACACAAAACTTAACACACCTGCTCCCCATTCACACCTGAGACCTTGTAACTCTAACGAGTCACATGACACCGGGAGGGAAAATGGCTTATTGGGCCCAATTTGGACATTTTCACTTAGGGGTGTACTCACTTTTGTTGCCAGCAGTTTAGAAATTAATGGCTGTGTGTTGAGTTATTCTGAGTACAAAACATATTACAGTGCACACATTCAAGAATGAAATTTCCTGCAAGGCTAGTTAAAAACACCTGAACATATTCAACAAAATACGGGTGTTTGGTCACACTATGTGGTCATATAGTACTAAGCCCACTTACTTGCGACAAAGTACCCCGAATTAGTGGGTCCTACTCTAGTAATAGAATGGAAGATCCTTCATAATTCGGGGTACTTTGTCGCAGTAAGTGGGCTTAGCACTATATGACCATATAGTGTGACCAACCCCCCATATTTTTTTAAATATGTTCAGGTGTTTTTAACTAGCCTTGCAGGAAATGTCATTCTTGAATGTGTGCATTGTAATATGTTTTGTACTGTTTGTTGGTCTTATAGCAGCACCAGCTTGAATTTAACGCATTTTAGAGTGTGCCCCCCAAATATGTTTTTGTATATTGTAATAGACCCTGGCCAGGTTTTATTGGGCTGGAGCACTCTTCCCCCTCCTCATTACTTCTTATTTAGTGGCCACCAGTGCATAGGATGTATCCCCTTCAGTTCTCCCACATAGAGGAGTTCAGCTCACATGGTTGAGGCAAAGGATCTTCCATTCTATTACTAGAGTAGGACCCACTAATTTGGGGTACTTTGTCGCAGTAAGTGGGCTTAGCACTATATGACCCTATAATGTGACCAAACCCCCGTATTTTGTTGAATATGTTCAGGTGTTTTTAACTAACCTTGCAGGAAATGTCATTCTTGAATGTGTGTGCTGTTTGTTGATCTTATAGCAGCACCATCTTGAATTTAAACACATTTTAGGGTGTGCCCCCCAAATATGTTTTTGTATATTGTAATAGACCCTGACCAGTTTTTTCTGGGCTGGAGCACCCCTCCCCCTCCTCATTACCACTTATTTAGTGGCCACCAGTGCATAGGATGTATCCCCTTCAGTTCTCCCACATAGAGGAGTTCAGCTCCCATGGTTGAGCCAAAAGATCTTTCATTCTATTTCTAGAGTAGGACCCACTAATGCAGGGTACTTTGTCGCAGTAAGTGGGCTTAGCACTATATGACCATATAGTGTGACCAAACCCCCGTATTTTGTTGAATATGTTCAGGTGTTTTTAACTAGCCTTGCAGGAAATGTAATTCTTGAATGTGTGCGCTGTAATATGTTTTGTACTGTTTGTTGGTCTTATAGCAGCACCATCTTGAATTTAAACACATTTTAGGGTGTGCCCCCCAAATATGTTTTTGTATATTGTAATAGACCCTGACCAGTTTTTGTTGGGCTAGAGCACCCCTCCCCCTCCTCATTACCTCTTATTTAGTGGCCACCAGTGCATAGGATATATCCTCTTCAGTTCTCCCACATGGAGGAGTTCAGCTCCCATGGTTGAAACAAAGGATCTTCCATTCTATTACTAGAGTAGAACCCACTAATTTGGGGTACTTTGTCACAGTAAGTGGGCTTAGCACTATATGACCATATAGTGTGACCAAACCCCCATATTTTGTTGAATATGTTCAGGTGTTTTAACTAGCCATGCAGGAAATGTCATTCTTGAATGTGTGCACTGTAATATGTTTTGTACTGTTTGTTGGTCTTATAGCAGCACAATCTTGAGTGTTAACGCCTTTTAGGATGTGCCCCCCAAATATCTTTTTGTGTATTGAGTTATTTTGTGGGGACAGAAAATTTACACTGTTATACAAGCTGCTCATTCACTACTTTACATTGTAGCAAAGTGTCATTTCTTCAGTGTTGTCACATTAAAAGATAGAATACAATATTTACAAAAATGTGAGGGGTGTAATCACTTTTGTGAGAATCTTATTTTTTTTTTGTACTGTCACCAGTCAGTGTCCCTGATCACCACCACACCAGTTAGTGATGATGCTGTACTGCACTAGTGACAGTATGTAAACAAAAACATTTTATTTTTTAATTTCTTAATTTTCCCAAAAAATTATGACAAAAAATGACAATTTCAAAAAACTTGCCATTCCTCTTACTAAATACCTTGGCTTGTCTACTTTTCAAAAAGGGGTCAATTGGGGGATATCTGTACTGTTCTGACATTTGTGGGCCTCAAGAAATGAGAGGTCATCAGGACTGATACATTTTCAGATATATACCATAGTTTGTGGACTCTAGAACTTTCCTACAGACAAAATAATATACACATATTTGGGTTATTTTCACCACAAAAATGTAGCAGAATACAGCTTGGCCTAAACTTATGAAGAACTATTATTTATTTGCAAAATTTTATAACAGAAGTGACGATAAACACGTTTTTTGTTTATTTAGCAAAAAATAAAAAAACCCAGTGGTGATTAAATACCACCAAAAGAAAGCTCTATTTGTGTGAAGAAAATTCTAAAAATGTTGTTTGGGTACAGTGTTGCAGGACCACAATTGTCATTCAAAGTGCAACAGCGCTGAAATCTGAAAATTGACCCGGGCAGGAAGGGGGTAAAAGTGCCCGGTATTGAAGTGGTTTAAAAAGGGGTATGGGGGTCTGGGTACTTCCCTGGGGACATATATCAATGCAAAAAAAGTAAAAACAATAGTTTTTTCAGGAGCAGTGATTTTAATGATGATTAAAGTGCAACAATAAAAACAAAAAAAATCCTTTAAATATATAGAATGGGAGGACCCCCACTAAGCCAACATCCAATAATTATATAGAAAGGATTGAATGAGTTTGTAAAAAACTCTATCAAAACAAGGCAGACTTTGTGGGCATATCATGAGGCGGTAGTTATAAAAATATATTGTCTTTATTACAAAAACATTTTTAAAATAACATTTAACAAACAACACCCTACTACTTGACAATGTCAACAGATACCCAATAAAACAGACACGGAGGGAAAGGATCCTTGAACTATAGTATATGAGGTCCGTGATAGGTACAAAAAGCGATGTATATAGGTATCAAAGGATTGGGTCCATGAACTCCTCAATGCTTGCTGGTTTACAAGATATACACCCACCATCAACAATCACGCTGACCCGAGAACTAGAAAAATTCTGCCTCCATGGGAGGCCTCCTGGTGACCACTGTCTTTTCGCTTTGACAGCTCTTATATAGGCAAGGGCAGGGCCACCCGCTGATGTAACTGGATGACCCCACCCCCTCTGACATCACATGACGTCACATGATGTCAGAAGGGGACAGGGATACTCGTTTACATCACCGGGTGGCCCCGCCCTTGCCTATATAACAGCTGTCAAAGCGAAAAAACAGCAGTCACCGAGAGGCCTCCCATCGAGGTGGAGCTTTTTAAATTTTTTCTATTTTTCGGGTCTGTTGGGCAGCATGATTGAAGATATATGTACATCGTGGGACACTTTTTTTTTTTAAATAAAGGATTTGTCAAAAACTATCTCTTGTGGTTTTTACTTTTTGACACTTTTTTGGGGGAATGGGATAAAATGTACCCAACACCCATTCACATAGGGTAGGGGGATCTGGGGGCACCCTTGTTAAAGGGGGCTTCCAGATTCTGATAAGCCCCATGACCGCAGAACCCAACAACCACCCACCAGGGTTGTCAGGAAGAGGCCCTTGTCCCCATCGACATGGGGACAAGGTGCTTTGGGGAGGGCAAGTGGCCTGGTATGGTTTAGGAGGAGGGGCCAACTTGCTTGACCCCTCCCTTTCCTGGCCTGCCAGGCTGCATGCTCGGATAAGGGTCTGGCATGGATTTTTGGGGGGACCCCACACCAATTTTTTTTTTAAAAATGGAGTGGAATTTTCCTTTAAATCTGTGCCAGACCCAAAGGGCCTGTTATGGATTTTGGGGGGGGACCCCACATTGTTTTGTTTTAATTTTGGCATGGAGTTCCCTGTTAAAATCTTTACCAGACCCAAAGGGCCTGGTATGGATTTCAGGGGGGACCCCATTCCGTTTTTTTCCTATATGTGTCATAGGGTTCCCCTTAACCACTTCAATACACTGTAGTATATACTCTGGACTGCACTTTATACCCTGCACTGTATTATGTATACTACTACACTGACTGCACTATATATTCTCCACTGTATTATATATTCTACAGTGACTGTACTATATACTCTGCAATGTAATATATATACTACACTGACTGCACTATACACGCCCCAGTGTATTATATATATTACACTGACTGCATTAAATACTCTGAGCTGTATTATATATACTACACTGACTGCACTATATACTCTGTACCAGTATTGTATATACTACACGGACTGTTCTATATACTGCTCTATATACCCTTATATAGTGTGGGGCGTGGACTTAGCCCTGAGCCATGATTGGCCAAAGGCACCCTGCCCTTGGCCAATCATTGCTCTCACAGCACATCACTCTGTGATTGGCCAAAACATACAGGTGAGGTGCATGCTTTGGCCAATCAGCAGCTGTCAATGCACTGCGATCTTGCAGTGCATTATGGGGCCCTCCACTGTGGGTGAACTTCCCGCGAATGCCCCATATGTTCTATGAACAAAAAAAAACACCCGATGTTTAAGTCGAACTTACGTTTGACTCAAATATCGGGATCATCCCTATTTTTGAAACTTTTTTGGTGAATGATTAGGGGTACAATGTACCCCATACGTATTCACATGGGGGCTTGGATATGGGGGCCCCCTTGTTAAATGTACAGTTCCTCCAAAGTGTGAATACCCCTAGAGACCCATTGTGAGAGATTGAGGTCTGGTATAAATAGCTATATAGCTGGAAGGGGAAAGTTAGTCTGTATATCTTGGTTATAATCTCTGTTAGACTCTTCCAGGCCATCATGGTGGCCTCTATAGTAGGAAAAAGGTTTGAGGAATTACGTGGAATATATCTATAAGCTGGAGAAAAGTTGTATAGAGTGTTCGTTGGGACTTGAAAGCTCTCTAGTTCCGTCCAAATAGTGTATGGTGCATTAGGGAACAATGCTTTCATCTGGTTAAGAATTGAGGCTATGTAATAGTCTTGCAATATTGTGAGGCAGACCCCTCCCACAGATCTGAGTTTGATAAGCTTACTGAATGCACATCTGGCCCTCTTGTCTCTCCATAAATATTGGTTCAGTATGGATTGCAAGTTCTTAAAATATGAATTAGGCATAGGGATAGGAAGGGTTCTAAATAGATAAAGTAGTTGAGGCAAGAAAAGCATTTAGCATTTTAAATGTTGCAAGACGTCCTGACCAGGACAATTCAAATTTTGCCAGACCTTGTAGTCTTGAGCGAAGTGTGGTTAAAAAGGGTGTGTAGTTGTATTTACCTAGGTCTGTTACCTTTTGAGGTAAGCGTTATACCCAAATATGTCACTCCCTCTAATTTCCATGCATATGGGAAGGAAGTCATGAGCTTTTGCATAGTAACCAGTAGACATGTGCACACTGAAATATTTTGTTTTGAAATTTCGTTTTCGTTCGAAAAATACATTTATTTAGTTACTCCCGAAATTTGTTTTTATTTATTTTGTTTTGTTAAAAAATGCATTTGTCCGAAAATCCAAAATAATTAAGGTCAAATCTGTCATTGAAGGCTTATGGTGTCTGTCGAATGTTCTAAGAAGATTCGACGGAGCAGCTAAACTGTACGACTCCGCAATGGTACGAATGTTCAACCTACAAGCTATAGTAGAATTACTAGTCAACCAACATTAGAATTCTTCTATTGCCTATGGCGGAGCATTTGACCATAAATGTCTGCTTGCGGCAACTGCTTCGTCGAATCTTCATGTCAAATCTTTTCTCTCTATGTAGAGTAATCTTGGATTAACAGAGTTAGGTTAGGCACATTCAACCTTTTTTGCTATTGTCTCTATAATGTCGAAACTTTTCTCTCTATGTCAAATCTTTTCTCTCTATGTAGAATAATCTTGGACTAATAGAGCTAAGGTTAGGCACATTCGACTACAGGTTCAATGGACACAGATCGCTATTGTCAGCGTCATGTCGAATCTCCTATCTATATCGAAATGTTGTTGCAACGAAAATGAAAATAAAGCATTTGTTTATGTTGGATCTTTCAGTTTTCGGATTCTGCACGTTCGTTATCGTTTATTAAAACAATAATGAAAATACCCGAAATTCGGACGAAAATGCATTCGAACGAAAACGAATGCACATGTCTAGTAACCAGTGATATCCCCAGATCCAAAATATATGACTTTGACTCAATAATCTTATAATTAGAAACTTGGTTGAACAATTGGAGAGTTTGGTGTACCGAAGCTAGGGAATTTTCCACATCTGTCAACATCAATATGATGTTGTCTGCGAACAGACTAATGGTGTGTCTTTTATCCTTTACTGGAAATCCTAGGATGTGGGGGTGAGACCATATATTCGTTGCCATAGGTTCCATAAGAAGATTAAAAATGAGTGATGATAGGGGGCAACCTTGGCGTGTGCCATTGGAAATATCAAAGGGGTGGAAAGCATACCAGATACAAAGACCTGGACAGAAGGCTTTGTATACAGGGCCATAATGGCTGAATAGATTGGGGCAGTAAATCCAAAAGCTGTTAGAACTTGAGCCAGATAATCCCAGTGGATTCTATCAAATGCCTTCTCTGCATCCAAGGCTAGGAGCAGAGAAGGCATTTTCGATTTATTGGCTAAATGAACAACATTCACCAATCTGCGAGTGGCGTCAGCCGTTTGGTGGCCTTTTGTGAATCCAGAATGATCTGGGTGTATGATAGAAGGTAGTATGTCAACCAGTCTGAGGGTTATAAGCTTGGCATAAATTAGCAGATCATTGTTTAAGAGCAAAATTGGGCAGAAATTTTGAGGAGTAGTGGGATATTTACCAGACTTTGGTAACGCTATAATCATTGTCTTTAACATTTCAGATGGAAAAGAGGAAGAAGCAACCAGTGAGTTATAGACTCTTTCAAGAAAAGGAGTTAGAATATGTTTGAAAGATTTAAAATATTCTCCTGTAAAGTCATCTGGGCCTGAGGATTTGTTGTTAGTTAGAGTCCACTACTTTGTTGATTTCAGGGGTTGTGATGGGTGCATTTAACAAATGAAGGTGGAACTCTGAAAGTTGAGGAAGTTTAACTTTTTGTATGAAATTTTTAATCAGCTCTGGTGTTGGTTGGAAGGTGGTTGGGTGCTGGTTAAGGTTGTAGAGCGTACTGTAATACAGGCTAAATGTGTCGGCTATAGCTTGCTGGTGGTAAGCAAGCAATTTGCCAGCTCTGTTACTGATGATTAGGGGTGAGCCAAACACCCCCCGGTTTGGTTCGCACCAGAACCTGCGAACTTTAGAACCCCATCAAAGTCTATGGAACTCGAACGTTTGAAATCAAAAGTGCTAATTTTAAAGGCTAATATGCAAGTTATTGTCCTAAAAATGGTTTGGGGACCCGGGTCCTGCTCCGGGGGACATGTATCAATGCAAAAAAAAGTTTTAAAAACTGACGTTTTTTTCGGGAGCAGAGATTTTAATGATGCTTAATGTGAAAAAAGTGAAATATTCCTTTAAATATCGTACCTGGGGGGTGTCTATAGTATGCCTGTAAAGTGGCGCATGTTTCCCATGCTTAGAACAGTCCCTGCACAAAATAACATATTTAAAGGAATAAAAGTAATTCAAAACTGCTTGTGGCTTTAATGTAATGTTGGGTCCCTGCAATATGGATGAAAATCAGTGAGACAAACGGCATGAGTACCCCCCCCACCCCCCAGTCCATTACCAGGCCCTTTGGGTCTTGTATGGATATTAAGGGGAACCCCGCACCCAAATTAAAAAAGGAAAGGCATGGGGCCCCCATGCCCTATATACTCTGAACAGCAGTATACAGGCGGTGCAAACAAGACATGGACTGTAGGTTTGCTGTTAAGTAGAATCTGTTTTTAATTATTAACTGGTACATTTTTAAAGTGTAGCTCCAGCCAAAAAAATCTATTTTTAAGCTTTTTGGAAAACATAGGGAAGTGTTATCACCCCTGTAACATTTGTTTTGCTGTCTGTGCACCTCTTCAGAAGATTTCACCTCACTTTCTGTCCCAATGACAATTTTTTTTTGAAAATTTTGGGTTTTTAGTGAAACAAGGATTTGTGATAAAGCATCAGTGAAGAGGAGACACGTTTTTCCCATATTAACTCTTACAGGAGAGAATTTCCCTTCCTAGGGGTAGATTTCATCTCACTTCCTGTTGTCTCCTTCTGTTTGCAAGTAGGAGTTGTTTGTAGAGCCAAAAAAGAAAAAAGAAATTGCGCTAGGTGCTAAACATAAATAATAATGAAAATTGAAGTGGGGGACCGTGAAGGAAGTCCTGCAGCTAAAACACAATAACCCCAATACAAGGGCACATACAAAATACAAAAAAGAACAGTGTAGCGCTGGACTAGTGAAAAAGGACACATGTGTGGATATATATAAACAAGACCCACAAGCTTATCATGAGTCAATATGTGATATTAGATGATGTGAAACCATGACTTAAATAAGTGTAAACAATACTGAAAATAAAGAATATTTCTATATAAATATTAACGAAATATTATCAAAAAGTTCATATAAGTGACCAAAATTGTGTGTCAAAAAATACTTTAAAGAAAGAGTTCATAAATGTGACAAAGTGAAGATATTGGATCCACAAATGAGCCCGATAAAAGGACCGGAGTTACATAATCCACCATCAGTGTAGCCCACCACCAGATGATAAAGTTGGAGGCTTACCAGAAAGCCTGCGACCACCCTTATTCAGGGGGGTCAAAACAGGCTTAGTAGTGGGAGGTGAACTCCTGGATGTATCCCTCAATGGACTCCTTACGTTATCCTACTGGTCTCCTCTTTCCACGGCTGGTCCGCAGTGACAAAAACACCAATATGGAGGAAAAGATCCTCCAAATTCCTCCCGGTATTTCTTCAGGGAGACAGATGAAATCCAATGAATTTCAATAAGTGAGGTAAGGGTCTTCTTCAGGGAAAAGGAATGGGCTGAGGACTTCCAGGTGAATACAAACAATCTCATATGTTACGCGTTTCAAACAATGGAGATCTTACGCTCAACATAGAAGAGTAGAACAGAGACACCTAAGAGGGCTTCAAGCAAGCCAGAGCAAGATAAAAATAGATCATGTCCAGGTGGAGCCCTCCTGTATCTGAGAACTACCTCCCAAAAGGGGGGCCAGATCACTCACAGATGACAGCCCAGCACGGATCTAGATTTTACCTTGTAAAAGTAGCAGTGACATCAGCACTGTGCTGTACATAGCCTAAGCAGAGCTGTGGGAGGGGACAGGCTCCTGTTGCTATGAGTAAGCACTCAGTTCCGAGTGTGAAACACGTCAGCTGATCCTGTACATCTTGCATGATTGTCTTGTACTTTTGATGGTCCCATTTCTACAATAAAGACAAGTTTTCTACTTCATCCGGTGTGCGGCATCCAGATTTTTCCATCCAATACCTTGCTCTATTCAGCATTTAGCCAGCACCTGGGACTCTTCAACTCTGAAGGCTTCACATTAACTTTACACCTGGGTCTGGATCCACCTGAGCAGTGAAACACTCTCCTTGCTACAACTGCATCCATGGATATATGAGGTTAGTGCCATTGTCGCAAACCACCATACCTGCCTTAAGCTGGCATGGCATCAACCACCTCTGAACCTTCCCCTGCACAGCTGACAGAATCTCTGCCCCAGTGTGGCTCCTGTCCCCCAAGCACACCAGCTCAAGCACCGCATGGCATCTTTTTGCCTGCGTGCTTGCATAGCCCCTTGAACGCCTACAGAGCACCGCTGGTTCCGAGGACAAATCAGCACAGGAAGAGGCCATGGAGGAAGAAGAAGAGCAGGGGGTGGAGGAGAGAGGTGTGGCAGAATCACCACTAGTAGAATTTTGGAGGCGTGGTGGCAGAACAACCTCCAACACTACTGCACCCTGTCCTGCATCCTTCCCAGCTGCCAGAAGAGTCACCCAGTGCATGGTGAAAGATAGGAAACGTCCTTGTCCATGCCTGCTGGACCATGAGTCAGCGGTAACATGCACCTTACTGCTGACCGTCCTGTCCAGCGAGGCCAAATCATTGCCTTCCACATGCCGTTAGAGAGCCGGAATCACCTTCCGTGAGAAAAAGTGGCGTTTGGGAACCTGCCACTGAGGAACCGCACATTCCACAAACTCACTGAAGGGGGCAGAGTCTACCAACTGAAAAGGCAGCAGTTGAAGTGCTAGATATTTAGCCAAGCTAGCATTCAACCGCTGGGCATGTGGATGGCTGGGAGCAAACTTCTTTCGGTGGTGCAGCAGCTGGGGCAGGGAAATTTGCCTGGTACAATCTGACATCGGTGTAATGATAGCAGATTGCCTGCAAGTACTTGGCTGTGGCACACCTAATTCTACACCTTCATTCCTCTCACTGCAGGTTTCAGAGAGGACTGAAGGTATAGTGGGGTTGGAGATCAAAGCTGATGAGGAGTAAGGAGAGGTACACTTTGTTCTTTGGTGTGGGTCTTTTAGGTACGCTTGCCAAGGAACTGCATGGCAGGTCGACATATGTCTGGTCAAGCATGTGGTGCCCAAGCGGGTGATGTTTTGGCCACGCGAGATACGCTTGAGACATATGTTGTAAATAGCAGCGGTGGGAACTGATGCACTCATCTCAAAAATGACCCACACCAAAGAACTTTTGGAATAACGTGCAGAGACAGCAGCGCCCTGCACATGTGGAGCTCTGCGGTGTGATACAGTCAGTGTGCTGCCCTTAAGCTGGCCCCTGGAGGGCATCCTGCCTCATTGGAGATGTTTCTTCTCCTCCTCCTCCTCTCTCCTATCAGGCACTCAAGTGGAGTTAGTGACCTGATCATCTCCTCCCTCCTCATCATTGGAGCAAAGCTGGCAGTATGCTGCAGCTGGGGGAACATGACTGCCAGATTGCTGTCCTTCTTGGGCACCCCCTCTCTCTGAGGGATGAGACCACGCCAGCCACTGCAAGAAGAGGATCAACTACACCAAAAGGATGAGGAGTATCTTTGTTTATTTATATTTTTAAAGTGTATTTTCAAACTAGCTAAGAAAGAGAACAGGACACATGGTTGGGTCTACTAGTGCCCCAGCGATGACAGCGGTACATGATATATAGAACGTTCATATTGGTGTGAGGAGTTTTGACAAACTAGTAAAATCCAAACAGACACCTGTCAAAAGAACTTAACAAAACATTTCTAGAGGGTAAAATTAATTATAATTTTAACAGCTCTGGTTCTTGCCAGCTTTGGTATCGGGATAACTAGGTAGCCCACAAGTGTGCTTCAACTGTAGTTTGGTATTAATGCGGATCTGCAGCTTATAAGGTAATTCCCCTAAGGCAAGAGGTTCATGTGTGCTGGTGAAACTTGTCCCAGCATCTTATGTCGCAGCCGATCGTGAGGATCTGATGGAGTGAGAGAAGGTAAGAATGGCAGGGACAGCTGGAAGGTAATTGCTTGTACACAGTGGGGGCTTGAGCTTATGAAAAGCTTGGACAATTTCTCATCCATTGAGGATGGGATGTTTCATGTAACTGTTGAACCTACAAGGAAGTTCCCACAGTCCAAGATGGTTTCTGGGAATTCATAAGTAAAGATTGTTATATCTAGATCGGGGATACTAGTGACAAAGTTCAGGCCCATATGGATAAGGTTTAGATCCCTACAAGGCAAAGCCAGAGCTATAGCTAGTGAAGGTTGGAATCCTTTTAAGGGTTTGGGAATCTTTGGGGATTTAATTATTTTATTTTGCAGCGGATCATAGTAAAGGAAGTAGGGGTGTACATACTTATGTTGTTTTTGTTTCTATTCCTTCTATATGCCATGATGAGGTGCTCCTGTTGCCTGATTGGACGCGTGACCAGAGCCTGAGCAGATGACCACATCTTCTCTGATGAGATGCCCCGAAGCCGACCCACAAACAAGATACAGAGGATCCCAAACCGACCGGCGATTACTACAGCTCACCATGTCGTGTCCTCCCTAGAAGTCATTCCCCCTGAGGAGCAGAGTCGACACGTCAAGTCATGTTTTCCTTTTTATGGACTCATATGGACTGTAAGGACTAATACATTTCCAGGTGTAAGAAGAAGATCAAGATTCATCGAGGGACACATGGGAGGATATGACAAAGAGGAGGAGCTGTTGTGGAAAATGTTATTAAATGTATGTTGTCAGATGCCCCCAGTGTCAGTTTTGCTGCAATAGTGAAACTAAAAAGTGTCCTTCGTGCTGGTGGATGATAGATAATGAGGGTAACTAAACAATTGTATAAGTAAAAAATATTACTTGGTATACAAGTGATAATATTGCAGCAAAATGTGGGTGTTCACACCAAACACTTAATACAATGAATATTTGAATAGATTTCGCGCAATATTAATAAAACATGTGAATGAATGTGAAAAAATGATGTGCTTAAATAAAAAGGGGTGTATAAATGATAATTGCTGCAACTATTAATGCTGGGATCAATGATCTCTGTGTTGCATTATATAGCGATCGCCACCTTTTTCTAATAAAGTGATAATTTAAAAATAAACGTGAATAAATACATGTGAATAACTGCGGTGATGTTATAATACCACTCTACAATAAACATCAATAAAAATAGCGTGAATAAAAAGCTAATTTCCGTGGATAAACAACCACTCCTTGTGGATAGAAACAATAAATAATCCTATAATCAATAATCATATGTGTAATCAATAATTCATATGTGCAATCAATCATGGATAATATCATAAAGTGATATGTAAAAATAGGTAAATATAAAGATGTGCAATAATAATCCACTTCGGTGCTATAATAAAGTGCAGGTAGTTAAATTATGATATAAAAATAATTAAAAATAATTTAAGAGAGGTAGATGGATAGCAGCAGATAAACAGTCTGTAAGTATTTCTTCTATTTAATCCTGGTCTATGTGTTGTAATAGATGTGTTTTCTCTGCTGGTGATGTCTCCTAGTGTGGTCTCACAGAACCCTCACCTTCAGTTTGTAGTACTCAGGCATTCAGTAATTGTAGCTTTAAGCTGTGGGGATAGTTGCTGGGAAACTCTCTTTCTTTATTTTTTCTCCATCATTCCTTGGCTCTGCCCTTGTGGCTCTGCTCTGGTATACTCAGCAATGGGGGAGATAAATAGAAAGGGAAGGGGGAGAGAAAAGAGGCTCCACTAGTGTATTATAGTTTTAAAATCAAAGGGGGGAGTGTTTATTTAGGTAATGCTCTTACATTTTATACTTTAAAAACAGGCAGAGTAAATATAAAAACGATCTGGCGTTCTCAGCGCCCTCTCACTTGTGCTTCAGAGTGTGTGCTGCTCCAGCCAATCCCTACGCGTTACGACACCGTCACGTGTCTTCATCTGGGGACTATTGATTATAGGATTATTTATTGTTTCTATCCACAAGGAGTGGTTGTTTATCCACAGAAATTAGCTTTTTATTCACGCTATTTTTATTGATGTTTATTGTAGAGTGGTATTATAACATCACCGCAGTTATTCACATGTATTTATTCACGTTTATTTTTAAATTATCACTTTATTAGAAAAAGGTGGCAATCGCTATATAATGCAGCACAGAGATCATTGATCCCAGCATTAATAGTTGCAGCAATTATCATTTATACACCCCATTTTATTTAAGCACATCATTTTTTCACATTCATTCACATGTTTTATTAATATTGCGCGAAATCTATTCAAATATTCATTGTATTAAGTTTTGCTGCAATACTCTCATGTGAGGGTATTCGCACATACAGACGCTGGTGGAAGACCATTGGACGCGGAAACCTTCCCGTGGACACGGCAGATCTGTTGCTCTTTTAGGGATGTTAGATTATGCATTCATCAAGAACTTGGCCACCTCATGGCGACTGCATTAATCACTCCGAGCATACATGTCTGCGTACATGGGAACTATAGCATAACTATATGAAAATTATGGCCCACTGAGCCATAATTTTGTATGGTTCGCATCACTGGTAACAGTGGGAGTGTGCACACGGTTGTGTTCAAAGCCATGTGCTTGCCACATGGTTTTGCACACCACCGTCTGCACACATCGCTACTGTATTCCTATTTTGAATGTATACATATCTTTGATTGGTTCTGTTTTTGACCCTGTTGGAAGGGTTTCTGTGTTCTCACATCCTGTTACATCTTTATATGGTCATTCACGTCCTGTGTTCATTTCCTGTGATATCACTTGCAATGTAAGAAGTGATTGGCTGTTGAAACCATCACTTCCTGTTTGTAAAAGCTTTTGAGGTAATAAAAGGGCATGGGAGCTGGAGAAATTCAGTCATGCTGGGTTGAGAATGTAAGTAGGAGTTGATGTCTGTTTACTTGAAATGCGTGGGTTTTTAGGTAAGATGCATTTATTTCAATAGACGAAATTGGTATTATATCATAAGATGGAAATGGGTGCTTATTAGCACATGAGATATGGCTGTGTGCATAGCTTACAGCCAAATTTCCATTTCACACGTTACTGCCTTCCTCTAACTGGGTACCATCATTGGAGCCTTCAAAACGCTGGGCATCCTCCTGGAGCATGTACCCAACATTGTGGTCAAACAGTTCGGAGGACTCCTCAGGAGGACATGGTGGGGCTAGGGAAGGAGTAACTGATGCCATTGAGCCGAGGGAAGAGGCTGCATTGGCAGCTGCTTTGCCAGACCAAGTACCCTGAGCCTGGGTGAGAGAGGATTAGGAGGATGAGGACGGCTTGGTCATCCACTCTACCAAGTCTTCGACATGTTGCGGCTCAATGCGGCCAGCTGCCGAAAAAAAGCCGGCCACGTGCTGATGAGGATGCACCGTCTCCATGACCAGCACTGTTGCCTCTAGACACGGAGCCTGCTTGTCCTCTTTTATTGGCTTGTGACTGTCTGCCTCTCCTTGTTGGCCTTCCAGACATACTAATGACCTGCAGTGAGATGTACCTGCACAAAACTGGGATGTATATATATACTGATACTGCAGCTAGCAGAATCAACTGCCTGCCTGTAGTATTATGAGAACACCAGCAATTGTCTTCAGGTAGCTTTAGGTGCACACTGTGCAGAGGACACAGTACACTAACTGTAAATACTGCAGCTGCCTGCCTGTGGTACTTATATGATCAGAAGAACACCACCAATTTTCTTCAGGTAGCTTTAGGTGCACACTGTGCAGAGGACGCACTACACTAACTGTAAATACTGCAGCTGCTTGCCTGTGGTACTAATAGGATCAGAACAACAGCAATTGTCTTCAGGTAGCTTTAGGTGCACACTGTGCAGAGGACGCACCACACTAACTGTAAATACTGTAGCTGCCTGCCTGTGGTATTAATAGGTTAAGAACAACAGCAATTGTCTTCAGGTAGCTTTAGGTGCACACTGTGCAGAGGACTCAGTACACTAACTGTAAATACTGCAGCTGCCTGCCTGTGGTACTAATAGGGTCAGAAGAACACCACCAATTTTCTTCAGGTAGCTTTAGGTGCACACTGTGCAGAGGACACACTACACTAACTGTAAATACTGCAGCTGCTTGCCTGTGGTACTAATAGGATCAGAACAACAGCAATTGTCTTCAGGTAGCTTTAGGTGCACACTGTGAAGAGGACGCACTACACTAACTGTAAATACTGCAGCTGCCTGCGATACTAATAGGATCAGAAGAACACTACCAATTTTCTTCAGGTAGCTTTAGGTGCACACTGTGCAGAGGACACAGTACACTAACTTCAAATACTGTAGCTGCCTGCCTGTGGTATTATTAGGATCAGAACAACAGCAATTGTCTTCAGGTAGATTTAGGTGCACACTGTGCAGAGGACGCAGTACACTAACTGTAAATACTGCAGCTGCCTGCCTGTGGTACTAATAGGATCAAAAGAACACCACCAATTTTCCTCAGGTAGCTTTGGGTGCACACTGTGCAGAGGACACAATACACAAACTGTAAATACTGTAGCTGCCTGCCTGTGGTATTAATAGGATCAGAACAACAACAATTGTCTTCAGGTAGCTTTAGGTGCACACTGTGCAGAGAACGCACTACACTAACTATAAATACTGCAGCTGCCTGCGGTACTAATAGGATCAGAAGAACACCACCAATTTTCTTCAGATAGCTTTAGGTGCACACTGTGCAGAGCACGCACTACACTAACTTGTAAATACTGCAGCTTCCTGCGGTACTAATAGGATCAGAAGAACACCACCAATTGTCTTCAGGTAGTTTTAGGTGCACACTGTGCAGAGGACACAGTACACTAACTGTAAATACTGTAGCTGCCTGCCTGTGGTATTATTAGGATCAGAACAACAGCAATTTCCTGTAGGTAGCGTTAGGTGCACACTGTGCAGAGGACGCACTACACTAACTGTAAATACTGCAGATGCTTGCCTGTGGTACCAATAGGATCAGAAGAACACCACCAATTTTCTTCAGGTAGCTTTAGGTGCACACTATGCAGAGGACGCACTACACTAACTGTAAATACTGCAGCTGCCTGCAGTACTAATAGGATCAGAAGAACACCACTCATTTTCTTCAGGTAGCTTTAGGTGCACACTGTGCAGAGGACACACTACACTAACTGTAAATACTGCAGATGCCTGTGGTACTAATAGGATCAGAAGAACACCACCAATTTTCTTCAGGTAGCTTTAGGTGCACACTGTGCAGAGGACGCACTACACTAACTTGTAAATACTGCAGCTGCCTACGGTACTAATAGGATCAGAAGAATACCACCAATTTTCTTCAGGTAGCTTTAGGTGCACACTGTGCAGAGGATGCACTACACTAACTATAAATACTACAGCTTCCAGCGGTACTAATAGGATCAGAAGAACACCACCAATTTTCTTCAGGTAGCTTAAGGTGCACACTGTGCAGAGGACGCACTACACTAACTGTAAATACTGCAGCTGCCTATGGTACTAATAGGATCAGAAGAATACTACCAATTTTCTTCAGGTAGCTTTAGGTGCACACTGTTCAGAGGATGCACTACACTAACTGTAAATACTGCAGCTGCCTGTGGTACTAATAGGATCAGAAGAACACCACCAATTTTCTTCAGGTAGCTGTAAATACTGTAAAAACACCTGCCTGCCTGTCAGTAGGAAGAGAACAGGAACGGATGTAGGTAAACGGAATACAGTGTGTATATATATATATATATATATATACACACCTAGGATGCATATATATATACACCATACACTGTAAGTGCAGCTAACTGACTCGCCTCTTAGTAAAACTGTATATTTAATGGAATATATGCATTAAAAACACTCACATTAAAAACTTAGATAGTCCGGCATGGGGAGTTCAGTATAGCCAAACAGGATTGCGTCCTCCTATGTCCACAGTCTTATTCCTCTATTGCTGACGGCTGGTCTGTGTGGTAGAAGCTTCCGGTATCAGTAAAGATCCACAACGAGGCTTGGGCACCGCCGAGTAGTCAATTGGGAGGCTGGGACGCTGGAACGCACATCCAGAGTATGTGCTGTACTGCCGTAAGGCGACGCGTTTCAGAGCATGCGCACTCGGGCGCGCTCCTTTCTCAAGCTCTTAATGTGAGTGTTTTTAATGCATATATTCCATTAAATATACAGTTTTACTAAGAGGCGCCTTCCCTGTTGTTTTTTCTTTGCATATCTGGAGTGGCTTCACCTCCCATCAAAAGGCTGCCCTATCTAGAAGCTGTTTGCATCTCACAAAGAGCGCAACGCTCAAAAGGACATTTCTATAGCAACATCTGCATATGACATTAACCATGTAACCTGCGCTATTTGTTTGTTTACTTGTTTAACTGACTCGCCTGCCTACTCTATCTAACTCAAATCAAATGTCTCTCTGTCTATCTCTGTGCCGCTGCAACACACTACACAAGGCCGCCATGCAGGCGGCCTTATATAGTGTGGGGCGTGTACTTTAACAAGGGGACCCCCAGATCCCGGCCCTCCCCCCTGTGTTAAATGGTAAGGGGGTACAAAAGTAGAAGAAGAAGGGAAGAAGACGCCGCAGAGGAAGATGCCGGACGAGAACACCGGAGGAAGAACCAGAAGAACCAGAAGAAGAAGAAGATGGAGGAAGAAACCGAAGGAAGATAGAAGATAGAGGAAAGAAGATAGAAGAAAGAAGAAGCATTTAAATAAAGGAATTGTCAAAAACTGTCTCTTGTCATTTTTAACATTTTTGACACTTTTTTGTGAAACGGTAGGGGTACTTTTGTACCCCCTTACCATTTCACACAGGGGGCAGGGCCGGGATCTGGGGGTCCCCTTGTTAAAGGGGGCTTACAGATTCCGATAAGCCCCCCGCCCTCAGACCCCCACAACCACCGGGCAAGGGTTGTGGGGATGAGGCCCTTGTCCCCATCAACATGGGGACAAGGTGTTTTGAGGGGCTACCCCAAAGCACCCTCCCAATGCTGAGGGCATGTGGCCTGTACGGTTCGGGGGGGCTGCACTCTCGTCCCTCCCTCTTTTCCTGTGGCCTGCCAGGTTGCGTGCTCAGATATGGGTCTGGTATGGATTTTTGGGGGGACCCCAAGCCATTTTTAAAAAAAAATTTGGGGGCGGGTTCACCTTAAAATGCATACCAGGCCTGAAGGGTCTGGTATAGATTTTGAGGGGGACCCCACGCCATTTTAAAAAAAATTTGGCTGGGGTTCCCCTTAATGTCCATACCAGACCTGAAGGGCCTGGTATGGAATTCAGGGGGACCCCCCACGTCATTTTTTAAAAAAATTTTGGTTCGGGGTTCCCCTGTGGGGAATTCCCATGCCGTTTTTATTAATGAACTTTTATGTGTATTGTCGGACCAGCAATTCATTAATAGCCGCGAGTAGTTTTAAATGACTTTTTTTCCTTTGAAATGTCATTTTGCTGTCAGACTGTTCTAAACACGGGAAACATGCGCCCCTTTATAGACATACTATAGACACCCCCCAGGTAAGAAGTTTAAAGGAATATTACACTTTTATTGTTTCACTTTAAGCATTATTAAAATCACTGCGTCCGTTTTTAAAACTTTTTTTGCATTGATCCATGTCCCCCTGGGGCAGGACCCGGGTCCCCAAACACTTTTTATGACAATAACTTGCATATAAGCCTTTAAAATTAGTAATTTTGATTATTCATGCTTGTGTCCCATAGACTTTAACGGTGTTCGCTTGTTCGAACACATTTTTTGCCTGTTCGCATGTTCTGGTGCGAACCGAACAGGGGGGTGTTCGGCTCATCCCTAGTGTCCGGTAAAGGCTCAAACTTCCTGTCCATCCTTAGACAGGGAAAATTAACACATGTGCCATGCCTGGCACATGTCCTCAATTTGGTGGTGCAGCGTTAACTAAGTACGTATCCAGGGTTGCAAGATGTACTAAAACAGGCCAGAAAAGTCTGTAGCCATTTACTCATACACAGCCAATGCTTGGCTGGCTGAAATTCAGCGGGAATTCCATCTGCCCGTAAAACCGCCTGATTTGTGACATGCCCACCAGGTGGAACTCAACTTTGGGAATGCTGCAGTGGCTATACATGCAGCATAGGGCCATCAACAAGTATCTGTGCCAGTACGGCACGACGACAGGCTCAGGCCACCTCTGCATTTTTTCCCCACGCCAATGGCTGATTATTAAGGATGCATGCACTGTATTGTCACCATTTGAGGAGGCCACAAGGATGGTGAGCAGTAACAGTGCATGCATCAGTGACACAATCCCTGTTGTGTACCTGCTGGAGCAGACTCTGCGTGGCATTATGGACAGGGCACTGGAGGCAGAGCAGCAGGAGGAAAAGGAAGACTTCCTTTCCTCTCAAAGCCCACTTTATCCAGACACCATAATTTCTATGTCACAAAACACACAAGAGTAGAGCGGGGTGGAGGATGAGGAGGAGGATTCTAGCATAGGCTTTCATAGGCTTCAAAGAAGAGGAAGACATGCGTAAACGATGGCTTTACAACCCCAGGACCCTTGGGAGTAGTACGTGACTGAGAGGAGGAAGTTCCAGATGCTGTCATCCTGAGTGACCCCGAGGAGTCTGCTTCTCAAGCCTCGGCAAATTTGAGGCGCATGGGTAACCTCATGCTTTAAAGCCTGCTAAAGGACCCAAGAATTTGTGGCATAAAGGAGAAGGATGATTACTGGTTGGCAATCCTCCTTGACCACCATTATAAGGGGAAGGTCTCAGAACTCATCCCGTCCCCACAGAGAGTGCAGAAGATAAAATCTCTTGAGGACACTTTAAAGAGGATTTTATTGAACATTTTTCCTGACTCCAGTAGGTTACAGTGTGGTGGAAAACGTTGTTTTGAGTCTTCTGTTGGTCAAGAGAGGAGCGTTGGAGGGGGGTGTGGCTGACCAGAGCTGAAGATGGACGCCTGATCTCTCAGCTCGTCAGCCAGGGGAACACACAGGGGAACACAGGACGCACTAGCATCACAATCCGGAGCCATCCGTGTCCCAGACACACCAAAGACCATGGCCAGCGTGTCCAGAAAGAGACTACCGGAGTACAAACCCCAAAAACTGACTCCTGTTCTCCTACAAGCTGGCGGAGCAGGTCAGTGTGTTTAAAGATGGCGCTGGCCCGGCCGCGCCGCTGGACTCTTACACGGATCTCCCTGACGAAGTCCCAGCAGATCTATCCACCCCAGGCACCCCAGCATTGCCCCCTCACCCTTCGGAGTGTGACCCCCTCCCTAACAGCCCTGCAAAAGCTAAAATGCAGCTCGATACGCCACCGCAGCAGCCGCTTCAGCACAAATTGAGGCCCAGGCTTTCAACCCCCTCCTCTGCAACCAGGCCTTGCACGCATCAATGGCATCCTTCCCTACCTCAGGACAACCAATCATTGATACCACCCTAAAGGATATGCTGCTATCACTGCAGACCTCCTTCATGACAGATCTCTCCTCATTATTTACAAAAATATCCTCACACATCCACTCACTTGATGATAGAGTGAAATGTATTGAGAGAAATATGAGTGAATGCACCTCCACAGTAAATGAGGTCATAGAATTTTATGATGATGTGAGAGAGGAACAGACGTGGATGCGCGCCAAGCTGGCCGATTTTGAAGACAGGTCCCGCAGGAACAACGTTGAGTTGAGAGGTATTCCTGAATCCATATTACCTGTGGACCTTCCTCGCTACGTGAAAGAAATGAATCATATCATTATCCTAGAAGCGCCCCCCCGAGACATAATAGTGGACAGAATTCACAGAATTGCTAAGCCGTCCCACCTTGCCGCCTCAGTTCCCAGAGATGTACTAATGAGAGTCCACTTCTTTCATATCAAAGAAAAACTCCTGCTGGGGGTCAAAACTAAATCACCATTGCCCGCTCCATACACGAGGATCCAATTCTTCCCGGACCTCTCCAAATACAAGCTCCAACTAAGACGTCAGCTAAACCTAGTAACCAAAGGTATCCAAAACCATAAAATACCATATAAATGGCGTCACCCGGCAACTCTCCTACTCAAGAGAAATGGTCAATTCCACACCATAAGTGATCTTGATAAAGGAATGAAACTCCTCCACACCTGGGGAATAATCCTGGAACCCCCCAAAACACCCTCACCGCACAGCGGAACATCCTCATCCTGCGGGCACCTGGACCAATACCGCAGATAAATGGCTTTTACTACAACCACCAAATTGGTGAATTGATCCCTTAGTTTTTCAGCTCCCTTCGTTACTTACTGTTTTTACCCCCACCTAGAGGTTGAAGCGGTGTTCTACACCACCTCTACAAACCGTTCTACAGTTGCTCAGCGTTTAAGTTACCAACAGTTTGTTTATCAAGTGTTAATGTCATATGTGATTAACATATTGCTCTATCCGCAGCTCTATTAACCATCCTGCTGACAGGCCCTCCACTCCTCATCAATTTTGTCCCTATTCCAGGCACTTCCATACCTTGGAACACAGCGACAAACTGTAAGTGGTACCCCACCCAATCCTCCAACCCTACACTCACACGATGCCGATCACTAATTTTATCACTAACTGTCAATGGGCTGAATCACACGGCTAAAAGACACTCACTATGGAAAACTGCCAAGGCTCTCCAGAGTGATATTCTCTGTGCTCAAGAGACTCACCTAATTCCAACGGATTCACATCTATGCAACAACCGCCAGTTTCCACACATCTTCCAAGCATTCCACTCTACTAAATCTAAAGGGGTCATGATAGCAATCACAGATACTGTGGACTTCCAATTGTCTAAAGTGCTACTGGACCCTGAAGGTCGTTATATAATTCTAACGTGCATTATCAACAGAGTACCATATACTCTTATTAATGTCTATGCCCCGAATACCCACCAAATGAAATTTCTACACAAAGTCCTGCGCATCACCAAACCAATTCAGAAAGGTCATCTGATATTATGTGGAGACCTTAACATGGCCCTCGACACCATCACGGATACCACATCAGCTGCAAAAAGGGGAGACTCGCCACTGAAAACATTTTTCTCTTCACAGGATATGTTCGATGTTTGGCGTTGCCATCATGGAGCTGAAAGAGATTTCAACTTTTATTCCCCCAGACACAATTCTTATTCGAGAATTGATCTATTTTAATGGACAAATGGCTGTTACAGAAAATATGTAAATCTATGATCCACACCACGACATGGTCAGACCACGCCCCAATTTCAATCACGATAGAAGACTCCAATCTACAACATAATACATTTATCTGGCGAGCAAACAATTACATACTTCAACATGAAAAGTACTCACCAGAGATTTCAGATCAACTTACAGAATTTTTCTCAATAAACAAAGGCTCAGTGTCTGACCCTGGAGTGGTGTGGAGCACACATAAAGCTTATATAAGAGGTCTGTTGATAAAACTAAGCTCTCTCCACAAAAAGATAAGGACGCAGCGTATAGATGAATTAACATCCCAGATAGCAACCCTAGAGCGGCAACATAAAGCCAACCCTCAGACTCTACAAACTAACCAATTACTGTCCCTTAGGCAAGAACTGAAAACTTTGCTCCTTCATTCTTTTGAATTCCTCCAATGCAAACTAAAAGCTACTACATACTCCACTTCTAACAAGGCAGGGAAAAGATTAGCACAGAGACTCAAAGGCAGACGATCTAAAACCAAAATACACCAGCTACTTCACCCCCACACAAAAATTCCTAAGACGAACCCACAAGACATAGCCAACGCATTTAGCGACTACTATAGTGACTTATACAACCTAAAACAAGACCCACAGACTCCACAAGCCTCCCCGGATGAGATTAACCAATTCCTCCAAACTATTCGCTTACCATCCCTGACTGTGAATCAATTAGAAATCCTCAATACCCCGTTCACAGAACAGTAAATCAAAGCATCAATTGACTCACTCCCCAATGGGAAGGCCCCAGGACCTGATGGTCTGACAGGTGAATATTATAAACAGTACTCCACACATCTAATCCCATATATTACGGAACTCTTCAATAACGCTGCCTCCTCTTCTAAATTCCCCAATGAATACCTAAATGCACTGATAATTACAATACCGAAGCCAGAGAAGGAGCCGAACATTCCCCAAAATTTTCGCCCAATATCCCTACTTAACCTTGATCTAAAAATGTATGCTAAAACTATTGCAGCGTCATTAATAGACACCATACCCATCCATCCTCATACATAGAGATCAGACTGGGTTCACTAAGGGTAGACAGGGACCAGATGCCACCAGAAGAATGATCAACCTGATCCACCATGCTGAATCCAATGGAACGCCTTCTCTGCTCCTATCTTTGGATGCAGAGAAGGCGTTCGATAGGGTACACTGGACGTATCTCAACATGGTGCTCCAATTTGGCCTTCAGGACCACATCCTTAGAGCCATTATGGCAATGTACACTACCCCTTCGGCCAAAGTATTTACAGAAGGCATGATTTCAAAACCATTCCCCATTACAAATGGCACGCGCCAAGGTTGCCCGCTCTCCCGCTCATTTTTAATTTGCTCATGGAACCTTTGGCGCAACACATACGTTCCAATGCCGCTACATCTGGATTACAGATTGGCAACGTTTCCCACAAAATAAGCCTTTTCGCGGATGATGTCATACTGATCCTCACTAACCCAACTTCCTCCCTGGCAGAGGTTCAAAACACATTAAACTGGTTCAGTAAAATTTCATATTATAAAGTAAACACGACCAAATAATTTATTCTTGACATAAAACTAGACGCCACAACAAAAAATCTGCTTCAACTACAACACACCTTCGCATGGGCAGATAAAGACATTTCTTACCTGCCACTCCTTCACAAAATCCAAAAGGACACACAACAAATAACAAAACATGAACTATCCTGGTCAGGAAGGCTGGCAGCTTTCAAAATGACATGTCTCCCTCAAATTTTGTACTTCTTTCGAACCCTTCCCATACCAATACCCTCCTCGTTTTTCAGGTCCCTTCAAACAATCTTCAACAAGTTTCTTTCGAATGGTAAAAACCCCAGATGTTACATATTTACATAGTTACATAGTAGGTGAGGTTGAAAAAAGACACACGTCCATCAAGTCCAACCTATGTGTGTGATTATGTGTCAGTATTACATTACATATCCCTGTATGTTGCGGTCAGATGTGCCCATATAAAACTGATTAAACATAAACTGGTGGGAAAAAATATAAATAGATATGGAAGCAGCGCTCGCAAAATAAATAAGTGCAACAAAAACCCTGTTACAGCTGCTGAATACAAGTGCTATAATTTGACATAGATAAACAGAAAAAACAGCGCTAGCAACTGGCACACTATAAATATGAAAGTAGCTAGAAGTGGATAATATCAATATATATATGTGACTAAACAAATTGCATTCTGTGCAAAAACAAATAATATGTGATAAAAAACAAATTAGAAGAAATGTGGTGTTTCTGTTTGGAAACAGAGACCATGAACAATCAAAAAAAATATATATATACTTCAACATATAGCAATATGAATAAGCATATTATAGGAAAACAATGTAAATAAATATTGAAAAAAGTTCAGGATGGATATAAGCATTCCCTCAGACAAAAAGCCCAATAAGCAAAAATGGCAGACTTCCAGCTCCTTATCCAAAGGTTTGTATACAGTCACCTGAATGGCTGCAGTGGATACAAGAGGATGGGGTGAAGCTTGGGCTGCTGTCACTAAGATATAATCTTGGAGGCCACGGGCATCATGTTCCACCCAAAAAAACAAAATAAGATATGGTGTAATACTGTGGGGTAAAGGATCAAATGCGCATAATAGCGCTACTCACAAAATGAATATTGCAAACAGGCATTCAGAGTTGGTCTGTGATCGCCGCTGTATTAGCGTGCGCTCCACCGACAACACGAAACAGCATCACTGGTTTGCAGACATGAGCCGGATATCGCGTCAACGCGTTTCGCCCCTCCTCCAGGGAGTCTTTGATGATGCTTGTATGCTCCTCTTGTATCCACTGCAGCCGTTCAGGTGACTGTATACAAACCTTTGGATGAGGAGCTGGAAGTCTGCCACATTTGCTTATTGGGCTTTTTGTCTGAGGGAACACTTATATCCATCCTGAACTTTTTTCAATATTTATTTACATTGTTTTCCTATAATATGCTTATTCATATTGCTATATGTTGAAGTATATTTATATTTATTTGATTGTTTATGGTCTCTGTTTCCAAACAGAAACACCACATTTCTTCTAATTAGTTTTTTATCACATATTATTTGTTTTTGCACAGAATGCAATATGTTTAGTCACATATATATATATATATATATAGTGATATTATCCACTTCTAGCTACATTCATATTTATAGTGTGCCAGTTGCTAGCGCTGTTTTTTTCTGTTTATATAAACTGGTGGGAGGCACGGGATCCATAGACTTTGAGGACTACTATTTAGCGGCTTTACTTGCTCAGCTACCTGATTGGTTCCAACCCCTTCCGCAATCTCTCTGGGCCCAAATAGAGATGCTCTCACTCACGCGTCCTAACTTAAAAACCTGGCTACTAAGTACCCCTCTAGGATCTTTCATTCCACCCTCTATCTCCCTGACCATGAAGGCTACAGCCCTTGCTTGGAAAAAAATGATCACCCTTTCTATACTCCCTCCATGCCGCTCTACAATATTCCCTTAGAGTCCCTTCACTACATGACACCAGATCTAACGCTTTCCCAATGGACCCTCAAAGGGATCCACTCCCTACAACACCTTATACAAGGAAACAAACTAAAATCTTTCTCCCAACTACAAGCAGAATATGACTTACCCTCCTCAGAACACTTCACATTCTTGCGCATCACATCCATAAAAAAGAGACCTTCCATATCATTGCAATTTTTCCAGCAAGGCCAATACTTGCTTTCATCAGGAGTACCTCTATAGGGTTACGCTGGGAAGGCGCTCCCACATCCAAGGAGTAATTTTTCTGCACCTGTTTGACAGGTGCATATCATTGCAATGTTTTACAGCAAGGCCAATTTTTAATTTCATCAAGAGTACCTCTATAGGGTTACAGTGGGAAGGCACCACCAACACCCAACACCCAACACCCCCGGTTCGGTTCACAGCATAACATGCGAACAGGCAAAAAATTAGTTTGAACACGCGAACACCGTTAAAGTCTATAAGACATGAACATGAAAAACCAAAAGTGCTAATTTTAAGGGTTAATATGCAAGTTATTTTCATAAAAAGTGTTCGGGGACCTGGGTCCTGCCCCAGGGGACATGTATCAATGCACAAAAAAGTTTTAAAAAAAAACTGACATTTTTTCGGGAGCAGTGATTTTAATAATGCTTAAAGTGAAACATTAAAAGTGAAATATTCCTTTAAATTTCATACCTGGGGGGTGTCTATAGTATGGAAAAATATAGAATCGCGCTAAACATTTGCATAAATGATTACATATGCATACACTGACCCAAATGACAATATTGATGTACCATGTGTGTGTGACCATATGATGTGAACAAATTGTCAAACAGTAACGTAACATCAAAAAAACAAAAATGAAGTGATAATGAGTCAATAAGTGATTAATAAATAAAAACATATGGTAAAGTGTCCATAAACCTAGGATGACCATAACCCGTGGACTAAATATTAATTAGTGAAGTGATAAAAAAGTCCATCCAAGAAGTATATGGTCTCCAATAATGGGAAGGAAAATTGGTGCTCAGTCCGCCACCAATAATAGCGGTTGCCGCTTACCAGAAACCCATGATCCCCCACTACAAAGGATCAGGGGAAGCCTAGATAGGAAATGCCCTCCGCAGCGTAGCAAATGAGGCCAGAATCTGGAGTCGTTGGTGGTAATTAGGGATGAGCCGTACACCCCCCGGTTCGTTCCCACCAGAACCTGCGAACGGACCGTAAATTTGCGCAAACTTTAGAACCCCATTGAAGTCTATGGGACTCGAACGTTCAAAATTAAAAGTGCTAATTTTAAAGGCTAATTTGCATGGTATTGTCCTAAAAAGGGTTTGGGGACCCGGGTCCTGCCCCAGGGGATATGTATCAATGCAAAAAAAAAGTTTTAAAAGCAGCCGTTTTTTTTTCGGGCACAGTGATTTTAATGATGCTTAAAGTGAAAAAAAAGTGAAATATTACTTTAAATATCGTACCTGGGGGGTGTCTATAGTATGCCTGTAAAGTGGCACGTGTTTCCCGTGCTTAGAACAGTCCCTGCACAAAATTACATTTTTAAAGGAATAAAAGTCATTTAAAACGGCTTTAATGTAATGTCGGGTCCCGACAATATGGATGAAAATCAGTGAGACAAATAGCATGGGTACCCCCCCCAGTCCATTATCAGGCCCTTTGGGTCTTGTATGGATATTAAGGGGAACCCTGCACCCAAATTAAAAAAAGGAAAGGCGTGGGGCCCCCAGACCCTATATACTCTGAACAGCTGTATACAGGCGGTGCAAACAAGACAGGGACTGTAGGTTTGTTGTTAAGTAGAATATGTTTGTAATTTTGGTACATTTTTAAAGTGTAGCTCCAGTCAAAAAATCTATTTTAAGCTTTTTGGAAAACATAGGGAAGGGTTATCACCCCTGTGACATTTGTTTTGCTGTCTGTGCACCTCTTCAGAAGATTTCACCTCACTTTCTGTCCCAATGACAAATGTTTTTTGACAATTTGGTGTTTTTAGTGAAACAAGGATTGGTGATAAAGCATCAGTGGAGAGGAGACACGTTTTTCCCATATTAACTCTTACAGGAGAGAATTTCCTTCCTAGGGGTAGATTTCATCTCACTTCCTGTTGTCTCCTTCCGTTTGCAAGTAGGAGTCATTTGTAAGTTGGATGTTTGAAAGTAGGGGCCTGCCCTATATACTCTGCAAAAATTGGGGCCTTAGGTGTTGGTGTTGCCACAACACTGTAAGCCCTCACAGTTACTCTTGGTGGGCACAGGAACGGGCCTTGCTGTGAAATATTAGATCAAGAATTGTAATTACATGCCCCTGTTGAAGAGGGTCAAAAAAATTAGGCCTTTGGTGGTGGTGGTGGTGCTGGTGCCACAACACTGTAAGTCCTCACAGTTAATCTTGGTGGGAACAGAAACGGGCCCTGCTGTGAAATATTAGATCAAGAATTGTAATTACATGTCCCTGTTGAACAGGGGCAGAAAAATTGGGCCTTAGGCACTGGTGCCACAACACTGCAACCCCTCACAGATACTCTAGTTGAGCGCAGGAACGAGCCCTCATTGCAAAATATTGCATCAAAAATTGTAATTACACGCCCCTGTTAAACAGGTGCTGAAAAATTGGGTCTTAGCCACTGGTGGCAGCACCCAGAACCAAAAATATTCTTACAAGCTATCAGCATGATCATTGAGGAGGAAGAGGATAGTCACTCAGCATAACAGAATAGTCACTCAGCATCAGCATAGGCAGTCTTGAAGGGATCTGACATTTAAAAAAAAATTATTCGGTTACATCAGCATTAGGTGCTTGGTAGCTGGTGGTGATCCAAGACTGATTAATTTTTATGAAGGTCAGTCGATCGACCGAGTCGGTGGACAGGCTCACCCTGTGATCGGTTACAAAGCCTCCAGCAGCACTGAATGTGCGTTCCGAAAGAACGCTGGATGCAGGACAGGCCAGTAGCTCAATTGCATACTGTGCAAGCTCTGGCCAGTGATCCATCCTCAAGACCCAGTAACCCAGAGGATTTTCGGTGGGAAAGGTGTCCAAGTCAGATCTTGCCCCTAGGTATTCCTGCACCATGTAAAACAGACGCTGGCGATGGTTGCTGGAACTGATCATACCAAGGGGCTGCGGAGTAAAAAATTGTCCGAACACATCGGTCAGACGGCCACCTTCTCCACAGCTCCTTCGTTGACTTACCGAAGCCTCAGCAACACGTTGTCCAGAAACAGGAGTTTGTAACCTCCCAGTCTCTGGGAACGCGTTGCACAGACCTTTCTGCAAGGCCTCCCGAAGATGTTTCATCCTCTGCTCCCTCTGCGATGGCAAGATAAGGTCCACAACCTTACCCTTGTAACGTGGATCAAGGAGGGTTGCCAGCCAGTAATGATCCCTCTCCTTGATACCACGAATACGAGGATCCTTCCACAGGCTTTGCAGGATCAGGGAGGCCATGCAGCGTAGGTTTGCTGAAGCATTCAGTTTGGAGTCCTCTGGGTCACTAAGGATGACATGATCCGCAGCCACCTTCTCCCAGCCACATACAAGTCCATGTGTTTCTTGGGACTGTAAATGATCCCTTGAAGACTGCTGCTGATGCTGAGTGCCAGGCTCCACCTCCATGCTGACACAATTCTCCTCCTCCTCGTCCTCTTCCTGTATGATCGACCGGCATGCAGGAACACTGTCTGGATAAAGGGGGCCTTGAGAGGTAAGGAAGTCCTCTTCTTCCTGCCTCTAATCTGCCTCAAGTGCCCTGTCCATTATTCCACGCAGCGTGTGCTCCAACAGGTGGACAAGGGGGACAGTGTCACTGATGCATGCACTGTCACTGCTCACCATCCTCGTGGCCTCCTCAAATGGTGACAGGACAGTGCATGCATCCTTGATCATGGCCCACAAGCTCCCCTGACCCTGTCCTGGTGCCATAGTAGCACAGGTACTCATTGATGGCCGTCTGCTGTGTGTGCAGTCACTGCAGCATGGCCAACGTTGAGTTCCACCTGGTGGGCATGTCACAGATTAGGCGGTTCTTGGGCAGGATAAATTCCTTTTGGAGGTCAGCCAGCCAAGCACTGGCATTATATGACCGGCGGAAATGCACACAGACTTTCCTGGCCTGCCTCAGGACATCCTGTAAGCCTGGGTACCTGCCCAAGAACCGCTGCACCACCACGCTAAGGATGTGAGCCAACAGGGCACATGGGTCAGTTGTCCCTGTCGGAGGGCGGAGAGGAGGTTGGTGCCATTGTCGCAAACCACCATTTCTGGCTGAAGCTGGCATGACGTCAACCACCTCTGAGCCTGCCCCTGCAGAGCTGACAGAATATCTGCCCCAGTGTGGCTCCTGTCCCCCAAGCACACTAGCTCAAGCACCGCATGGCATCTTTTTAGCCTGCGTACTTGCGCAGCCCCTTGAACGCCTACGGAGCACCGCTGGTTCCGATGACAAAGCACAGGAAGAGGCCATGGAGGAAGAAGAAGAGGAGGGGTGGAGGAGAGAGGTGTGTCAGAATCACCAGTAGTAGTATTTTGGAGGTGTGGTGACAGAACAACCTCCAACACTACTGCACCTTGTCCTGCATCCTTCCCAGCTGCCAGAAGAGTCACCCAATGCACCATGAAAGATAGGTAACGTTCCTGTCCATGCTTGCTGGACCATGAGTCAGCGGTAATATGCACCTTACTGCTGACCGCCCTGTCCAGCGAGGCCAAGACATTGCCTTCCACATGCCGGAATCGCCTTCCGTGTGAAAAAGTGGCATTTGGGAACCTGCCACTGAGGAACCGCACATTCCACAAACTCATGGAAGAGGGCAGAGTCTACCAACTGAAAAGGTAGCAGTTGAAGTTCTAGCAATTTAGCCAAGCTAGCATTCAACCGCTGGGCATGTGGATGGCTGGGAGCAAACTTCTTTTGGCGGTGCAGCAGCTGGGGCGGGGAAATTTGCCTGGTACAATCTGACATTGGTGTACCGATAGCAGATTTCCCACAAGTACGTGGCTGTGACACACCTAATTCTACACCTTCATTCCTCTCAGTGCAGGTTTCAGAGAGTGAAGGTATAGTGGGGTTGGAGATCCCAGCTGATGAGGAGCAAGGAGAGGTCCTCTTTGTTCTTTGGTGTGGGTCTTTTAGGTACGCTTGCCAACAAACTGCATGGCAGGTCAACATATGTCTGGTCAAGCATGTGGTGCCCAAGCGGGTGATGTTTTGGCCACACGAGATACGCTTGAGACATATGTTGCAAATAGCAGTGGTGGGATCTGATGCACTCGTCTCAAAAAATGCCCACACCAAAGAACTTTTGGAACTTTTGGAATAACGCGCACAGACAGCAGTGCCCTGCACATGTGGAGCTCTGCGGTGTGATGCATTCGGTGTGCTGCCCTTAAGCTGGCCCCTGCAGGGCATCCTGCCTCATTGGTGACGTGCCTCCTCCTCCTCCTCTCTCCTATCAGGCACCCACGTGGAGTCAGTGACCTCATCATCCCCTCCCTCCTCATCACTGGAGCAAAGCTGGCAGTATGCTGCAGCTGGGGGAATATAACTGCCAGATTGCTGTCCTTCTTAGGCACCGCCTCTGTCTGGGCTCACGTTACTGCCTTCCTCTAGCTGAGTACCATAATCAGAGCCTTCAAAACGCTGAGCATCCTCATGGAGCATGAACCCAACACTGTGGTCAAACAGTTCGGAGGACTCCTCAGGAGGACATGGTGGGGCTAGGGAAGGAGTGACTGATGCCATTGAGGCAAGGGAAGAGGCCGCGTTGGCAGCTGCTTTGCCAGACAACGTACCCTGAGCCTGGGTGAGAGAGGATGAGTCATCCACTCTACCAAGTCTTTCGCATGTTGCGGCTCAACGCAGCCAGCTGCCGAAAAAAGGGACAGGCGTGTCCCACAGCCATGTGCTGATGAGGATGCACCGTGTCCATGACCAGCACTGTTGCCTCTAGGCACAGAGCCTGCTTGCCCTCTTTTATTGGCTTGTGACTGTCTGCCTCTCCTTGTCGGCCTTCCAGACATACTAATGGCCTGCACTGCAAAACTGGGATGTGTATATATATATATATATATATATATATATATATATATATATATATACTGATTAGACAGCAGCTAGCAGAATGCCTGCCTGTGCTATTAATAGGATCAGAAGAAGCACACAATCGCTTGTCTTCAGGTAGCTATAGGTGCAACTGTGCAGGGTACACAGTACACTAACTATAAATACTTCAAGAGCCTGCCTGTGCTATTAATAGGATCAGAAGAAGCACACAAGCACTTGTCTTCAGGTAGCTATAGGTGCAACTGTGCAGGGTACACAGTACACTAACTGTAAATACTTCAAGAGCCTGCCTGTGCTAGTAATAGGATCAGAAGAAGCACACAAGCACTTGTCTTCAGTTAGCTATATTGTAGGTGCAACTGTGCAGGGTACACAGTACACTAACTGTAAATACTGTAAAAACACCTGCCTGCCTGTCAGTATATTAGGAAGAGAGTAACAGGAACGGATCTAGATAAACTGAATACAGTGTATATATGTATATATATATATATATATATATATATATATGTATATATATATATATATATATATATATATATATATACACATACACATACACACACACACACACACACAACACCTGGGATGCATATATATACACAATACACTGTTAGTGCAGCTAACTGACTCGACCTGCCTACTCTATCTAACTTAAATCAAATTACACTGTCTCTCTGTCTATCTTTCTCTCTCCGCCGCCGCAACACACTACACAAGCCCGCAACGCAGGCAGCCTTATATAGTGTGGGGCATGTACTAAACCCCCTGAGCCATAATTGGACAAAGCCACCCTGGCTTTGGCCAATTACGGCTCTATGTACACACGGCACTGTGATTGGCCAAATATGCAGGTCATAGTGCATGCTTGGCCAATCATCAGCCAGCAATGCACTGCGATGTCACAGTGAATTATGGGTTGAATTTGGCGTGAATGGCCCATATCGTTCGCAATTCGACGAACGGACGAACAGGCGATGTTCGACTCGAACTCAAAGCTCATCCCTAGTGGTAATATGCTATCCACGAAGTCAAACATTCGCCTGTAAAGTGGTGCATTTTTATCGTGTTTAGAACAGTCCCTGCACAAAATTAGATTTCTAAAGGAAAAACTAAAGGTAAAACTACTCGTGGCTGTAATGAATTGTCTATGGTAGAATTCAAAAGTGCTAATTTTAAAAGCTTATATGCGTGGTATTGTCATAAAAAGTGTTTGGGGACCTGGGTCCTGCCCCAGGGGACATGTATCAATGCAAAAAAAAGTTTTAAAAATGGCCGTTTTTTTGGGAGCAGTGATTTTAATAATGCTTAAAGTGAAACAATAAAAGTGAAATATTCCTTTAAATTTTGTACCTGGGGGGTGTCTATAGTATGCCTGTAAAGTGGCAAATGTTTCGTGTTTACAGTCCCTGCACAAAATGACATTTCTAAAGGAAAAAAGTCATTTAAAACTATTTGCGGCTATAATGAATTGTCGGGTCTCGGCAATACTGATAAAAGTCATTGAAAAAAACAGCATGGAGGTCCCTCCTAAAATCCATACCAGGCCTTTTGGGACATTTGTAGACATTCTTAAATCTCCTTTACTAGTGAACTTTAACTACCTAGACACTCAGCAAAAGATTCCTGAATCCTTTCTACAAGCTCACATCACAGTTATACCAAAAGAAAACAAAGACCCCAAAGAATGTGCAAGTTATAGACCAATTTCTCTCCTCAATATAGATTTAAACTTTTAGCAAACCGCCTCAGACCCCTTCTTCAGAAAATTATTGGTCCAGAACAGGTAGGCTTTATGCCGGGGAGAAAAGCCAGAGACAATGTCTCTAAAGCACCTAATTTGATTTACAGTTCGCGCATGAGCAAGATCAAAGATCTTCTCCTCTCTGCCGATGCGGAGAAGGCCTTTAAACGCATGGCATGGGACTACATGTTTGCAACATGCGAACATGTGGGATTACAAAAATAGGTGATATCTTGGATATCCACCCTTTACGCTATGCCAACTGCAAAAATCAAGACCAATGGCACATTATCAGAAACCATAAAAATTAAAAATGCTACCAGACAAGGTTGCCCCCTCTCTCCCTTTTTATTTATTATCTCATTGAACCCTTCATTCGCATTATAAACCAAAGGATATGTGAAGTAGTTCAATTCTAGTGGGGTATAGGAGAAATTGCCCACATCCCAAATACAGACAACGAAAACAACAGAAAACCCTCTGGCGGAACTTTAAAGGGCCGTGGCGCCAAAAAATGTGTATGCAAAGAATGTAAATAAAAAATATATAAGTATAATAATACAAAATCTAAAAATATAGAAACAACATTTGCTGTATCGACAATTTACAGAATTAAGATTGATGTAACATTTTGTTCATAATGAGATAAAAAAAAACACTAATTTACATCACCCTTGTACAAGTGGACAGAGTGATACTCAACGCGTTTCAAGGTCATGCGTTATTCCTCTTAATCAGGAACAAGTGGTATGAATATTTATTTATCTACAATTCATAAAGAGAAACAATAAGTAAAAAGTATATGCATACAGATAATTAGACAAAAATTGTCTACAGACAAGCAATCTATACATTAAATGCATTGTCTACTGACCATATAGAAGCAGGTGTCTTGGTATGTCACATTAATAATTTTTCATATAAAAAAGAAGAAAAACAAGAAGATATAGCTGAAAATAAACTAAGATTGAAAACAAGAAGATATAGCTGAGCTAGCCCCACAGCACCCAAACAGGATGGAGATGGCACGGCCAATCCAGCGACCGCCAAAGGGGGGGAGGGGGGAGACCCGAGCCAAGACCAGGCAGTTCGCACCAGAATGAAGATGACGCAGATCTAACAATAAGTATACAAATAAATTAGTGAATGGTAGTATATGCACACATGAGTGACATGCATATACAGAATGTATAGAAAACCCCAAGACCACTCAAAAAAAGGGAAAGGAAAGGTAATGAAGGAAAGAAAAAAGGGGGGGGTAAAGAAGAAAAAGAAAAAAGAAGGAAAAATAAAAAAGAATAAATAAGAGTGAAAAAAGGGGGGAATTGAGAGGGAGGGGGAGGAGGAGAAGGGAGAAGGGAAGGAGGGTTTTTTCTTTAGTGTGGTACCTAAACCCACCTCACTCGATAGATACAGAGCATAAAAGCGTCAGAAACCATGAACCAGACCGAGACAGAAGTACAGTAAAATCACACTTGTTTATTAATAAAAATAAAAAGGTAAATAGAGTAAGCGTGGTCAAAGCATAGCCAGAGTCCAGTAACCGGATCGGGTAGTCAGCCAAGCCAGAGTACAGTAACCAGATCGGGTAATCAGCCAAGCCAGAGTTCAGTAACCAGATTGAGTAATCAGCCAGGCCAGAAGTCAGGGATCCAAGTAGAGGAACAGCATGCAGGATAAGGAGCCAGAAGGGATGTCAGCAAAGCCAGTCTTTAAACAGCAACGCAGGAGATGGTTTCTTGGGATGTGACCAAGGCGAAGGCAGGAATGAAGTGAGCTGGAGATCTTTAAGTAGGCGGGACTGACGAGCAGATCCACAACAGCTGGTTAACTGTGGAGAGAGATGAGAGCTGGCAATTAGCCGACAGCTGAGCGGCCAGCTCAGAGAAGGAAGGGCTGAGCCAGCCCTGACAAAAAGCTGGAAAGATCCCAAATTGGAATAAAATATTGATATGTAGGGGGGCGTGGCCTGCAGCGGAGGCGGATGGTCGCATAATCCCGGAGCTCTGTCTACCCAGTGACAAAGCGGCATCAAGCAACTTGATCCTAGCATCATTACACCCCGTTTTCACGGCGGTTCAGACCGGGTTACGTCCAGGACGATGCCTAATAAACGGCGGAACGATAGCCGACCCCAGCGCCTGACAGATTCTTATTCTATCACAGAAGCTGGAGGTAAGCAAGATGGCGCCGAGGCCTACACACCGCGGATGGCCCCAAGCACTAAAAGTACATCAAAAGAGGGCAATCCCCACCCCAAAGCAGCATCCCCTAACAGTCAACACTCCTGTCCCTCTACCCCTTCATCAAATAGCCCAGCTAAGTCCAAGCCCAGGCTGGATGGCACTAGATGGGGTTCGCCAGTGAGCCATGCAACAGATTCAGGGGAGGACACAAGGGAGATGCCTGACTCCATTGAAACCTTCCCCACACAGAATCTGCCAGTGATGGACACAGTCCTAAAAGACATGCTAATGTCCCTGAGAAGCACTATCCAGACAGATATGGCTTCATGTATGAGCAGATTCAACAAAGATATCCAAGCAATAGGGGACAGAGTAGATCATGTGGAGGCTAAAATGGGAGAGTATGCTCACACCATAAACGATCTGGTTGATGCATATGAAGTAAAAGAAGGGGAAAATGAATGGATTAAAGCAAAATTGGCCGATTTGGAAGACAGGTCGAGAAGGAATAACTTGAAAATCAGAGGAATACCAGAGTCAGTACTCCCATCCGACCTGCGTTCCTATGCTGCGACTTTATTCAAAGTTCTTCTTCCAGGCCTTACTGATTTAGATGTCACAATAGACAGAATTCATCGTTTACCCAAACCATCCCACCTATTCGAGCACATACCGAGAGATGTGCTATTACGCTTACACTTCTTTCACGTTAAAGAAAATTTAATGCAACATATGAGAAAGCAGGAGCAATTACCACCAACCTATCAGAACCTGCAATTTTTTGCTGATCTATCACAGCACACGCTTCTGAAAAGGAAAAATCTGAACACAGTAACTAAAGTTTTGAGGAACCATAAAATTCCTTACAGATGGGGATACCCAACCAAAATTACTGTGACCAGAGAAAATCGCACTTATGTTATAACATCCTTAGATAAGGGCCTTGCCTTATTGAGAGAATGGGGCATACTCCTGGAACCAGATGAAACTACCCCAACCACCAGCACACCACGCCAAATTGAAGGCGAATGGAAAGCAGTCACTGCTAAAAATGCGAAATCCCATGTTTAAATATCAGCGGAAACCTTTTTCAGCTCCCTATTCCCTGGGAGGGCGAAACACGGGATTTACAGGCTGAACTAAAACCCCCAATACCAATTAGCAGCAACAGCTGCCTAAAAGTGCATTGCACCAGTTATCTACGTTGCACCATGTTAAGTGCACTACAGTTATCTTATCCGTTTCACTTTCTTGTTTGTTTTCTTTTTATATTTTTCTTATTTGTTTTTTGAGATATCAATGGCTTCAACCCAAAGGAGGGAACACTACAACAACCCTCAACTTCAACTGCGTCCTCTCATGCGGAAGCATCTCCTCAACAGCCACATGAAGGTATGGTTAACTTATATTTCACACATTACAACTACACCACAAAGATGACATGTGATGCCTGCAAGGAACTGACTTGTTTAAGACCCCTCCAAGATCCTGAAGCGCTTTAAAACCCTCCAAAATGACAATTAATTTTCTATCCATTAACGCAAAGGGACTCAATCACCCGGCTAAACGCAAGTCCCTATGGACTGAGGAACTTCTACATGACAGTGATATAGTCTGTGTACAAGAGACCCACTTCAGCGCAACAGCGCCACCTAAATGCACACACAAGAAATATCCTTTTATCACCACTGCCAACGCGAATTCCAAAACTAAAGGAGTGTTAATAGCTATTAGAGACTCAATAGCATTTAAAATACATGAAGAAATTAAAGATCCAAACGGCAGATTCTTAATTCTCACGTGCGATCTAAATTCAACTACTTATACGATAGTCACAGTGTACTCACCTAACAAGCGACAAGTCCATTTCTTCAACAAATTAATGAAAAAAATTATTACCCATCTCCGAGGCCTGCTTATAATTTGTGGTGACTTCAATACTATCTCTGACCCAGAAATAGACTCCACGTCACATCCAAAACGTAAAGTCCCAAAGCTACTCCCAGCAATCCACAACCACAATCTTTATGACATCTGGAGATGCTTCCACGCCAGTGAAAGGGACTTCACCTACTTCTCTCCACCACATCATACTTATACAAGGATCGACATGTTCCTAATAGACCAACGGGTCCTATTCCAAACCACATCCACTACTATAAACACAATATCATAGTCCGACCATGCCTCTATTGTCCTTTCTATAACCGACCAGGCATCCTCCAAGCAGAAACCAATGTGGCGGCTGAACCCTTTTTTACTACAACAGGAGGAATACAAGATGACTATCCAAACCCGTTTAAAAGAATTTTTCACCATTAACGAAGGATCAGTCCAGGACCCTTTTATACTGTGGAACGCCCATAAGGCGTATATGAGGGGTATACTAATACAGTTGGGGGCAAAGGCAAAGAGGCAGAGACAAAAACGGCTAGCAGAAATAACTGAAAATATATCAATTCTAGAGACCCAAAATAAAAACACAACCACTCCAGCCCTAACCAAACAAATATCGCAACTTAGACAGGATCTTAGAATATTGCTACTAGATAATTTTGAAAAATGCTCCCATAGATTAAAAATGAACTACTATATTCAAGGAAACAAAGCAGGGAAACTACTAGCACAAAACTTAAAAGAGCTTAGATACAGAACTAAAATATCCTCCATAATACACCCAGAAACTAAACAAAAAGTATTTCACCCACAAGAAATAGCTGATGCTTTTAGTTTCTACTATGGAACACTATATAATTTAAAAGATGACCCCAACACAGTACAACCCAAAACTGAAGATATTAATGACTTTCTTTCCAAAATAGAAATACCAAAATTGACCGAAACACAAACTTTAAATCAACCATTTACACTGCAGGAACTACATAATACGATAAGATCCCTCCCATCGAACAAATTTCCAGGTCCTGATGGATTCAGTGGAGAATATTATAGAGAATTCATAAACTACCTATCCCCATTCCTACTCCAGGTTTGTGACTCTGCCGCTGTCTCTGCCTCTTTTCCTCCCGAAATGTTGGAAGCTCTTGTTGTCACGTTGCCGAAGCCGGGGAAGAATCCTAACTCACCGTCAAACTTTAGACCGATTTCACTTTTAAACATCGATTTAAAGATATATGCTAAGTGTCACGGAACGTCCCACACTCCGCTTGAGTGCTTCCGTCATATACCGCTTCCTAAGTTCTGGAACACAAGTCCAATGGATCTGGCTATAGGAACCCCAAGAACTAGACAACACCAGTCTTGGAGTACATCAGAACTACTTTTATTTTGAGATCTCACAGACCTTTATACAGCAGGGATGACTCAAAGCTAACCTAATTAACATGAGCTAATTTACTACAAAATGTACCCAGACCAGATGACAGTCTTGTGGGCACCGAGCTTCACACATTAATATAAACACAATAGCTGGAGCTAATTACAATTAACAATACAAACAACAATCTCCCCCCTCCTCAGCCTAGACCATTCGTCTATTAGCCAGTGCTGGTGGCTAATGTGATCAGCTCTCTCAATTAACATAAACACATGTTGATAACACCAGCATCTCCTCACAGGATGTGTCCCAACAGAATGAATCAGTATTATCAGCAGGGGGCTGCTGGAGGAATCCCCCCTCCCTCTTCAGGGACACAAATCTACACTAAGGAGTCCCCATACAATATATACATGACTGAGTCCGATTAATACAGTTCAGACTGGATTTCTCATTCACCTCAAATGCTAGGGCCCATAATCGGTGGGCAACAGGCCCGCACACAGTCCTCTCCAACAGCCTCTGCTCCGGCCAGGTCCGTGACACTAAGCTTATAGCAAGGCGTCTAATAGCCATATCACCTAAACTCATTCATTCTGATCAAACAGGTTTTACCCAAAACAGACAAACCTCCGATGCTACCCGTAGATTGGTGAATATCATTCACATGGCAGAACTACAGAAGAGGCCTTCTCTGCTTCTTACGCTAGATGCAGAGAAGGCCTTCGATCGCATACATTGGCAATATTTGGCCGAAGTTTTAAGATCATTTGGGTTCGATGGAAGGATATTCACGGCTATACTGGCTTTGTATTCTAAGCCATCAGCTAGAGTATATATGTCTGGTGTCCTGTCTACGCCCTTCACCATATCAAACGGCACCAGGCAGGGGTGCCCACTGTCCCCTTTAATCTTTAATCTTTTGATGGAACCCCTGGCCTTATAGATTAGAAACCACCCTCTTATTAAAGGCTTCCCAACTAATGGAGGAGATCATACTATCAGCTTATTTGCTGACGATATAATTCTGATATTAACTGAAGTGGGTCCTTCCCTGGCAGCGGCTTACGAAACCTTGACTATGTTTAATAGAATATCTTATTATAAGATTAGCAAAGGCAAATCCCATATACTAGGTCTAGGAATAGACAAACACACAGAAAACAGTCTTAAGGCTCAATTCCCATTTTCATGGAATGCAGAAGGAATACAGTACCTTGGCATCACTCTGACTGCAAGGACTGAACAATTGTTTGAAGCAAACTACACCTCTTTTTTGAACCAACTCCCCACCAAGTTAGACGCCATCTCCAAAACCGAATTGACTTGGTCGGGAAGGTTGGCAGCATTCAAAATGAATATACTACCACAATTTCTCTATTTGTTCCGCACCCTCCCCATCCCAGCCCCAAACTCTTTTTTCTGCAGGGCACAATCACTAGTCAACAAATATCTATGGCAAGGAAAAAGACCTAGATGTGCCTTTCAGAAATTGATCAAAGCTAGAAGTGTGGGAGGAGTGGGTCATGTCCTTATAAAAGATTATCATCAAGCAGCCATTCTAGCACAGATTCGCCAATGGTTCTCACAAAACCACATACCCAGATGGTATGAATTAGAAAACCAACAAAGTCCAAACAGAAATATATCAGACCTACTCATGGCGAGTTCCTTTATGACACAAACAATCAAAGACATCTCACCCACCATTATAGCAGCACTGGGTGCCTGGAAATCGCTTTTAAATACCCCAATACATGATACCTCCTATAAATCATTACCTTTACCCATATCATCCCTGCAACTCTTAATACCCAACTTAAATATCAAACATTGGAGGTCTAAAGGCATTATTAACGTCACAGATCTCCAGATAGGCCCATCTATCAAAACTTTTAGATCACTCCAAATAGAGTATAATTTAAATGATAAGGATCTATATACCTACCTTCAGATCTCACACTTATTAGCAAAAATCCCTACATCATCAATTAAACTACCTTGGAAAATAGCTCTATACCTATTGAATGCCACCACTGCTATCAAAGGCATTTCACTATTTTACAACACTTTGAATCACAAATCAATCTTTGTTAAATCAACTTCCATGAAAATATGGGAGATGGACATGTCAACCACATATTCGACTGAACAGTGGAATAAGGCGCTGACATCTACTTATAAGTCCACCAAAAGTGCTAACTTATGGGAACTTTATCAAAAAATATTACTGAGATGGTACTTAACACCCTCGAGAATAGCAAGGTTTGACCCACAAACGTCACCATTATGCTGGAGACAATGTGGTCATAGAGATTCACTGATCCACATATTCTGGAAATGCCCAATAATACAGCCCACTTGGTCATCCACTTTTAACATAATTGATCAAATCACAGAGACCAAAATCACTAAGGAAACCAGAATTAGCCATTTTATCCCTGGGAATTGAAATGATCTCCCCTCCATTGAGGAAAATAGTAACACATATACTATTAGCTATGAGATTAGAAATCACTAGACATTGGAAACAAATAGCTGTACCAACTTTTACTGAAATAATAAGAACCACTAATCTACACATCTCGTATGAAATAATGTTTGCCACATCCCAAAATAATACTCAGTCTTTGCACTCATTCTGGAAGCCATGGTTAGACTGGTATAAACTAAATAAAGTCTAAAACTTAACACACAATACCTACTCAAAATGGTAACCTATGTTCCTCCTTGTTAAACATATCCTAATGTTAATTACACATCCCATTGTTGATTACTAGTTCAAAGTTATGTGTATGAGACACTAGAATCTCTTTAAGACAGAAGTTACTGAATATAAACCACAATACCCGAAATGGAGAAGCGAGGGGCACAGGCCTCGTGGGCGTGCAGAACGTCTGTCTGTCCTTCTCTAATACCGCAGTTTGTCCCCAGATGGGGCGGTGAAGGAGAGGGGGAGATGGCGAGGTATGGAGCACCACAATGGTATTAGTGGAAATCATGGCCGCGTTTCAGGTTGCGGTTATGGGGCCCACACTTATTTTATCCCTTCTCTTCGTGGTAAAATAACATACATATTACAAGTATGGTTATCTCAAATGGTTATATTTGAATTTACATATGATCTGTCTATTCAAGATGCATAACTATATTCACCTTATTTCCCTATTTCTTATTTATTTTCATTTATGCTTTGTATTGTTTCAAGAAAATATTAATAAAAAAAATATATTGAAATGAAAAATATTGATATGTAAAACAATGTATATATATATATATATATATATATATATATATATATATATACATATACACACACATTATTAGTCTATCATACTACAGTTTGGAGCAGAGGAAATAAAACAAATAAAAAGGTGTATATATCTGCTTACTTTGGAGTTGGCAGATCACCTTTAAAGGTATATGCCTATATCTTTAGTCAGTAAGATATACCTATGGAAGGAGGTGGAGGACAATAAATCAATATCAGAAACAGATGTCCATTGCATACAGTATAGGGTCTATGCATATATAATGCTCAAAAGACCTATCAATATGCACACAGGCATTAAATTACTAATTTTTGTCTAATCTGTATGCATATACGCTTTACTTATTGTTTCTCTTTATGAATTGTAGATAGCATAAATATTCATACCACTTTCTCCTGATGACGAGGAATAACGCATGACATTATAAACCAAAATCCATCCATCTACGGCTTCAAATTAGCTAACAGGGAATTTAAAACTGCGGCATACGCAGATGACCCACTCTTTTTTTTTGACCAAGCCTCATATTTCCATCCCCAATCTTTTAGATAACTTTAAAACATATGGTTACATTTCAAACCTAAAAATAAATTATAACAAGTCTGAAGCTTAAAAAGAACCAGACAAAAATGCTCTTTTAAATGGGAAACTAAAGCCCTGAAATATTTAGGAATATGGCTTACCCCCAACCCTAGGGACTTATTTGAACAAAATTTTACACCACTTCTGAAACACATTACAGTAGATTCAAAGAAATGGCACTCAGGTGTCTTCTCATGGTTTGGGAGAGCCGCAATTTTGAAAATAGTCATCCTCTCTAAGCTACTTTATTGCATGCATACCTTACCAGTCAAAATTTCATCTGTCTTTTTTTTTTTTTTTCATTAAAGAGTTTTATTAGAAGGTTAATAAAGCTTAACAAACAAAGCCATTTGTCAATAGAAATCTGCAATACATGTTCAGTACATCCAATAAACAGTGTATACAGCGGCTACCATCCATATGAGGGTATTGAGCAGGATTTAAGTTATAACTGCCCACTTTTGTACCAGAGATGCAGACAAAGATCCTGAAGATTAAAACTTTCTGTTACTATTATTGTATAGAAATTCGGATCAGTTAAAACATTTCAAGCGGCATACCTAGCCAACTGTTAGCTTTGAATTTAGTGAAGATAACGTAATTTTATTGTTCATCAGGACAGAAAATAGAAGTAGTGAACAAAAGAAAAAGTGGAGAATAAAGAGATAGGTAAAGAGAAAAAGGAACTAATAGAGTGGGGCCTTCCTGTAAAGAGGTGGCGTCCCCACCTCCCCGGTCTCCTGCGCGCAAATTTGTCGTATGGGAAGCTACGAAGAGTTCCCCCACCCAGGACAAATTAACTATTCATTATTTGTTCATAAGCCGTGGAAAACTTGAAGATTAGCCATGGGGTCCATGTTTTGTGATATCTTTCTATGCTATCCGTGGATTGGGCTAGCAAGTCTTCCATACGACAGATCTCGGAGATTTTCTGAAGCCACTCCTTGACGAAAGGAGCCTGTGTGCTTTTCCACCGTAGTGGAATCAGTGCCTTAGCGGCATTCAAGAGGTGCTTCGTTAAAGATTTTTTATATCTCTTGTAAGGAAAGTTCGAGATGTGGAGTAGGCAGCACGCTACATCCAGATTAATATTGGTCTCCGTTATCTGTCGTATAATATCCCTTACTTTTGTCCAAAAGGTTTCAAGAATTGGGCACTGCCACCAAATATGTAAGAGAGTGCCTGACTCTCTATTACAGCGCCAGCATCTATCTGAGGCCTCAGGGTACCATTTCTTGATTTTATGTGGAGTGGCGTACCAGTGAGTCAGGAGTTTATATGCTGTCTCCTGTGTTTTAGTGCTAATGGAGCATTTATGTGCCAACGTACAAGCTGTCAGCCATTGGTTATCTGTTATATCTCTCTGCAAGGCACTAGACCATTCTACTCTAAATCTATCATCCGTAGTTGAAATAGGGTTTTGGAGCCAGGAGTAGACAACAGAGGTTGTCTTGTAAAAGTCATATCCTCTGTGGCACACTGTCTCTAATTGAGTCATAGGTCTCTGGAAGTGAGGTAGTTTGGTCTTATCCATAACAAAGCTATGTATTTGGAAGTATGACCACCTGGACAGGTGAGGAATACCAACCTCTTCCTTCATCACTGAATAGTCTTTGATTTTGCCATTCCTAATGCAATCTCCCGAAGTCAGTAATTTTGATATGTCTAGAGCTTGGAAGTTCCTGCCTGTCAGACCCGGAGCAAAATCTGGATTATTTTGGAGCGGAGTCAGTGGGCTCAACTGTGTCGTTAAATCATATTTTTTAACCACCGTCTGGAAGGCCTTCAAGGTAACCCCCGTCAGTGGGTGTTTCTGTATGGACTCGTGTAGCTTTCCCCAGGGAATCCATGGGGAGAACCTGAGTCCGCTCGAGATCAGTGACTCCTCCAAATGGACCCAGTCTTTTGATTTTCCATGACAGTGCCAATCAATCACCCTGGTAAGGTGAGAAGCTAAATAGTAGTTGTGGAAGTGGGGTAGGCCCATGCCCCCTCGTTCCTTGGGTCTGGCTAGTAAAGAAAATTTAACTCTAGGTCGTCTATGCCCCCAAAGAAAGTGTGTGAGAATGGATTGTAATTGCTTGAAAAAATGTAGTGGGATCCCAACTGGCAATGATCTCAACAAATATAACAGTCTCGGGAGGATGACCATTTTAAGGATAGCTGCCCTTCCGAACCAGGAAAAAAATTCCAACTCTGTAAGTCCGAGGCAATGTCTCTTCGCATTGGTGGAAAGTTCTTCTCAAAGGTTTTTGTCAGTCTCGAAGGTAACCATAACCCCCAATATTTGAGTTCACTTGTTACCCAGCGGAACATGCAATTCCCCTGTGTTTTAGCTAGTAAATCTTCTGATAGCGATATATTCATTGCCTCGGACTTAGAGTAGTTGATTTTGAGGTTCGATATGTAGCCATAGTGCGTGAATTCTGCCAGCAAATTTGGGATTGTGATATGTGGTTTAGTTAAAAAAAACAAAAGATCGTCCGCGTAGGCAGCTGTCTTGTAGGTTTTGCTGGCCACTTTGAAGCCTGAGATGGATTCATTTTTATTAACTTTTCTGATAAACAGCTCTAGCGAGAGGATAAACAACAATGGCGACAAGGGACAGCCTTGTCTAGTCCCATTTGAGATTTTAACCTTGTCCGATAATATGCCATTGACTTTTATCCTAGCACAAGGGTTCTGGTAGAGGGCTGTAATCCAAGTCATCATGTGCGTTCCCAGTCCTACATGGCGACATACCTCTAGCATGTAGTCCCAGGAGACCCGATCGAAGGCCTTCTCCGCGTCCGTGGACAGGAGAAGGCCCTCGATGCCCTGTGAATGTGCCGCATGTGTCAAAAGTAATGCCTTTATAATGTTGTCCCTTGCCTCTCTTCCCGGCATGAAGCCTACCTGATCCTGTCCAATTAGGGATGCAAGGAGCGGTTTTAGTCTATTGGCCAGTATCTTAGTTAGTATTTTGAGGTCTAAATTCAGTAACGAAATAGGCCGATAACTTGGGCACTCTGCGGGGTCTTTCCCAGCTTTACGTATTACAGTTATGTGAGCTGTCAAAAAGTCAGTGGGTACCTGTCTAGGTGAAGAGAGGGAATTTAGGGCTCTTGCCAATGGGTTAGACAAGATGTCACCAAAGGTCTTATAGTAGACGGATGTGTAGCCATCCGGCCCCGGGCTCTTTCCAGGTTTAAGTCCCTTAATGGCTCCCTGTATTTCAGTCAGTGTTATCTGTTCTTCCAAAGGAGTCGTCTCTGCGGTCTCTAATTGTGGCAAACCACTCTCAATCAGGTAGTCTTGTATGGCCTGTATTCTATCGGTCAGTATCTCAGGGGGTCTGTTTTGTCTCGGTAGGTTGTAAAGTTTTGAGTAGTAGTTATGGAACTGAGACGCTATAGCTTCTGAAGTTACCTCTATGGTCCCCTCCGGAGACCTAATTCCCGCTATCACATTGGTAGCGTATGCCTCTCTCAAGGCTCTAGCCAAAAACCGGCCGGTCTTGTCCCCCGACTCATAGTATATCCTTTTTTTAAAAAAAAGGGATCTCTGCGTTTTGGTGTGTAATAATTCTTGTAACTTTTTCCTGGCTTCTAATAGTTCTGTAGCTGTCTGTATAGCTAGAGATTGTTTGTGTAAGGATTCTAGGAAGTGTATTCTGTTAGTTAAGTCTCTCAGTTCTTTTTCCTGTTGTTTCTTGCGTTGTGCCCCAAACCTAATTAGTTCCCCCCTAATCGTGCATTTATGTGCCTCCCAAATCATCATCGGATCCATAGCCGGTGTGTTGTTATGGGTAAAAAAGTCAGATATAGCTTCACTTATGCGGGGGAGTAAGTCAGGGTCTGTTAGCAAAGAGGAGTTCAATCTCCAAGTGTTTGCCTTGGGCGGAATGTGCATTAGGTCAACTTCCAGAGAGATAGGCGCATGGTCAGAAATCGTCTGAATGCCAATGTGGGCCTCTTTCACCATCTGCAGGTCCCTCTGGGATATGAATATGTGGTCAATGCGGAAGTATCGATCATGAGGGATCGAGTGAAACGTAAAGTCTCGAGTGTTTGGGTGTAGGAATCTCCATGCATCTACCAATTGTAGAGAGTTTAGGTGTTTTTTGATTGTTTTGAGAGCCCTGTACCTTATGCAAGACTTTCCAGTGGAAGAGTCTATAATTGGGTTTAGTGGGACATTAAAGTCTCCTCCCATGATCAATGTTCCCTCTGCAAAGCCCTTTAGTTCATGTGTGATCTTCTGGCAGAAGGTGACCTGGGACACATTTGGGAAGTACACATTGGCCATCGTCACAGTCTTGTTTCCATATGTACCTTTAATGAAAATATATCAGCCCTCTGGGTCTGTCAGTCGGTCAGTAAGGATAAAGGGATTGTCTTTCCTAAGTAGGATGGTCACCCCTTTAGTTTTTCCTAGGTCATTAGTTGCGTGGTATGCCCTATTAAAGTATGCGTTGGTAAGTCTGGGAATTTGATTGGTGCGGAAGTGGGTTTCCTGTAAAAAAACAAACTGAGGCCTACCTTTCTTCAGCTCCCTGAGAAGTGAAACCCGTTTCTCCGGGATGTTCAAACCCTTCATACTATGGGAAATCACCATAGGCCCTTCTCCCAATGTTGAGTACGCCATTATTGTGAGGTAAGTGTGAGGACGGCTTGTCAGGCTTATTCTGCGGAGACAAATAAAAGTTATGCACTGTATGTGCAACTGGTCAGGAGACCAAGAAGGCGTACAAAAAGATCAGAAGTCTAGAAAAGGGTAAGGTATAGTAGAGAGAATTGAAAGAAGTGGATTCAAGAAAAAGAAAATAGTGAATCCTATTTCAATGGAGGAATTTTTCAAGTAGATATACTTTAGATGTGAAACAACTTTTCTAAAGCAATTAGGTAGTACACCTGGGTCGGGAAATCTCTGACCCACGTGTACTTTGTGGGTTCGTGGGTGGTTCGCCACCAAGATGGTGGAGTCTCACCTAGTAGTATCGTGAAGAGGAGCAAGTCCTGATCACTAGACTCTAGTAATCAATGTGGTCAGTAGATTAACTCAAAAAATGTGACTTGGATAATGTAAACCACACAATTCGGAACCAAATAAAAAAGAACGACACAGCCTGTAAAAAATAGGCAAATAAAATGTAAAGACATAAAAAACTAATGTCTTGTAGGAGCAACCCTAAATTGACAAAGTAATAAACTCTTTGAGAACCGGTACATCTTCCCTGGAGTCTGTATGAGGTATCTTGTTTCGGATCCCTCGCCATCTCCCACATCATTACCGCATGGAAGTCTCTCGCTTGCTGAGGCCTAGAGTAGTGGGACTCTGCTGTTGTCAGTCCTCTTGAGTCAAATCAGTATTTTAAAGCATCGTCCAGCCAGACGTTAGCAACTTGAGAGGGTTTTTTGCTTCTGCAACAGCTCTGCGACTTATGTGAAGAAAGTCCTTCAGCTACCTTGATGTGGTTGAAAAGGGTTTAAGTAAGAAGTAGTCTGTGGTCAACAGGTACCCAAACTGTGGTGTGGGATAGCGAGAGATAAAATACCATCCTCCAGGGTTGTAATCCTACTGCGTCACTCCGCCACTTGAGAACCGTGAGGCATTTGTCTCCTATTAGGAGTCCCTGAATGGTGGCCGCCTCCACGTCCATGTTTCATTCGCTTACGAAACTGCTTCTCCAGAGTGGAAGATGGTGAGGAGTGGGGACTTCTTGTGGGTGGTGGGAGAGCAAACTCCTGGTACCAGTCCGGCAATTCCACTCTGTCCAAACCAAGACCTGCACAAAAGTCTGGTAAATCAGCTGGTGAGCGTAGAATATGTTGCTTTCCGGCCAGCGTCACAACTAATGCAAAAGGGAAGCGCCATGTGTAGCGCAGATCCAGTTCCCTAAGTTTGTCCAACAGGGGTCGCAGGGCTCTGCGGTTTCGCAGGGTAATTTGGGAAAGGTCTTGGAACAGCATAATGTGTTCAAAATTAAATACAATTTGATCATTTCTGCGGGCCTTTCTCATAATTTCTTATTTCAGTGGATAGCTCTGGAGGCAGCAAATAATGTCTCTGGGAGGAGCTGTATCTGGACCCCTTGCTCTAAGAGCTCTGTGTGCTCTCACAAATTCTATGTCCATATCTTCCTGTCTCTCTAAAAGAGAATTGAATACACGCTGTAGCGCCGGTATTATCTGGTCCGGGTCTACCGTCTCAGGGATCCCCCTCACCCTTATGTTATTCCTCCTTCTGCGGTTATCAAGGTCCTCTAAATGCCTGTTCATTTCAATGAACTGTTCAGCATGAGAATCCACCACCTTTTCCATCCTATGTATGGCCTTATCCCTGCGCTTGCCTGCGGCCTCCACATGCTCCATCTTATGAGACAATGAGAGAAGGTTGGATTTCAGATCTGTGATGGCGGCAGAAAATGTGGACTTTATGTCTGCGGCAAATCCAGTCATGTCTGCATATGTGAGGGGCTTGTTGGAGCGATTACGTCCCCTACCTGAATCCTCCTGTGTGGATTGGGAGTCCTCACTGAAGTCCTCCTCATCGTTCGGCGCCCGTGCCATTTTGGGGCCTGCACCGCTGCCTCGTGGAGACGGCTGTGCCTTTAGAAGTTCGGCTATGCTTCTCGCAGCGGCGACAGCTGCAGAGTTGCGGCGTGATCTGGAGTGCGGTGTCTGCTGAGTCAGCTTGCCCATCTCCCGGTCTGTGCTCTCGGGTTGTCCGGCTTTAGGCTGTGTCGTTCCGGGAGCTCCTCTAGCACACGTCCATCCTGGTCGCTCGCCAAGCCACGCCTCCCCCATCTGTCTTTTTTTAGACGTTTGCAACATATACAGCGCCAATTTGTGTGGGCCCACAAAAAAAAAACAACATTAAGCTTCAACACAATGACAAGCTCTAATAATGCAGGAGGTATGGGACTACCGGATTTTAAACATTACTATTATGCCACCCATATCACAAGGGTTATAGACTGGCACTGTCATGATGCAAACAAAGATTAGGTAACCATTGAGAATAAATCCTCCCCCCTCCCCCTAAAATTTCTACCCTGGATATCTAAAACTCAATATGCCCATCTCTTAAAACAGCATCATAGGTACCACCTTACAGGTCTTCCATGTAACTTCTCTCAATTTTGAACTAGCTTCTATTCCAGGCCCTCTCACCCGAATAGCAGATAACCCCGAATTTAGCCCAGGACTACAAAACAAGGTTATCTCCTCTACTTCTAGTGGCTCCTCGCTACTAGTGTCCCATTGTTTACAATCAGGGCTGATAAAAGCAAAGAAGACATACACATTTTAAGTAAAGGTAAGATTCTTCCACATTGGACATACCTACAGCTACATAGCTTTATCACCAATCACAAACACAAACAATCTTTCTCAAAAACTCCCACACAACTTGAAAATTCACAAAAAGTGAATAAAACTACTTCCCTAGCCTATTTATGGTTAACAAGCGTCTATTAATAAATCAAGTGTTAACTTCAAATCCAAATGGATAAAACTTTAGACAAAGATATCGATGATTCCCAATGGGAAAAGACTTGTATACTTTCTCATAAATGCTCTATCAGCACTGGACTCCTATAAACCTCTTATAAAATTCTCACACGCTGGTACACTACCCTGACAATTGGTGGAATTGTCCTTTGATCTCTAATTTTTGGAGAAAGGTTTGTGAGCTAAACAACCATAGAACTAGATCCTGCTTTCTGTCTTCTCCATATATCTCCATTACCTATCAGACTTTACAAAAATTACCTAACCAAATACCTACTCAACGCAGCAAAATGTTTGATACCCAGATCCTGAAAAACCACACATACCCCTTTGATCAAAGATTGGCTTTTAGAGCTTGACTTCATCCATTCGATGGAAGAAACCCTTGCCATGTCAAATGACCGCTTAAAACAATACCATAAAACCTGGAATCCATGGATAACCGTCTTATGGGCACTTGAAATGACCTCACACTCTGTATTCTGTTTTTATACCTTTGCCATGCATCTCAGTATAACTAGACGTATTTATTTCTGATAACCTGTTATTACTTAATATGGTCCTCTCCTATTTCTGTTAATATAGATATATTAGGAAGCACAACGATATGACTTTCATTTAAACATTTCTCTATGTATAACCCTTATTGATGAATGTTTTTATTTTACGTAAGATTTATCACTAAGAATGTATCCCACCCTTTTATATTTTCACATTTTAAGTTTATACCAGTATATTTTTTGTTATTATCAGTTACATTATGTATCTACCCCTATTTTGTACTTTCCCTGATCATCCCTTTATTACTCCTGCTTTACTTGTATCTTTGTGTACTTTCCATAAATTTCTTAATAAATTTATATTGTGAAAAAAAAAACTATAAGTAGCATGTTCCAGGGAATATTGTGCCTCCAGCATCATCCTCAGCAATGCCACAACACTAATGCCGCATACGCACGATCAAACTTTACGGCAAGACTTTGTCCGGCGTACTTTTCAACGGACTTTACGACGGACTTTCCGAATGAACGGACTTGCCTACACACAATCAACCAAAGTCCGACGGATTCGTACGTGATGACGTACGACCCGGACTAAAACAAGGAAGTTCATAGCCAGTAGCCAATAGCTGCCCTAGCGTCGTTTTTTGTCCGTCGGACTAGCATACAGACGAGCGGACTTTTCGACCAGACTCGAGTCCGTCGGACAGATTTGAAACATGTTTCAAATCTAAGTCCATCAAACTTTTGAGAAAACAAAGTCCGCTGGAGCCCACACACAATCGAATTGTCCAACGAAATCCAGTACACCGGACCAAGTATGCCGTAAAGTCCGATCCTGTGTACGCGGCATAAGACTGACTGTTTGATTATAGTAAAATAAACTCCCCTACGTGAATCAATTGAAATAATGTCAACAAGTACATTGGAATAACTTTATTCTTATCTATAAAACAACTCTGTTTAAAAACCAGAGCGCACATTGCAAATTCTTTTTCTCCTCTTTTTTCTCTATCTTTCCCTTATTTTGTTTCTTTTCATCCTATTATCTTGTAGTGCACCATATCCCTGTCACCCACCTAGCTGCTTGCACCTTTCCACCTATCCATGCCAGTATAGTTTTAGAAATGACATCCTCTTGCCCTATTTCTTTTTTTTTTATTAATAACATTTTTATTGAACATTTTTTAAGTTAACAGTACTTTGTACAACACCCTGTAATACAGAAATATAAAAGAAGATCAAGTATCAGATGTATCAGATGTATACCGCACAAAGGAAGTAGCTTCAATATACCACTAAATGTCTCAGAAAATAGGTATGTTATAATCAGTGTATCTTGGAGAAAAAGTAAAAATCGCAAGGAAATATGGAAGAATATCTAAGGCTTTGGTGTTTATGACATTACTTAGTAAAAAGCAGAGAACAGCATTACAAAGTACATCTAAGACACAGGTCCTCTTTCTGCTTGATGAATTAGACTTAGAAAGGGGCTTGCACATAAATCACATGCGTGACAAAGTGAACAGAAAGAGAAGAAAGACTCAGAATGGAATGAAGAAGGAAAAGATGCATGGCATTGATATCCTGCTTGCAGATGTTTATACTGAAACATTGAAACAGTATTATATTTATGGATATATGCAAAAATCTATGGTTCAGAAGCTTTCTACGTCTTTCCACAAATCAAACAGATAGTTCAAGTTCGTTTATCCATGCTAGTTTGAAGACAAGAATGAATACATTGATTTGCTAAAATATATATATTTATTAACTAAAAATTTAGTGTAAAATAATATCAACTATAATTGGTGATAATACAAAAAGTAGAACTTCAAATATATGGCTGATACAGATGATGAGAAATTTTACCACAAGCTCTTGTTACAAAATGCCATGTCTACATTTCATGATGGCTTTAGTAAATAGCTTTCCTTGGCTTTACATACTTATAATAAACAAACTTGTGTGTTGAATGTGATTTCTTCTCAAAACAAAGAGACCTTCAAGCTTACACTTCAAAATGCATGAACAAAATTTTATACTGTGTACAGAGCTTGATAATTTAATCAAGACTTATTTACGGTAAAGATAATTCTCTACTGAATTTTATGTTTATACATATATCATAACAAAACCATTGATACAGACTTTGGAATTAGCTTTTTTTTTAGATATACAAAGATGTGTATTTCTCTTATAATTGGAATATAATTATGTCATGCTGCAGGTAGAAATAACACAACTCAAATGCTGCTCCATAAAGTTAAATTGGTTTAGTAATGTATATACTAAATAATTAAATACCAAAAGATAAAATAGAAAATGAATACTTTACCAGAGATATACCGTATTTATCTGCGTATAACATGCGCCTGCGTATAACACGCACCCCAAGTTTAGGAGGGAAGTTTAAGGAAAAAAACTTACATTTAAATGCCCATCAATGCAGCGTTATCAGTGTCCATTTGCAGCCTTCCCTGTGTCATTGCAGCCTGTGTCATTTCAGCCTTTCCTGTGTTATTGCAGCCTGTGTTATTGCAGCCTTTCCTGTGTCATTGCAGCCTGTGTCATTGCAGCCTTTCCTGTGTCATTGCAGCCTGTGTCATTGCAGCCTGTGTCATTGCAGCCTTTCCTGTGTCATTGCAGCCTGTGTCATTGCAGCCTTCCCTGTGTCTTTGCAGCCTTGTGTCTTTTAAAATTGTCGCTGATCACAGTCAGGGGCAGGACTGCGAGAGGAGAGAAGCAAGAGAGGCGAGCGCCGCCGACATACACAAAGCCGAGTGTACTTTGGCTAGACTCGGCTCTTCTCACAGTCAGGGGCGGGACTGCGAGAGGAGCCAAGTCCAGCTGAAGTACACTCGGCTTTGTGTATGTCGGCTCCACTCGCTCCTCTCCTCACAATCAGTGGAGATCGGCAGGGATCAGCGTATAACACGCACTCACAATTTTCCCCTGATTTTAAGGGGAAAAAAGTGCGTGTTATATGCAGATAAATATGCTTTGTTTTGAGAAGTATCATCTGGGTGTCCCAAAGGACTTCTCCACCACTCCTACATTCTTCCGTACTGTCTTAATCCTGCTCTCTCTCCTTCTGTTCTTCTTTTGATGACCCCCTTCCAGCTATGTGTATACTCTTTTATCCCACCCAAAAAGTGGGTGTGTGTCACTTCTACGTAACTAATGAAGTCAATTGACGTGATGTTTAGCATGCAACCATGGCAATGCTAATTAGGAATCCATTTTTGACTTTACCATGATTACCACTAGGGGTCAGTATAGTATTATAATTTATTTTTAAATATTTTTAATATACCAAATTTAATTCCTGAATAACCATTTTACTTAGTCTTAAAAGCAAGCCATAAATTATGAGAAGTTGTTAATATCTTGGCATATATGTCAGACTTTCTGGCTCTTCCTGAAATATATGGTTTTAAGAAAATATACCCCACACTGATTGCTTTTTCTTTAAATTCCTTAAGTTAAGTGAGGTTGTGTTTCTGACTAGAAGTATAATGGCTTATTCTTAAACATCCCCATTAATAGAACTTCTAGACATCACATTCATATACAATATTCCCCCTCATGTGAATAATATGAAGACTTATATATATATCAATGAATACATCAAACAATATATATATATATATATATATATATATATATATTTTTAATATATAAAAAAAAACCCTACAATAAGTGACATTGTTCAATTCATTATGCCTATAACTACTCCAATATAATTTACTAATATATTTGGAATTATTGCTAGTATAATTAATTGCAGTGTATAATATAAAGTATTTCAAAAACACAGTTTATGAACACATCTCTATTCCCTTTCTTCATCATGAAAAGAAAAAAAATGTGTTTCTTTCTAGTGTTATTTGAAACTTAACCCCCATTCTTTTTCTGGCTAGTGTCTTATCCAATGTGGTTTTCACTTTGACTAAGATTTCTCAAAATTTACAGCCTAAAAGAATGTGCATGGGTTCTCTAAGAGAAAAGAAACTCTCGTAAAAGTTTCTATTCATTAGTCATGAACTCAGTTTCAACTTAAAAAAAAAGATATATATATATAGCAATGCTGAAGTCATGTGGTTACTTTCCTGTCTTTTCACTGGATGTTAGAGATCATAGCAGAAGTTCAGTGTAAGAAATACACAGGAGAAATGCATATTGACAAGCGGAATGTAGAGGTGGACGGGGAGTCTACTGACATCACGACTCCACCCACCGAGCTCCAGACAACAGACCCACCCACAGAATCTGTTTTTCGGGTCTCATAACAGACAGAGGAGAGACATTTGACAGGTAAAGATACATGCAGGAGGCATGTATATCCTTATAGATAACCCCTATGGCAGTAGTTTAGAAAGGATGACATTGGGTTTACATCCACTTTAATTCTTCACTTAGTGTCCTGGAATGTTTGGGGCCTTAATTTCCAAATGTAAGCATTCTCTGGTGTTCGACTACCTCTCTGGATAGAAGGGCGGGTTCCGATGGGTCTCCTGCTCTGTTTGCGATATGGATGTCTATGTATGGATTGCAGGACATTTGGAGATATAAGCATGCGGACACCAAAGAGTGATCTTGTTACTCGGAGTCCCATAAATCCTTATCCAGAATGGACACTGTACTCGCTTATGGGACGGGCTTGGGTCTGGTGGACTCTGTACAATACACTGAAATACAGTTGCACCTATTGCACTTTGTGCATCATCATTGCGTTTTGGCTTTTTAGATACATAGGTTAGGTTTGTTTGTTTTGTTTTTTTGTTTTTTTTTGTGGCACTGCAGAGTTTAAACTATTTAAAGTGGAACTTCAGTAATTTTTTTCAACTTTCCATCTATTTAATATTTTGCCCTTGTTGTTTTAACTTTGGATAGTAAAACATTTTTTTTTTCTGACAGCAAATACCTTATACAGCCCACTTCCTGTTTCTTGTCTGGTAAAAAGCCTAGGTTTATGACATCATGTACAGCTCTCTCTCATGAGAGTTTGCCAGGAAGGAAGGGGGAGGAGTCATAAGAGGGCCAATGAGAGCTGCAGAGCTGGAGGTGTACCTTTGTGTGTCTGCGTAAATCCAGGAAGTGAACAGATAGCAGCTTCAGCTGCCCACAGTTAAAATGGTTGCAGCCAGACTCAGTGAAGGGAGATTTCTGCAGCATATTTGACAAGTACACAATCACAGTATATATAAAATAATATGCAAAGTGGTTGGGGGGAAGCTTCAGAATGGCAAATATGTTTTTATTACAAAATATGTGAGCAGACTGCATTTCCTCTTTAAAGGTAAAAAAAAGGTACACTTCAATATAGTACACCTTACACTTTGGAATCACTATTAGTCTTTAATTTAAAATTACAAAAATTTTGCTGATTTATTCTCAAATGTGAAATTACAAACTCCCCTTACTAAAACAATATATTGTTTAAAAGGTCTGCAAAAACATCATGGTCGATCAAAAGGGATCAGCAAGCTACATGAAATTAATACATTGGTGAGAACATTTTGTATTGAGATAAACAAAACAATCTGAGGAAAATTTCAATTTAATAAGCACAGTGCATATGACCTCTGTATGTTATTACAGTCTGCCAATAATGTACAGTGATTTAATAAGACTGGGGATTGCTGCTTCATTTATAATTGAGTTATCAGGACACATTTCAATGAATATTTGAAAGGTTGTTTGATATACCATTAAAGTCGTTTTCAGCATTTTGCTTGCCTGGCCGCACATTATTTTCTGTCATTATTGTAACACAAAAATAGAGTAAAGCTAATTTTATACTTATTAATGCCCTAATGTATACATGATATTCCTGTTAAAAAAGTTTTGTTTTTGATAAAGCAAACAATAAATTATTACTTATATGTATGTACTGCATTAAAGTAAATATATTGTACCATATTATTGTAAATATGCTATTAACCTCTTTTGGATCATTCTGTTCAAACTTTGTACCCTTTGTGCTTTGTAAACAGGATAGTTTTTATCGTTATGATGTTATGATGTGGTGACATTATACTCAATTCACATAGCTTTCATACAAGGATAGGGATTTTTATTCAATCCATGTGACTGTAGTTTTTAAATCTCATTGAACTCAGATCAAAATGTCATACTTAAAAAAAAAAAAAAAAAAAAACTATTGCTATTCCTGGGGTTCCATTTACTAATGTTTACCGCATGCGATGACATGGTCACATGACTCATTTGCATAAATTATTGCATGTGGTAAAAAAAAAATCAGAAAAAAAAATACAGATTATGCAGTATTTACCGGAAAAAGTAAAAATGTGCTGGTAAATATTGCCCCAAAAAAATGTGGTTTTATTTAATATATTTTTTATTGAAGAAAGATATATCATATGTACAAATATAACGCAATGTACGTAACACTTCTAGCTTTTCAGCAACAATAGATATAGTACTCATTGAATCCAACACTTAGAAAATTATAGTTGGTACATCCAGGAATAGACATATAATCTACAAAACCGCTGATTGGAGAAAGGATGTTAACTAAGTGAGCACCATATTCTAAATACAGTTAAATAGAAGGTATTGCTTTATTTTATTAAAGGTAAACATCTGGAAAAAATAGTGTTAGAGAAAGAAAGGATAGAGAAGAAAGAATTGAAGATGGGAGGGGGAGAGGGAAGGAAATTGCTGGTATGCTAGACCAAGTATTGAGCAGAGGGGAGGAGTAGCCTAAGTAAGTGCTGAATGGCTACTCTAGAGTATTATGTTTAAGGGGTTAGAGCAAGAGATTTGTATATGTGGTGGTAGACTGAAATTTTTTCCAAGGTTCCCAGATTAGGTAATGTTTCTGGGAAGTCCCTCTAATGTTGTGGGTGATACTCTCCATGAGGTGTACGTTGCCAACCGATTGTAGCCAGGTTTTCATAGAAGGAACAACTGGTTGGCCCCACAAAGTGGGAATTAATGCCTTGGCGGCATTCAATAGGTAAGGAATGATTGAGCATTTATACGACTTTATGGGAGTTTTTGTGACATGAAAAAGGATAGCCCATGGGTCATTTGGTATATGAACATCAGCAATCTGAGCAATCAAGTTACGAATATCATCCCAATACGGTCTGATCAGTGGGCAAAACCACCATATGTGTGCATGAGTAGCTTTGTTCCCACAGTTCCTCCAGCACAATGGGGAACTGGCGGGGAACATTTGGTGTAAACGAGCTGGGGTGTAATGCCATCTAGTGAGCAGTTTATAGTTGACTTTTGACATTCTTGAGGCTATGGACGAGGTATGGGCTAATAGTAGGATCCTATTTTTTTGGTTGTCAGTCAGGGAGAGATCAAGATCAGTTTCCCATTTAGTCAGATAAGGGGGGGGGGGGGTCAGGGTTTTGAAGAGTAATAAGGGCTTTGTAGAATAAAGAGATGCTATGTAAAGGGGGATCTTTTGGATAGAATATTACTTCTATATCGTTTAGGTCACTGACGCCCCTAAGTGGAGTAGGAAGAGAGCTTAAGAAATGTTGTATTTGGTGGTATCTCCACCTATCTAGGAATGTGGCGGGTTTAGGAGTGAGGATCGCAGATAGGGGTTTAAGTACATTACCATTCAGAATGTGATGCAAGAGGAGGGGTTCTTCTGCCCTCCAGGTTTTAAAACCTGGGTCCAGAAGGCCTGGCAGAAAGTATGTGTGATTGAGGAGAGGTAGTAAAGGTGAGTCATAGTTCCAGGAGTATTTTTTATGTAGTGCGTCCCATACATCCAGAGAGGAGATGGTAAGGGCCGAAGTGGAACGGGCAAGGTTCCTGTGGGAGCGAGGTATCCAGGGAGCCATTGAAAGGTCTGCACCGCTTAGGAAATACTCAATTTGTACCCATAGCTTTGAGTTAAGGGCATATTTCCATTCAGCAGGTCTGGTCAATACAGTTGCCTGATAATATGCTTTAAAGTTAGGAAGTGCCAGGCCACCTGAGCATTTAGACCGAAACAATATCTCCCTGGATATTCTAGGATGTCTGTCCTTCCAAATAAAGCGGGAAATCATGGACTGTAGAATAGTGAAAAATCCCACTGGGACACCTAGTGGTAGCATTTGAAAGAGGAAGAGGATGCGAGGTAGTATGTTCATTTTAATTATATTAATCTTTCCCAACCAGGTATGGGATAAGTTAGACCATTTTCGTAGGTCTGTTCTGATTTTGTTTAGCATGGGAATGTAATTGCACCGAAAAAGGGATTGTAGATTAGATGTAAGATAAACACCTAGGTATTTCATGCAACTCGATTCCCATCTAAAAGGAAAAAGGGTTTTAAGGGAAAGAGTCTCGGACATAGGGATATTAATGTTTAAGATTTCGGATTTAGACAAATTTATTTTGAAATTAGATATTGATTGAAACGTAGTAAATGCATACATCAAATTCGGAATCGAGATTCGAGGTTGTTGGATAAAAAATAGTACATCATCTGCGTATGCCGCGTATTTGTGGGATCTGTTGCCTATTTGTATGCCTTTGATATTGGCGTTGTTCCTGATTGTGGCGAGGAAGGGTTCTAAAGTGATAGCAAAAAGGAGGGGGGAGAGGGGACATCCCTGCCTGGTTCCATTATGTAAGACAAAGGGGTCACTTAGCGTTCCGTTAATCCTAACTTGAGCAGAAGGGTTAGAGTAAAGGGAGGAAATACAGTAGAACATTTTTGGACCCATACCGAAGTGGCGTAAGGTCAACTTAAGGTACTCCCAGTCCACCCTATCAAAAGCTTTTTCTGCATCAGTGGAGAGGAGTAGGGTGGGCTGGGAGCGCCGCCGAACATACTGAATTAGGGATATTGCCCGAAGGGAATTATCTTTTGCTTCTCTAGTGGGTATGAAACCTGTTTGATCCGCTGATATCCAATTTGTTATAAGGGGAAGTAATCGGTTTGCCATTACTTTTGCGAATAACTTAATGTCAACGTTTATTAAAGATATTGGTCTAAAACTTTGTCTGGTTTGGGAATAACTGTGATATGAGTTGAAAGGGATTCTGGGCGTAAACCTGATGAATTAGAGATAGAGTTTGCATATTCAGAAAGATGGGGAAGGAGGATGTCACTAAATGTTTTATAATATAGAATCGTGAATCCGTCGGGACCAGGGGCTTTACCAGAGGGGGAAGACTTCAATGCCGCCTGGAATTCCTCAACCGTGAAGTCTTCCTCTAGTTCTTTAAGAACAGATGTGGGCAATTTAGGAAGGTTTGCCTTTCTCAAGTAGGAGAGCATGCGGTTCCGTCTCTCCTTCTGAGGAAGAGAGGACATGTCGTTTTTGATATTATATAGGTCTGCGTAGTAATCTCTAAAGGCTTTAGCGATATCTGGAGTTGCATGGGCCAATGCACCTGACGAAAGCTTAATTTTAGAGATAAACGATTGCGACTGTTTAGTCTTTAGTGACCTAGCCAACAATCTACTTGGTTTGTTCCCCCATTCGTAAAATTTCTGCGACAGACGTTGGAACTTACGTTTGGTGTCTAGGTTAAGGAGGGACTTCAGTTCCTCATGTTTAAGTGTGAGGGACTGAAGGTGTTCATTATGTAAAGAAAGTTTATGCTGCTTATCTAGAGCCTCTATCTGTTGTAAGACCTGGTTAATTTGTTGACCATGCTCTCTCTTCATCCGTGCACCGAGCTCAATGAGCTGGCCTCTAATTGTGGCCTTATGAGCTTCCCAAACGATAGAAGGGGAGGTATCGGAGGATTTATTTTCCCTAAAGTATTGCGATAAATGAGAAGCCAACAAAGAGATCTCTACTTCGTTGGTGAGAAGGGAGTCATTGAGCTTCCAGTTGGTGGTACGTCGGGGTAAAGAGGGCACGGTCAATGTCATCGACACAGGTGCATGGTCTGAGATTGATGCGATGCCAATGTGGGCAGAGTGTAGGAGGGGAAGATGAAAATGGTCTAAGAATATATTGTCTATTCTGGAGTATGATTGGTGCGTTGAGGAATAGTGTGAGAAATCCTTCTCCTTGGGATGAAGGAGGCGCCAGACGTCCATCAGTTGATGATCAAGAAGCCGTTTTTTCACAAATTTCAGTCGTTTAAAAGAGATATTAGAACGGCTTTGTGATGTATCAATAATGGGGTCCAGCGGCATGTTTATGTCTCCCGCTAGAATAGTAAGACCTTTAGCAAAATGTGACAATTTAGTCAGTATTTGAGATAGGAAGGCATGTTGGTTATGGTTCGGGCAATAGATATTTGCAAGCGTGCATTGAACATTTCCAATGAATCCCTTGAGAATAAGAAAGCGACCATAGTCATCCGCAAGCATATCAGATAGCCTAAAAGACACATTTCTGCAAAAACCAATGGCTACCCCCTTGGCCTTATTGGTGTCCGATAGGCTATAGTACCATTGTGGAAAGTTAGGTGAGGTTAGTCTGACTGGCGTCGTGTGGGTTAAGTGCGTTTCTTGGAGAAAGGCAATGGAACACGTGGCTTGCTTTAGTTCACGATATAATTGATGTCGTTTAGCAGCGACATTAAGACCCCTAACATTGTAGGATACAACCTTTACCTTAGCCATTTGAAAATAAAATGAAGGCCTTCATTTTGTCTTGCCAGGCATACCAGCGAGGAGGGGTAAAGGGGGAAAAGGGAGAAAGAGAAAAGAAATAAAGGAAAGGATGGGAGGAAAAAAGGGACAGATATATACAGAGAGTGCATACGTAATCCAAGGAACTTGTGGGAGGTGAAAAAAAAATATCACGCAGAAAACTGCAGTGGTCCCATTGGGGAAAGAGAGAGCGAAAGGCCATCCTAATCCTTAAACAAGGATTAAATAGGACAACTTCAGGGTCGTTCACATTCGCCATCCCCAGGGGGGAGTGGGGGTGGGGTTATGCTGTGAGGGGGAGGTGGTGAGGGGAGTGCGCCCCGACAGCGCACGGCCTATATGAGGAAAACAAATTAACAACCTGCCAATAATAAAAGAACAGTGAGTTCCAGTTGAAAGTATAGAAACCCATGTAAGTAAAACCAGGGTCAGTAGAAACAATATGTAACTTTACAATAATTGCAAGTGTAGACCAATTTGAAACATGTAAACAATCGACAAAACTTAAAAAAAGAAAGAACCCAAGATAAAAAAAAAAAAAAAAAAAAAACAGACATTGGTCAGCTTACTGTTGAGTCCGCTCTAGTCTTATGTATACGGATACATTTAGAAGAAAACACAGCGGCCAGAGCTGGAATCCGCAAAAAAAGAGAACCTTTTGTAAGGGAGAGATGGTTCGCATTATTAGCAAAAACATGGGTGATAAGATAAGTGTTTCAGTCATGCTTTTGTGCAGAGCCCGGGAGCGAAGCACGACTTCTCTTTGAGGGGGTCTTCTTCCAGATAGGGTCCATGGGACACGAAAATTTTGGAATTGGGTCCTGCCAGCTTGGGAGTTCCATGGGTGGGAGATGTAGGTCTGTGTCCCAGGGATTAAGAAGGGCAGATCCGCTCTAGGTCGGTGCCTGGCGTTTGGATGACACAGGCCGGAGGCTTCAGGCAGACTGCAGGCCGAAAGGTGGTGTAAGGCCTCAGTGTAGCAGAGCAGAGGGATTGGGTTTACAGGCAGTCCACAGGCCCCCCTTTCTGCGGGTTTCCAGGAAGGATGACAGCTGTCCCTTCGGGGAGGAGCGTCCGCTCGGCTCCCGGGTCGCAAAAACGGCAGGCCGAAGGATCAGATCTGGCCTCAGGTCTCAAGATGGCGACGTGTGTCTCTGCAGGGAGCGATCTATAGGCCCAAGACACTAGGAGTTATTGAAGCCGAAAAGAGCCCAGTGGATGCTTAACAGGGTAGTTCAGGGGGCTAAAGTGCTGTGTGGCAGGCTCAAAAGAGAGAATGGGAGCCTGGATGGTGGCGGATTCTCCGTGCCTTGCCAAAAAAACATGTGGTAAGCTCTTAGCCCAATTCACAAATGGAACAGAGAGTAAAAAAAGGCATGCAATATTTATCACCAGTGTTTTGCTGGCAGTATAACATGCGGTATTTGTCAGAAACAGCGTGGGGGTCCCCCTCAATAGCTAGTTGCTAAGAAGCGGACCAGGAAGCCAGCCGCCGTGTCCTTAACAACGGGTTCCCCGCTAACAGTTGTCATACCTGCCTACCTCTTATTCTCCTACTCCTTTGCCTAATACTCCCCTTCTTCTTACCTAACTCACCTATCCTACCTCATTCTTTCTCTCCTCTTACTTTCCCTCTACTTACATTGTTTGCCTGACGGCCTCTGTTATTATTAATGTTTGTCACAGCCTTATGATGAATATTTGGCAATTGAACAATTTGTGACAGTCTGTTGTAATTGTTGTCATGGCTTTATTACAACATAAAAAATATATTGAAACGAAAACATCTCTATGACTATTGCCCCATCAACATCTGTCTCAGTGTGTACTAGCGCATATCAAAACATCTGTCACACACAGATTCGTGAAATTTTTCTAATGCGGTTGAAATGTTTTTGAATGCAGTCAAATTCAGAAATTCTAATTCGAATATGAATAAATGAAACAAAACTAATTCTGAAAACAAATTTAACTAATCTAGCTAAATGAAATGAGTTAAATAACAAATCAAAACAAAACAAAATTAAACAAATATTTTAATTTTGCACGTGTCTATGTGACACACAAGCATGTTACAGGGCACTTTTCTTTGCATCTGGATTGGATTTATTTGGACTTTATCTGGAGTTATAATTTGTTTATGAAATAATAGTTTAGCATTTATACTTGCTCACTTTTTTGCACTTTTATGTGGAATGTTTGGACTGGGGGCTAAGAATATGTAAGCATCATACATGCTAGGGGGAGTACAACTGGGGCAATCCCTGGTGGAGAAGGATCTGGGGGTTTTGGTAGATCATAAGCTCAATAATAGCATGCAATGCCAAGCTGTGGTGTCCAAAGCAAGCAAAGTCCTTTCTTGTATTAGAAGAGGTATGGACTCCAAAGAGAGATATAATTTTGCCCCTGTTCAAATCATTAGTAAGACCTCATCTGGAATATGCAGTTCAGTTTTGGGCACCAGTTCTCAAAAAGCATATCGGGGAACTGGAGAAAGTGCAGAGAAGGGCAACCAAACTGATAAGAGGCATGGAGGAGCTCAGCTATGAGGAAAGATTAGAGGAACTGAATTTATTCACTCTTGAGAAGAGGAGAATAAGGGGGATATGATCAACATGTTCAAATATATAAGGGGTCCATATAGCGAACCTGGTGTTCAGTTATTCTCTTTACGGTCAACCCAGAGGACACGGGGGCACTCTTTACATCTAGAGGAAAAGAGATTTCATCTCCAAATATGCAAAGGTTTCTTCACAGTAAGAGCTGTGAAAATGTGGAATAGACTCCCACCAGAGGTGGTTCTGGCCAGCTCAGTAGATTGCTTTAAGAAAGGCCTGGATACTTTCCTAAATGTACATAATATAACTGGGTACTAACATTTATAGGTAAAGTTGATCCAGGGAAAAATTTGATTGCCTCTTGGGGGATCAGGAAGGATTTTTTTCCCCTGCTGTAGCAAATTGGAGCATGCTCTACTGGAGTTTTTTGCCTTCCTCTGGATCAACTGAGGGTATAAAATTGGGCATATTAGATTGTACAATATTTTTTATTTTATTTATTTATTGTTTTTAAGGTTGAACTGAATGGACTTGTGTCTTTTTTCAACCTGACTAACTATGTAACTATGTAACTATTTAATGTTTTGCACCTGATTTGCACTTTATTTGTTATTATATATTTTTACCTCAGAAGAGCATATATGACGTTTGAAGATATATTTACTTGAACATATTTTTACTATGTACCCCATACCCATTCACATGGGGGGCCTGGGATCTGGGGACTCCTTTGTTAAAGGGGGCTTTCCAGATTCTGATAAGCCCCTCCACCCACAGACCCCACAACCACTGGCCAGGGTTGTGGGGAAGAGCCCCTTGTTCCCATCAACATGGGTCATATGCAGGCTACCTCAAGGCATTACATTTTTGTGTGTTTTCACTACTAAAATACCGCATGACTTCATAAAATAACTGTATTTTAGTAACTTTTTTTGTGAATACCAAAAAACATTTTGAAAAACGCTGAGTAGTATTTTAGCACATTTTTTAAGGTGCTCAGTATCGCTTCGTGAATGGAGCCCAATATTAGTACAACTGTTTATTAAATATATTTTTGATTAATAATACACTCAAATTAATTTTACAGTACACAGACATTTTTTGTGAATTGTGAATTGTAAAAGATGAGAGCAAATAAATATCAAATATGTGGACAAAGTATCACACTCAAAATTGTACATTGGTGATGCTTTAAAACCCCCAATTCCAAAGCTCATCCCTAACACAGAGGTGAATGGGGATAATATACTGTGTGTCTGAAGTAGCTACAGACCCATATTTGTTAGAAATAACACATATAGTATTATACGGTACACAACAATATCTTATATTAGACCTGATCTGTACAAGGTTCTTTTCATACTGCACATTCAGAAACAAACACTTTGAAAAATGACATAGATGGCACCTACTGATGCATATCCACTTCCACTATAGATCTCATCTTGATGTTCTGATTCTAATTGTCATTAGCCTACTATAGATTAATGAAGTACTCATTTGTCATTGATACTAATGGTGCATCTTTAAATGGGATTTCTAAAAAGATTCAACAGAAGTTATACTAGTTTTGTATAACAGTTCCCATTACATTTAATTACACTATAGATCAAATCACATCACCTGCATGTCAAGGTAAATGATTACCAAAATTATACAGTCTTCTAAATAATTTCCTGTAGAAATGTAAATATTTATTTGATTAGAAAAAAAAAACAACTGAAAGTCATGTATGTCTTGTTTTATATGCTAGGATTAATAATGATTAAAAGCTAAGTTAGGTTACACAGTTTATCGATACGATAGATGGATGCTCTGTCCAGGGGCAGCCCATCCATTAAGGGCGCAGGGGCGCCGTCCCCCCTCTGATCATTGGCGGTTCCCCTATCCATGCGTCCAGCCCCTTTCAGGACACCGACGCATGGATTCTAATGCGGAGTGGTTGTTTTTTTGAAGCACTGATTAGAGACAGAAAGTGCGCTCTGAGCCCACCCAGGTGTGTTACAACAGCAAATCAGTATTTGCTGTTGTAACACTGTACCTCCTTCTGGCCAATTAGGAAGCAGGTTTTGACACAGGCCACCCGATTGGCTGAAAGGACAGGTGATCCTATTGGATGCCTAGGAGGAGGAGGAGGGAGCCACATGGCGGAAGCTGCCGTGATGCAGAGAAGACACAGGAGCTGCTGCCCCCTGCCCATAGGAGCCTGCAACCTGTCCGTAGGAGCCCACAACCCGCCCATAGGAGCCCACAACCTGGCCACTGCCTGTAGGAGCCCACCCACCTGAAACCGTTGGGGTAAGTGCCGGGGTAAGGGGGGGATACAGCCGATCGACCAACCAGGGGGGTTGTTTGCCACTGGCTCTGTCACCATATAAACATGCATATAGTGACATGGATAGAGCATAAGGATGAGCCAAACACCCCCCGGTACGGTTCGCACCAGAACATCTGAACAGGCAAAAAATTTGGACAAACAAACGAACACCATTAAAGTCTATGGGACACGAACATGAAAAATCAAAAGTGCTAATTTTAAAGGCTTATATGCAAGTTATTGTCTTAAAAAGTGTTTGGGGACACTCTTTAACCAGTTGACATCCGCGCTATAGCCGAATGATGGCTACAGCGTGGACCTGAACTCCCGGGAGGCCGTCATATGATGGCCTCCCCTGTGCACGCGCCCTGCGCGTGCCCTACAGGGCGCGTGTGGAGCGCGCTGTGATCACCGAGTCACTGAGATTTGGGTGATCACCGATCCGGTAAGGGCCCCTTACCATGTGATCAGCTGTCAGCCGTCAGCCAATGACAGCTGATCACATGATCAAAACTAAAGCTCTGTGATTGTTTTTTTTCTCCTCACGCTGAAAGCGTGAGGAGAAAAAAAAGCCGATCACTGGCTCATCAGCAAGGGACATCGGTCCCGAAGAGGAAGAGGCAATAATACCTCATATGTGCCACCAGTACCCCCTACCAGTGCCACCTGCCATTGCCACCTGACAGTGCCCACAGTGCCCACCAGTGCTACCTATCAATGCCCATGAGTGCCACCTATCAATGCCCACCAGTGGTGCCAATCAGTGCCACCTAGCAGTGCTGCCTATTTGGTTCGTCAGACAGCGTGATAAAAGATAAATGGACATCGTGGGACATTTTTATTTTTTTACCTTTTAATAAAGGACTTGTCCCTAAGTGTCTCCTTTCTTTCTTACTGTTTTTGACACTTTTTTTGTGAAATGATAGGGGTACAATTCACATGGGGAGAGGCCGGGTTCTGGGGGTCCCCTTGTTAAAGGGGGCTTCCAGATTCCGATAAGCCTCCTGCCCGCATACCCCCACAACCACCAGGCAAGGGTTGTGGGGATGAGGCCCTTGTCCCCATCAATATTGGGATAAGGTGCTTTGGGGGGCTACTCCAAAGCACCCTCCCCACGTTGAGGGCATGTGGCCTGGTACGGTTCAGGGGGGGTGCTCTCTCATCAGCCCTCTTTTCCTGTGGCTTGCCAGGTTGTGTGCTTGGATATGGGTCTGGTATGGATTTTTGGGGGAGACCCCTACACCATTTTTTTTTTAATTTGGTGCAGGGTTCCCTTAATTTCCACACCAGACCTGAAGGGCCTGGTATGGATTTTGGGGGGACCCCATGCAATTTTTTTTTTTAATTTTTGGTTTGGGGTTCTCCTTAATTATTATTTAATTTTTATTGTTTCACTTTAATCATTATTAAAATCACTGCTCCCGAAAAAATGGCCATTTTTAAAACTTTTTTTTGCATTGATACATGTCCCCTGGGGCAGAACCTAAGTCCCCAAACACTTTTTATGGCAATAACTTGCATATAAGCCTTTCAAATTAGCTGTTGATTTTTCATGTTACTGTCCCATAGACTTTAACAGTGTTCCGTGGCTTTTGAATTTGCCGTGAACACCGCATATTGTTCAGTGTTCGCGGAACGTCCGAACAACCAAAGTTCGGCCCGAACTTATGCTCGCGCTGAACCATTCACCCATCCCTAATGATAGATAGATAGATAGATAGATAGATAGATAGATAGATAGATAGATAGATAGATAGATAGATAGATAGATATTCTCCTGGAGGTCCCGCAGCAAAGGCATATGACATAATTGGTCATGATTAATAAAGCAACCAATTTTTGGTCGAAGAACGCCTCCTCCTCCTGTTCCTGGACTGGACTTGGGTCAAAGCAATAACTCCAAGGCCAATAATAAATAACACATTATCTCTTCCTATTCTGCAACATGTCTGGTTGACGAATGGACGTTCAGAAATGAACTGAAAAGCACAAAATGAAAAGCGCGAACTGAAAAGCATGAAATGAAAAGCACGAATCAACACTCACTAAACTTCTATTAACACAAAATTAGCTAAAGGAGCCCAAAGGGTGGTGCTAAAGAGCTGAAAAACCACGTAGTACATCACTACGTTCGTGTTTGTTGGCTGACAATTCCTTGCTGTTTGTATGCAAGACAAAAGTCAGAGGTTTTGTCTGCGGAAAATCTGATCGTGTGTACAAGGCTTTAGGCTAGCCAGCAAAGCCTCCTTCCACACCAGGTGAGTCGTGCTGCATGGAACAGCATGTCTATGCACATGTGACCAAGTGTGAGTTTCTACAGCTCAAACTGGACAACTCCATAACCAGAGAGTGTTTGCACTAAACTGAGAGACTAAGACAGACTCTTGTAAGAAAAGTTTGAGCAGATCAAAAATAGGCAGAAGGCTGCAAATATTGTGTGTTGATGTGATAAGGAAAATCCCCGTGGCAGGATTTTTTCTGTAAAAGAACTTTTCTTTTAAATAAAAATGGGCAAAAAAGCCCTAAAACCGCAAGCTGGTGTGTGGACCTAGCAAGGAGTCTTTGAAGCTCTACTTTTGAAGATGCATCCAACAGAGACAGTTCTAGTTTAAAAGAAAAAGGGCACAAAAGAACATTTTCAAGAACATAAAGGTTAAGTTCATCTTTTTGGGCAGAATTTCATTAAAACATTAAATAAATAAACATTAAATAGGTTGTTCAGGTGGGTCCTCCTATTCCATTGTTTTGGTAAATCTAATGGAAATTGTACAGATTGTATAATCAGATTGCATAGTGTATGGCCATCTTTATACAAGTACATAGGAGGGAGTGGATGGGGGCATGTCAAGCCCCATTCAAATCTCCGCGCAGTGTGAAATCATGTCTCTGCATGCATTTTGTTTTGGGTGGGGGGGGCATTTTGAAATGTTTCTGCTCATCGTACCTACATGCGACAAACACCCCAAAGAAGCTCCAGAACTTTTTTGATGTGTAGCATGCTGCATTTTTTACCATGCTTTTTGGTGCATTTGCAAATGCCATTTAGTGTGGTTTGCCGTGCATTTGGAAAAGCGAAGATGTGAATGGAGCCTCATTGTTCTTGTGAAAAAAATACCAATTTTACTTTCAGGCCCCTTTCACACCTATTGTCATGGGGGCGCACATTTTTTTTTTTCCAAAAAAACGTTTATTTTTATTTATAGAGACAGAGGATAACGTGATATTGTACAGAAATATCGGACATGAACAGTACATTAAGCAAAGAATAAGGTACATATAGGTACATTCATTGTCCCATTGACCCCACATAAACCTTAGGAGAAAAGGAGACCTTTGTCCCACCATTTTGTTCATTCTGTTGAGAATGCTTTATTACAGGTGGGAGTGGCCATACAAGTTTCATCAGTGTTGTCAATATGGTACATAACTTAAGAGTGATGGATGGTATTATTTTCGTAGGGTTGGGGGAATCGATCATGGTAGGTATCCAGTGAAGGTCCCCTGTGTTCATCATGGTAGGTTAGTTATGTTTTTTTTTTTTTTCTTCTTTCCCTCCCCCCCCTCTTTTCCTCTCTTTTTTCTTCTAAGCCCCTACACCTCCCTTTGCCCCCCCTCCTCCCTCCCCTTTTCCCCTGCCCCCCCTTCCCCCCCCTGGCTTTCTTGTTTGTTGCCCCTTCCCCCTCTGTTCTCTTTCCCCTTTTTCTTCTCTTCTTTCCTTTCTTTCTTCTTCTCTCTTCTCTCCCTCCGCTCCCCCCGTCTTGATACCTTTCCCCCCCTTTTTCTTCCCCTCTATACTTATCCCCCTTCCTTCTTTCCCCCGTCCCCCCCTTTCCCCCCCTCCTCCTTTTCCCCCTCCCCCCGCCCCCTTTTCCTTTCCTCCCTCCCCCTCCCTCCCCTCCCTCCCTTCCCCCTTTTCCCCCCTCTTTCCCTGTGATTGTCTAAAAGAGCATTCAATCGAACTCAATACTAACAACCAGGGACAATTTTGTTGAACCTATGTCACTCTATACATAAAATCTTAAAATACACATCTGTATGTACACTTTAAACTGTCAAGATAAATTACATAATCACTTGAATGAGACTTCTATATGTCCCTTCTCTTCTATGTTGATTTTTCCAGTTATCCGAGATCCATCTGGTCTACACCCATCCTCCCTTGGTGTTTCTCTTCGAACCCTTTATAGTAGGCCCACCAGGTAGGACACATCTGTATTACCCCTAAAACCTCTTTCTCATCATTGAGTATACCCATATTTTTGGTCACTATACATTCATATATTTTCACAATTTACAGGACCCGCATTTGGCCTCAGTGAGATTCCAGATCCATAATATCTGTATGCCGTCGATTGATGGGCCTCTTTCTTACTATCACAAGGAAGTAAAACCACCCTATATATCCATACCCAGCTATTTTTATTTCGACAGATGTAATACTAATACTCTGGGCATACCAAATAACTCCTACACATCACGATTGGGAAACACGCTTGATGGGCAGTGAGTGTCAGCACCGTTGTTTTTAAACCTCTTTGGAATGCGTAGCTAGTCTACATATATACCAACGTAAGTGTAAACGAAATTAATTCAACATTGCACCTATATTTTTATGGTTTGATGTATATATATATACTTACTATGTCTATGTTGAATATACTATTTCTTATATAAAAATCTCTGTTAAAGCTTACAACCACCCCTGAAGAAGGAGGCTAAAACAACTCCGAAACGCGTCGGGTGCAAGCTTATTGGTATCAATAGCTATATATGTATAGATACATGAAATCGCATTCCTTTCTATTTGTGTTATATGTTTGATGCTTTTATGAGATTTTTTGTAATGAATAAATTATTGTCTACTTACTACATTCTCTTACACATTTTTTCATATGTGCCTTTAAAGTCCACTAGGGGAACTGTCTCTGTCTAAACTCTTATTTTAGGATGTGGCACAATTTGCAGATAATTAGCCGACCAACAACCCCTGTTCTCAATTAAATTGGTAGTAGATACCACTCCCCGCCTTTAGATTGGCAATTATTCTCGCACAGCTATCTAGAACTCTATATGAGTACTCTGGATCGCTGAAAACCTCTCACTACTTCATTCCTATTTTTTGTTTGACAATTACGTATATTTCCCCAGTATTTTTATACCCAAAAGGTAAAATGACCAATTTTACAGGTGATGGATGGGAAACACTGATGGAGGGATATTTAAAAGACTTTGGAGACAAAGAATCCGTTGACTCCGAAATATCCTCTCTTTTCTCCAGACTCTCTAAGACTCTGGAGAAAAAATCACTATTCTATTGGCATGTCAGATCTTTCCAGGACTACATTAAAGAAGACATCAACCCTGCAGGATTGCGAGTCCAAATCTTCCCGACATTGGAGGGCTTGGACTCGGAATTTAAAATTAAATGGGAACAGGCCCTACGGGCATGCTCACAAAGCCTGATGGAAATCCTGATCGAGGAATATAGAAAGAGATCCAACACCTTAGACACAGATATTGTAACTCTTTGTAACAAACTACAACAGCTAAAAACTCAGAGACCCCTCACTAATAAAGAGGATAGATTAAAAACACACTTAGAAATATTTAACAAGGATATACTCATAAAAAAACGACAGAAACGTATCCGTGACAGGAACGCCTTTAGAGATGGAAAGAGATGGACCCAAAATAGATCTAACCAAAATAAGAATCACCAACATCAGGGACACCAAGCCACCTCCTCACAACCCACCTCTAACCCACCTCAAACCTACACCCAAATGTTTCAGAAACCTAACATAGGACAAAGCACTAAACGCACATTTCGTGATGACCCCAATGAGGGGCAACAAGCAAAGAAACTAACTTTTGACATTCCCAAAAAAAAAAACAATCCTACTACATCCACACAAGAGCCAACCTTGAAAGCACCAAATGCACAAAGTAATACACATACCCTGACAAGGGAAACTAATCCTCAGTCTAATCCCTCCACTGTCACGACTCTAGACACTATTTCCAATGACCCATCTTTTTTAGAAAAGATCTTGATGGGTGTACAACCCACACAATCCAACCCCAATACCTACACCCAAATAGCACTTTAACTGTCCCAGACACTGACCAAGAACAAAAATCAAACAATCTAAATATAATCAATCTTTCACCTTATGAACTTTCTCACGATGAAGTCAATGTCCTTAAAAAAGGCTTAAATTTTTGTCCTAACCAAAACTTGGATAAGTTCGAGATCTACAAGGATCTCCAACTGTTCATACGCAAGTTGATCCTAAAAAAACCATATCACAGGCAGGAGGGACCCACTAATCTCACTTCACAAGAACATCAAGCATTGAAGCAGTTGGTGTCTCTCCTTGACGAAAATGACCCAACTGACCTCATAGATGAAATTAACCTCTCTCAAATATTAGAGTCTATCGAAACACCCAATGAACCCCCTAAGGGAAACATATCCACACTCAAGAAGAAATCTGACTTCTGCCCTGCACCAAGTACCCATCCAAATGCAGCAGCCTTCCTAAAGCTAGTTGACAAAGAACTAGACAAGATAAGAATCCATACTAAATCTCCTGAAAATCGAACTATAAGTGAGAAGGCAGCACTCAAAACATTGTCAAAGAACGACCAAATTACAATCAAGAATGCGGATAAGGGTGGGAACATTGTGGTGTTCGATAATGAAGACTACATTAGGATGTGCAATAGATTATTAGACAACTGAGAATGGTATCGCCCGATACCGGCGAGTTTGGTTCAAAAATATAATCAGGATTTCTATACACTGATAGATACGGCCTATTCTAACTCAACAATCACAAAATCCCTATGGGAATTCATTAGAAATAACTTCCCTCGTACACCGGTCTTCTACTCATTACCAAAAGTTCATAAAGACATAAAATAAAAAACCCCGGCAGACCAATCATCTCCGGTATAGGGGCAATCAGTGAAAATGCAAGCAAATTGATAGACGAAGTGCTGAAACCATTCGTCTATGCCTTACCCTCCTTCGTGAAAGACACAGTACACTTTCTACAAATTATTGACAAACGAGTAATCCCTGAACATGCAATGTTTGTTACAATCGATGTCGAATCTTTGTATAGTTCCATTCCCCATGAGAAAGGTGTAGCAGCCATCAAACATATCCTCCGCACAGCCAGAGACATAGACCCCACATATGGGGAGTTCATTACTTCATTACTAGATTTCATTCTCAGTCACAATGTATTTACTTTTAATGGCTCCCACTACCTCCAGGTGCAGGGGGTTGCGATGGGGACATGTTGTGCCCCATCGTATGCCAACCTGTACCTGGGGGAGTGGGAGGCCATGTTTTTAGGTGACGAAGGTCTATCGATGTATACGGACCACATACTCGGCTGGCACCGATACATCGACCACCTTTTCATCATATGGGATGGATCGATCGATCTCCTTAAGCAATGTTTGCTGAGGATGAATCGTAACGACTTCAACCTCAACTTCACTATGTCGTTTGATAAACTCTGCGTCACATTTTTGGACGTAGAGGTCTGCAGGGGCGAGGAAGGGAATATTACAAGTAGATTATACAGAAAACCCACTGCAAGTAACGCAATCTTACACGCTACTAGCTTCCACCCCAAACACCTCCTTAATTCAATTCCATATAGCCAGTACCTTAGAGTGAAACGCAACTGCTCCAACGACGACACCTTCAGAATAGAGGCAAACAAGCTACGTGACAGATTATTATTACGGGGGTATTCCCATACGTCACTTAAACGCTCTTTCAAAAAAGCTCTTACGCAGCCAAGAGAGGAGTTACTGTATTCTGAAAAAGCAAATAAACCTGACAAAAATGATACTGACACTCTCAGGATCATTACCAAATTTAACAACCAACACAGACAGGTCAGGAACATTGTAACAAAATACTGGCATATGTTACAGTGTGATCCAACACTAGGACCGCTTGTCCCACAGAGACCCCTCTTCACTTTTAAAAGAACTACCTCTTTGAGAGATAAGATCACTGCAAGCGAGTTTAAGGAAGGGGCAAATAAGACACATTACAAATATAAGGGAACATTCAAGTGTGGAAAATGTAACTACTGCAAATATATGCTTACGGAAAAAAACCCGACCCTCCCGAATGGCCAGCCCTTCCATCCCAAACACTTTGCTAATTGTAAGACCCACGGGGTGATATACCTACTCCTGTGCGAATGTACATGCTTCTATATAGGGAAAACAAAAACAGAATTTTGGAAGAGAGCATATAGACACATAGTGAGCATGGAAACATGTGACCCTGACCTCCCACTTGGGAGACACACTTCAATAGTACATAAGGGTAAATTTCCAAAGATTAAATTCCTTATTCTGGACCGGGTACATCCGGAATCTAGGGGAGGTGACTGGAATAAGACACTTTTACAGCTAGAATCCCGCTGGATATACAATCTAAGAGCTACCCAACCCCCAGGCTTGAACGAAACCATCTGGTTCAAGCCATTTCTCGAAGGTTTTTCATCGGGGGGTAGAGAGCAATGAATAAGATGACTATATATACAATACGTATATACATCTGGGCCACAAACCTAGTTTTTGAGTATATAAACACCTTGCCCTTTGATACCCCTTATCCCTCTAGCATTATTGCCTGCTCTTCTATGTATCGATTTGCTTCTAATTCACTTTGTGCTTTGTTCCCCCTCCTCTTGTTTACATATAACATGAGGCATATATTTATATGTAAGGATACATTTTTCAAGTATGGACTCGATGTATATATATACCTAGCAGATTCTGTGTTATACTTCTAAGGCTACAAAGCACCTTCAATCAAAATTCAGAAGCGGCGTTCTGAGCTAAGCAATATGTACATGTACTCAGCCTGGTTGATGTTTATTACCTATATTCGTGTTCACATATAGAAGTGGGACCTGTAAAATGTTTTATAATGTATTCTAATGTTATACCCTGGATACTCTGATTAGACCATTACTATGCATATGCCTACTCGATGTTAGGGCACTCTGGGTCCCAATAATCCGGACTGTACATATAATCAGCCTGAATTCCTGGTTCCTACCCCCATAATGTCTATCTGTGTTATGCATTTTGTATATATATATTAATTCAAGCTACTGTTTTACAATGTATGCCCCTCCATTAGATATCATCCTAACCTGTAAACACTGCCCTCCAGCGTTTTTTCCTGTACAATTGTGACTAACTTATAACGTACATAAATATTCCTTTACATTTATGCACAATATCGGTGCCTCCTTATTCTTTTATTTTTATTTCTTCTACTGTGTGATCTGTCATCCGCCCGGCACACAAAGCCACCTGAGCGATCCTGGCTCACGGTGGCGTTGTGTGAGGATACAGTGCTTGCTGACACTGTCCTCCATCTTGCGACCCCGGCGGACATGCGCAGTCTGCCGGGAAAGCCAGACGTGCCGGCAGGTGTAGTGGGCGTGGCCACGCCTCACCGCGTGTGCGTGTGCGTGCGCATGCGCCGTGGGGACTTGGCGGCGCTCGCTCCACCCGGGGGGCCAGTCCCAGCGCGTCCGTCCCTCCCCCACCTTCTACAATCAGCTGTTGGCTATTACACCAACAGCTGATTGGTGGGGAGGACTTTAAATACTCTGGCACTGCTCACACCGAGCGTCCTTTGCTGAGGGCAGGACGCTGTCGGTGTGAGCTGCTGCAACTAAATGTAAGTGACCTGGACACTATACCAAATCTGTATACACTCACCTCCTATACCTGCATTATTGTAACTACAAGCCATCAATCTCTTATTACATCCGAACCTTTTCATTTTTCTTTCCATTCCCCCTCCCTCCCCTTCTTCCTTTCCCCCCCCTTTTCTTCCCCCCCCTTCCTTCTCTGCTGCTCTCTATCTTTCTCCCTCTCTCCCTTCCTCCCTTCTCCTTTCCCCCTCCCCCCTTTTTTTTTTTTTTTTATTTATTTTTTTTTCTCCTTTCCCTCCCCCCCTCTTTTCCTCTCTTTTTTCTTCTAAGCCCCTACACCTCCCTTTGCCCCCCCTCCTCCCTCCCCGATTTCCCCTGCCCCCCCTCCCCCCCTTGGCTTTCTTGTTTGTTGCCCCTTGCCCCTCTGTTCTCTTTCCCCTTTTTCTTCTCTTCTTTCCTTTCTTTCTTCTTCTCTCTTCTCTCCCTCCGCTCCCCCGTCTTGATACCTTTCTCCCCCCCCTTTTTCTTCCCCTCTATACTTATCCCCCTTCCTTCTTTCCCCTGTCCCCCCCTTCCCCCCCTCCTCCTTTTCCCCCTCCCCCCACCCCCTTTTCCTTTCCTCCCTCCCCCTCCCTCCCTTCCCCCTTCTCCCCCCCCCTCCTCTTTCCCTGTCTAAAAGAGCATTCAATCGAACTCAATACTAACAACCAGGGACAATTTTGTTGAACCTATGTCACCCTATACATAAAATCTTAAAATACACATCTGTATGTACACTTTAAACTGTCAAGATAAATTACATAATCACTTGAATGAGACTTCTATATGTCCCTTCTCTTCTATGTTGATTTTTCCAGTTATCCGAGATCCATCTGGTCTACACCCATCATCCCTTGGTGTTTCTCTTCGAACCCTTTATAGTAGGCCCACCAGGTAGAACACATCTGTATTACCCATAAAACCTCTTTCTCATCATTGAGTATACCCATATTTTTGGTCACTATACATTCATATATTTTCACAATTTACAGGACCTGCATTTGGTCTCAGTGAGATTCCAGATCCATAATATCTGTATGCCCTCAATTGATGGGCCTCTTTCTTCCTATCACAAGGAAGTAAAACCACCCTATATATCCATACCCAGCTATTTTTATTTCAACAGATGTAATACTAATACTCTGGGCATACCAAATAACTCCTACACATCACGATTGGGAAACATGCTTGATGGGCAGTGAGTGTCAGCACCGTTGTTTTTAAACCTCTTTGGAATGCGTAGCTAGTCTACATATATACCAATGTATGTAAGTGTAAACGAAATTAATTCAACATTGCACCTATATTTTTATGGTTTGATGTATATATATATACTTACTATGTCTATGTTGAATATACTATTTCTTATATAGAAATCTCTGTTAAACCTTACAACCACCCCTGAAGAAGGAGGCTAAAACAAGTCCGAAACGCGTCGGGTGCAAGCTTATTGGTATCAATAGCTATATATGTATAGATACATGAAATCGCATTCCTTTCTATTTGTGTTATATGTTTGATGCTTTTATGAGATTTTTTGTAATGAATAAATTATTGTCTACTTACTACATTCTCTTACACATTTTTTTCATATGTGCCTTTAAAGTCCACTAGGGGAACTGTCTCTGTCTAAACTCTTATTTTAGGATGTGGCACAATTTGCAGATAATTAGCCGACCAACAACCCCTGTTCTTATTTTCGTAGGGTTGGGGGAATCGATCATGGTAGGTATCCAGTGAAGGTCCCCTGTGTTCATCATGGTAGGTTAGTTATGTTACAGGGAAGTCTAAGGTGGGGTATGTGGGGCGTGTCATCATTAATGCTTTGTATGGGTCATATGGTGTCAGGTCTGTGGGGAGGGGGGTGTGACGAACGCGGGTGTCAGATCCCTGCCCTCCTCGCTAACTTGCAATGAAGGACCGGCCAACCTCACACCACGCTGTCACTTACGTAACAATTCCACTCTCAGCGGCGCCCAGCACAAAGATTTTCCAGCTTGCGGGACCACAATCTAGGTGCAAGCAGCCTGAGAGTGATTGTCACTGGGCTAATTACACAATTAACCCTTTAACTGCCACCACCCCCGTTTTTTGGGGAGACTCGTAATTTTAGCAATACCAATTATAATTTTAGAATAAGCGTCTGCCACACACACTGCCGCCACAGACAGGTCTTCTCAGAGTCTTACTCTACAACAGTAGTGCACTTCAAGAGGCAGGTTCGTTTATAGCTTGCATTAAGAGCTTTAGAGACAAGGTTAACACTTTTCAGCATAAGGGTTTATTATGAAAAGGTCAAAGTTGATGCAAGTAAAACATTTACAGAAAAAAGATGTTTCGAAAGATAAAGACAATATACAGCCACAAAGCAATAAGGTAGAATTGGAAGGAAGAATACTTGCAATTAATGTCCAAGGGTTGATCAGAGTTCGATCTATGAGCTAGGTAAACGGTTCTCGACTTGGCAGATGTTCCTTCTTAGATGGTAAAAGGAGAACTGTCCATTGTCTTGGCATCTCCTCTTTTCTGTCAAATCAAAGGGGGTGTTGACAGCGACCAGTGACCAATCGTCTGGTCATCTTGTTTAGGGGTTGGTTGCTGGGAGGTGTCTACACTCATGACCATGTCCCAGGTAGATTTTGTGATACATATTCATATATCTGCATCTATAGTGTTTACAGACTCCAAATATCCATATTATTATTCAGCGTGAGATTTCCTTCAAAACAAGTATAAACATGCTATGTCTATAATGTATAGTCTGCTTAGGAGGAATAAGTGGTACCAGTGGTTTCCCATATGACCTGACATAGGGGTGTCTGGACTTGAAATGTTACAAATTATCTGAGGAAACTAAATATGTCTATATTATGGCTGTGCTATTAATAAGTCGGAAGTTATGAAACATGCTGAAATTTCATACTTATTCCATAGTTTTAAGCTTGATGTGTATTCAGACATTTTACAACCGGGGCCTGTTGAGTCTCTGAAAGGAGAGGGTGACAGTTTTACGACAGGCCTGAACACTCTGCCCTTTCAACAAGCTGTTTTTTACTGACCTAGCCTGGTTCTGTTTTCTCTGTTGAGATAACCTTTTCCGTTGAACTTAAAAAGCTTTGAATTCTTAAGACAAGGGAGGAGGAAGTTCAGATTTCTCTGTAATGTTACATGGTTAGCCAAGCTACTTCCACACAACATGGCAGCTAGCTACAGCTTTTCATGTCCAGTACGTGATATAGTTACAGGGGGTACAACTTATAAAAAGGTAAGGGGGTAGAAAGAAGAAAAAGAGAAAAAAAAGGGGAGAGTATCAGGATGAGGGGGTGGTACGTGGGTTGTCAGTAAGAGAAGGAGAGCCCATGATGTGATGGGTGGGGTAACAGGAATGGAGGAGGGAGATAGTGGAGGGGGGGAGAGAAAAGCAGGAGTGGGGGATAAGATTAGGAGAGTGTAGGTACTAAAGTTGGTTTGGGCCGTCTCTTGCTTCCCTACCCTGAGGTCTATCATTTTTGAGTTTGGATTGTGGTTTGGGGGGGGCTTAGTAGGGTTAGTAGGGTTCCAGGTTAGAACGTCGGATTGATAAGTTTTAGTTCTGAGCTTTGGGCATCAGGAATTTTAGACTCTAGGTAGCTAGGTATGTGATGAATTGAGGCAGGAAAATTCTGTCGTGGTCTGGAAGTGTTTCCAGCAAGCCCATTTGATGCCATATTTTCTGGGTGTATCTTGTGCTATGTGGATTAATTCTTCCATCTCAGCAATCCTATTAATTCTATTGAACCATTCTTTAATTGAGGGGATGTTTGGGGATTTCCAGTGAATTGGTATGCATTGTTTTGCTGTGTTGATCGTGTGCATTGCTAGTGATTTATAGTAAGAGTTGTGTGAGAGGGGTGAGTGATGCAGAAGAAACTGAGCAGGTGTTCGTTCCAGGTCGTAGGATGTAACATGGGAGGTGATGCAATTTACCTCTGGCCAGAAAATTTGGATGCAAGGGCAGTCCCACCAAATGTGGATCAGGGAGCCATGTTGTTCATGGCATCTATTCTTCAACATCCTTCTGATATTGTTGGTTTGAATCTGTGTAATATAGCTGGCGTACGGTACCAGCGTGATTGGATCTTGTACCCATTCAGTTGTGTAGGTACATTAATAGAACCTTTGGGTATGTTGATGTATATTTTTTCCTATTCTTCTGGTGTTAGGGATAGAGATAAATCCATTTCCCATGCTTCACAAGCCTTGGAATTGTTGGGTTGGCATTCTGTGAAGAGGAAGGAGTGGGTAGTAGAGATCAAATTATTTGGGGGGGATGTGTGTACACACAGCCTTTCAAACAACTTTAGTTGTCTGGTTACGGGGGATTTTCTGTCTAGGGATTCTAGAAAGTGAGTGATCATTAAGTGTGTCCACGGTGGTATTATGGGTTTTTCCATAAGTGTTGCAAGTTGGGAGGTGGTGCTGGGTTTCCCTTGATCATAGAAGTGATGAGCCAAAATCTGTTCATCTGACCAGTGTTGTGTAAGGAAATCCTTTGTCATGCCTGGGGGAAAGTCTGGATTCAGTCTTATCGGGGTCATTGGGCCTGGCACAGTCGATAAGGGGGTGTGTTTGCATACTATGCGAAAATATTGTAACACGGGCCTGATTAGTGGGTGTGAGTTGATTTCTAGAGGGGTATTATGTTCCAATATCCATGGGAGTGATTTGAGAGATAGCTTTGTGAAAGATGCTTCCAATCTGACCCAGTCTTTGGTGGTGACGTGTAAGTGCCAGTCAAGTATTCCAGTCAAGTGTGTACCTTGGTACACTTAAATGATCCCACCTAAATGTTTGGGCTGAGTCAGTTGGGTGTGGTTGATCCTGATTTTGTGGTCTCCTCAGAGGAATTTAGAACAGAGACTTTTATCATTTTTGAAGAAGGCCAGCGCTATGTGTATAGGTACTCTCTGTAGAATATATAGTATTCTTGGTAGTGCATTCATTTTAAGTATCGCCGCCCTACCAAAACAGGAGAATAATGGTTTGTCCCATTGTTTGAGGTCTGCTGTCAGTCTATTCAAGATTGATATGTAGTTTTTTGAATATAGGTCTTCCAACTTGGCGGGGAGTTGAATGTCTAGGTAAGTAATCACGTCCGTTTGCCATTTGAAGGGGAAGTTTTCTTTGCATTGTGTTACTAACTGTGATGGCAAGGAGATGTTTAGGGCAAAAGATTTAGCAAAATTGATTTTGAGATTGGAAATTAAGTTGAATTGTTGGAATTCTTCTAGCAGTATTGGCAGCGTGGTGTGTGGGTCGGTAAGGTACAGGAGAATATCATCCACGAAAGAGGTGAGCTTATACTCTGTCATTGGCTTTGATGCCTTTGATATCAGGGTTTTGTCTAATGCACAACAAAGGAAGGGCTCGAGGGTAAGGACATAAAGGATTGGAGATAGGGGGCAACCTTGTCTTGCCCCATTGCGGATAGAGAAGGCATTCAACAGGGTGTTGTTCACTCTAATCCAGGGATTAGTATATAGAGACAGGATACATACCTGAGTGACCCCGCCCCTCTGACGCTACAGGAAAGTCATAGGGATGTCCCTGTGCATCAGAGGGGGTGGATCAGGTGGCCCCACCCCCCTCTGATGCTACGGGGAAGCTATAGGGATGTCCCCGTGTGTCAAAGGGGGCGGGGTCACCCGGCGACGTCACCATGTGGCCCTGCCCTCAGTTATAAAAGAGCTGTCTCCTGAGAGGCAGGTGCCTCCCAGGGAGGCAGATCGTAGGCGGCATGTGGCTTTTTTTTTCTTTTTTGGTCCGTCGGAGTGAGAGAAGAAGAAGATGAATGGACTTCGTGGGACAGTTTTATTTTTTAATTTTTTAATAAAGGACTTGTCCCAAGCCGTGTCTTGTATTTTTTTACCATTCTCACACATTTTTTGTGAAATGTTAAGGGTACATTTGTACCCCGTTACCATTTCACACTGGGGGTTGCCAGGATCTGGGGGTCCCCTTGTTAAAGGGGGTTTCCAGATTCTGATAAGCCCCCCACCCGCAGGTCCCCACAACCACCAGGCAAGGGTTGTGGGGATGAGGCCCTTCTCCCCATCAACATGGGGACAAGGTGCTTTGGGGGGCCACTACCCCAAAGCACCCTCCCCATGTTGAGGGCATGTGGCCTGGTATGGTTCAGGAGGGGGGGCGCTCTCTCATGCCAGGTTGCGTGCTCGGATAAGGGTGTGGTATGGATTTTTGGGGGGACCCCACGACATTTTTTTTTTAATTTTGGCGCGGGGTTCCCCTTAAAATCCATACCAGACCTGAAGGGTCTGGTAATGGACTGTGGGGGAATCCCATGCCGTTTTTTCAATGACTTTTATGTGTATTGCCGGGACCAACAATTCATTATAGCCGCGAGTACTTTTAAATGACTTTTTTCCTTTAGAAATGTCATTTTACTCTTGGACTGTTCTAAAGACGGGAAATACGCGCCATTTTACAGCATACTATAGACACCCCCCAGGTACAAAATTTAAATAAATGTTTCACTTTTATTGTTTCACTTTAAGCATTATTAAAATCACTGCTCCCGAAAAAACGGCCATTTTTAAAACTTTTTTTTGCATTGATACATGTCCCCTGGGGCAGGACCCAGGTCCCCAAACACTTTTTAAGACAATAACTTGCATATAAGCCTTTTAGCACTTTTGATTTTTCATGTTCGCGTCCCATAGACTTTAACGGTGTTCGCGTGTTCGAACAAATTTTTTGCCTGTTTGCATGTTCTAAAGAAACAAAAGTGTGGCGCTATATATCACATCCACAGCCGTGTGTATTACAATAAAGACATATAGAAATAGTGAATACTACCAAAAAATGTATGATCATAAAATGGATAGTGTCAAATAATTAATCAGTGTTGATCACATATAAAGTAAATACACAATAATGCTTAATCATCGGATGTGCCAGTGATTAGTAGAAACCCATGCTGGTTCCATGAGCCAGACACCAAACATAAAAAACATAAAACTTTAAAAGTCCATAAAAAATGTGTAGAAAAATAATGAAGAAAACATCAACAGAGTTCAAAGAGGGTGATGCGTGGCCAGATGGTATTCACAGAATTTTAGTCGCACCAAATCTGGCGAGTGGGCAGAAGTTGCACCAAAGTCGCACCAAATCTGGCGAGTGGGCAGAAGGGAAACCACAAGTGTGCATAGATTGTACATCAGTGTTGGGGCCAACACCAGGAGTAGAGGAGGCTTACCGGAAAAAATTGACCTGAAATGGCGTACGCCAGACAAGTCAAAAAAGCATAATAACTACTGGTTCTGGGAAATGCGTCTTGTCAGATGTCATCAACAGATGGTGGAAAGAAAAAGGGGGGGTCCGCACGGCTTCCTCTCCCATAGGTAATCCAGCATAAGCCAAACGTGTAGTTTCATATGCCATGCAAGGAGCAAACAAAACTTACATAGCATAATAACGTTTTAAAACACTAGTTTATTAAAATAATAAAAAACAAACTCACATTTGGAAGAGCGAAACAGAGCTCAAATATCAAATAGTGGCAATCGTGAGGGGTCCACCCGACATGTTTCAGCTAAGGAGCCGTCATCTGGGGTATGGACCACCCTCACCTCACCGCTTTATAAACAGAAGATGACCCCCACTGGGAGTGTCTACAAACTGGAAGTGCAACAAGTAAGAATCACTTCCGGTTTTCAGGGTCATAGGATGACTAATTGAATAGTTATATTAAGAACAAATTAATGAAACAGAGAACCATGTATCTCATGTTTCTAAATTAGGAGATTAAAAATGAAAAAATAAGTACAAAAAAAAAAATGGTAAGCTGTGCCCTGAATCAGTTCATCTATCAGGAACTGGTCAGAGCGCTAGCCAAGCCTCCCTTTCAGCCAGCCTGCTCCTCAAGCCTCACTCTCATATGTGATGCACTTCCCATCACACAGAGAGGAATTAATACCACTGCACTCCATAAGGAGGAAACCAAGCCTCAATCTGAGGTGAAGTGTCAGCAAAAAGGAGAAAAAAATCAGTGCACTGAAAAAAGGCATTAGTGTTAAAATAAAAACAGATTGAAAAAGAAAAAGAAAAAAAGGGGATAAAAATTATTACACAAGGCTAATGCTAGCAATAACATTACCTTATAAAGGTGATACAAGGACATTCTAATAAGGTTAATTAGTGATCAATATTAGAATCATGGACCATAATATTAAAGGGACATTGCCAATGGGGGACATCAACAGCGTACATAACAAAAATTGCATTCTGAATTAAACCATAATTATCCCTGATTCCATGACATAAATTAAGACAACCAATAATCATCTTGTATAGTAAAAAAATAACAGTATTCATTGTCATTTAGACAATAAGAGAGATCATATTTATATTCAAGCTTGGTTAATAAAATAGTTGATGTCCCACTCCACGTTGATACCCTGTGGAAAATGGGACCCCAACTCATATACCCAGTAGGTCTCTAAACGCGAGACACCTCTAAGAATCGACCCGCCCCGCCAGGGGGGCACGTACCTATCTATAATGAGGAATTGAGTACCCACAGGGTTCCGATCGTAAACCTCCCTATAGTGTTTAGGGACAGTGTGTTTAGTAAAAAAAGAAAAGAAAAACTATGACTAGCCCTTCTGCCACAGGTATTACATTTACAGACCAAGCACTTTTTACAAGGATAAAATCCAATCAAGTTGTGGAAAAAGGATGGTCTCTCTGGTGGGTTGATGACATTAGGTGCTAACCTATTCCGGAGAGATGGAACACCCTTAAACACCACCTTTGGAGTCTTAGGCAACAGAGGTCCCAAGATTTTATCTGTTTTTAAAACATCCCAGTGATTTTCAAAGATTTTTTTAACATGCTTGTGCTGCATGGAGAAAGATGTCAAGAAGGACCATTTGAATTCATCATTCGTTTGTCTAGGTCTATCCTCTAATAATGACTGACGGTCTGTTGCACAAGCACTTTCAATCTCATTATCTAAATCCACAGAGTTATAACCCTTCTCCAGGAACCTATCTTTCAAGGTCATGGCATGTAGTCTAAAAGTATCTGAATCAGTACAGTTCCTTCGTAATCGTAGGAACTGACTTTTGGGAACAGATCTGATCCAGGAACTGTGGTGGCAACTATCAGTCGATATGTATGCGTTCCTGTCGGTGGATTTAAAATAAGTACTAAATATAAATGAGGACCCACTTCTTTCAATGACAAGGTCTAAAAAGTGGATTGAGGTGGTACTAGTTTCAAAGGATAAAGCAATACCCCTATCATTGTTATTCAAAGTTGTGAAAAAATCAACCAGACCATCATGATTCCCTGTCCACAGGAGGAGGATGTCGTCTATGTACCGGGCCCACAACAGAAGGTGTGGGTTCTCCATGGCATAGACGACATCCTCCTCCCACGTGGCCATGAACAGGTTGGCCAGGCTGGGAGCAAATTTTGCTCCCATAGCCACCCCTTTATGTTGGCGATAGAATTTACCACCAAACCAGAAATAATTGTGTTGTGTTGCAAACTCAATTAAATCAATAATGAATTCTATCTGGGGTGAAGCAAGGGAGGCATCCCTGTTTAGAAAACAATGTACCGCATCCACACCTTCACGGTGTGGAATGCAGGTATAAAGGGACGCAACGTCCGCAGTGGCCATGATAAGGTCACCAGAATGGGAAACATTCGATAACAGTTTAATCACATCCTTAGTATCTTTTAAGTAGGACGGCATCTTAAGTACAGATGGCTGTAGGAAAAAGTCGATATATTTCCCAATCTTTGAGGTGACCGAGTTGATACCACTAATTATAGGTCGACCTGGGGGATGGAGAGGGTCCTTGTGGACTTTAGGCAAGTAATATATAACTGGGATGCGTGGAGCAAGGGGGACTAGAAAAGATCTCTCTTTTTTGTTTAAAATACAGGAGTCAAAACCTTTAGCTACTAGGTTCTTCAGTTCTTTTTTGTACTCGAATGTAGGATTCTTTGGTAATTCTATATAGGTCTCTCGATCTCCCAAAATGCGATGCATTTCATCCATGTAGTCAGATTTGTTTAGTAGGACAATCCCCCCGCCTTTATCGGCGGGGTGAATCACTAAATTCTTGTTGTCACATAACCTCTTTACACCTACTGAGGGTAGAGGGTTGTAAAATTTGCGCTTAAGTGGAATAGCAGCCAAATCTCTCAGCACCAATTCTTTGAACAAATTAATGGTAGGTGGAAGTTGTGTGGGGGGACTAAAGAGGGAGGGATTGGATAGGCCCGAATGGACGGTACCGGACGTTGCCGCCCTGGCCACATTCCTAGTGGGGTTTGAAATGATGTACCTTTGGACATTAACTTTTCTAATGAACTTTTGTATGTCGATGAACGTATCAAACTTATTAAGTTTGTACGGAGGGGCAAATTTGAGACCTTTGTTTAAAACAATTTTCTCTTCTTAAGAATTGTATTGCTCAAGTTAAATACCCCCTGACATGTTAGGTTCGTTTGCACTTTTCTTCTCTGGACTCTCCTCCCTCCTCTGAAAATCCCGAGGGGTCCGTGAATCGGAGTAAGGTCGTATACGTGGGGATGGATCATACCCTACATTAGGGAAAGGATGGACGTTCTCATTATGGTGATCGCGTAGAGGGGAATACCTATTATATGTAGAAACCGGAGGGTGTCTATAATAGGATGGATTCTGATGATAGGGGTGATGGGAAGGTTCGTGGTGGCGAACCGGGGAGCCCTGATAGTAGGAGTTCTCCCATTCATAATGTTGATAATCATTATAATTATGATAATCACCCCTATTTCCTCCTCTCCCTCTCCCTCTAGAAGGATGACCTCTTCCTCTCTGTTGTTGCTTAGGGGTATGCACACTTGGCTGGCATCCCCTTTGTGGAGGGGGGCCTCTGCCATGAGACCGTCCTCTATCTACATAAGATTTTGGACGGACAGCAGGCTCAATGGGTGGAACAAGGGTATCCTGGCCTTGGACATTAGTCTCCATGGGTGGCTGTGAAGCAGATCCTGTAACGGATTTCTGCCATCCGAATACCTTGCCCGCTTTGTAATCCCCGGTGTCACGGGAATACTTTTTTTGTTTTTTGTTTTTTTGTTCCTTATCCTCCTTTATGAGACGTGCCTGCAAATTGGAGGACAGGGTATTATATTCAACTGAGTTTTTATGGGTAAGTAATTTATCCTTCAGTTCCTTAATCTCCTGATCCAAAACAGAGAGACGAATACGTTTCCTATTGATAAGGAAATCCAGGAACTTGATGCCAGCATCGTTGAAATAAGTAAACCAAGAGTCAAGATCTACTTCCCCTTGTTGGGGATGAACATCCCATCTAAGACTCCGTGGGATCGTACCTTCTGTTACATATTGCTCCAAGAAGGCTAAATCCCATTGCAAATGGAGTTCAGAGACCATGACATTTTTTAATCTTATGAATAACCCACCAATTTCTGTATCGTTGGAGGTGGCCACAAATACACCCTCTGTATTGACTACTCTGGATGCACGATAATCAAAAATATCCATATCAAGTGAAATATTATACGGTGCAGCTATACCAGATGTCTAATGTATGGAAAGCAAAAATAAAAATTAAGCACAGCGCTACGTTTAGAAAGAAAGTGAAAAAGCAGCCAACACACCTATAGACTCAAGGCAGAAAAAAAACAAAAGAAACAAAAGTGTGGCGCTATATATCACATCCACAGGTGTGTTGGCTGCTTTTTCACTTTCTTTCTAAATGTAGCGCTGTACTTAATTTTTATTTTTGCTGTTTGCATGTTCTGCTGCGAACCGAACCGGGTGGTGTTTGGCTCATCCCTAAACCCCACTTGTACTGTTTCTTTGTAAAAAAATGTATATACAGTTGCAATAAAAAGTATATGAACCCTTTTGGAATGATATGGATTTCTGCACAAATTGGTCATAAAATGTGATCTGATCTTCATCTAAGTCACAACAATAGACAATCACAGTCTGCTTAAACTAATAACACACAAAGAATTAAATGTTACCATGTCTTTACTGAACACACCATGTAAACATTCACAGTGCAGGTGGAAAGAGTATGTGAACCCCTAGACTAATGAGATCTCCAAGAGCTAATTAGAGTGAGGTGTCAGCCAACTGGAGTCCAATCAATGAGATGAGATTGGATGTGTTGGTTACAGCTGCCCTGCCCTATAAAAAAACACACACCAGTTCTGGGTTTGCTTTTCACAAGAAGCATTGCCTGATGTGAATGATGCCTCGCACAAAAGAGCTCTCAGAAGACCTACGATTAAGAATTGTTGACTTGCATAAAGCTGGAAAGGGTTATAAAAGTATCTCCAAAAGCCTTGCTGTCCATCAGTCCATGGTAAGACAAATTGTCTATACATGGAGAAAGTTCAGCACTGCTGCTACTCTCCCTAGGAGTGGGCGTCCTGTAAAGATGACTGCAAGAACACAGCGCAGACTGCTCAATGAGGTGAAGAAGAATCTTAGAGTGTCAGCTAAAGACTTACAAAAGTCTCTGGCATATGCTAACATCCCCGTTAGCGAATCTACAATACGTAAAACACTAAACAAGAATGGATTTCATGGGCAGATACCACAGAGGAAACCACTGCTATCCAAAAAAAACATTGCTGCACGTTTACAGTTTGCACACGAGCACCTGGATGTTCCACAGCAGTACTGGCAAAATATTCTGTGGACAGATGAAACCAAAGTTGAGTTGTTTGGAAGAAACACACAACACTATGTGTGGAGAAAAAGAGGCACAGCACACCAACATCAAAACCTCATCCCAACTGTGAAGTATGGTGGTGGAGGCATCATGGTTTGGGGCTGCTTTGCTGCGTCAGGGCCTGGACGGATTGCTATCATCAAAGGAAAAATGAATTCCCAAGTTTATCAAGACATTTTGCAGGAGAACTTAAGGCCATCTGTCCACCAGCTGAAGCTCAACAGAAGATGGGTGTTGCAACAGGACAACGACCCAAAGCATAGAAGTAAATCAACAACAGAATGGCTTAAACAGAAGAAAATACGCCTTCTGGAGTGGCCCTGTCAGAGTCCTGACCTCAAACCGATTGAGATGCTGTGGCATGACCTCAAGAAAGTGATTCACACCAGACATCCCCAGAATATTGCTGAACTGAAACAGTTCTGTAAAGAGGAATGGTCAAGAATTACTCCTGACCGTTGTGCACTTCTGATCTGCAACTACAGGAAACGTTTGGTTGAAGTTATTGCTGCCAAAGAAGGTTCAACCAGTTGTTAAATCCAAGGATTCACATATTTTTTCCACCTGCATTGTGAATGTTTACATTGTGTGTTCAATAAAAACATGGTAACATTTAATTATTTGTGTGTTATTAGTTTAAGCAGATCACATTTTATGACCAATTTGTGCAGAAATCCATATCATTCCAAAAGGGTTCATATACTTTTTTTTGCAACTGTATTTTAAGTAATTTTGCATTTTTCTTGGTATATGTGGCACTGTTATAATCCCAAAACCCATTTGCTACCATAATTTTTGTATTTTTTTATATAATTTTTATTTTTCAACACCGTAGAGTTCTCTTTGAATTGTTATATAATTTAAGGAAACACTTTATTCATAAAGATAGAAATTAATCTAACGCAAATGTCTAAACATATTTTTAAGATATAGTGTAATGCCCCGTACACACGGTCGGACTTTGTTCGGACATTCCGACAACAAAATCCTAGGATTTTTTCCGACGGATGTTGGCTCAAACTTGTTTTGCTTACACACGGTCGCACAAAGTTGTCGGAATTTCCGATCGACAACCACGTGGTCACGTACACCACGTACGATGAGACTAGAAAAGGCCGGTTCAGAACCAAGCGCGGCACCCTTTGGGCTCCTTTTGCTAATCTCGCGTTAGTAAAAGTTTGGTGAGAGACGATTCACGCTTTTTCAGACTCGTGGCTTTCAGATCGTTTTCTGCTGTTCAGTTTGTGCTTGTGGGTTTGTATCTGCTCTTCAGTGCGTGCAGTCAGTTCGTATCAGAGTTTTCTGTGTGATCTTGCCTGCTCGTTGCTGTTTTTCAGGTCGCTCTTCACAGGCCTTGCTGTTCTTCAGTGCGTTCTGTTACTTCGTTCTGAGCAGCCGACCGTTTTCTAGCCATGTTTCGTATGCGTACTCCTCGTACAGTTCGTGCTGTGCGGGGGCTTGGTGTTGGGGTCCTGACCTTGACACAAGTCCAGTCCATGAACAGTGTGGGGAGGAGTTCATGGACCAAGAATTGGTTGCTTCAGCATCACCAGTTCTCTCATATGCTTTTGCTCCTTGAGATCCGTGAGAATAATCCTGATGATTTCAGGAACTTTCTCAGGATGACGGACCCCGTGTTTCACCGTTTGTTGGCTTTGCTGACCCCTTATATTAGCAGACAGGATACCTGCATGAGGCAAGCCATCACTCCGGAGCAGAGATTGGTCGCTACCTTGCGGTATTTGGCCACAGGGAGAAGCCTGCAGGACCTCAAGTTCTCGACAGGCATCTCCCCCCAGGCTCTTCTTTGTGGACATTTACTGCTTGTGTTTGTTTGAGCTGACCCTGACAGAAATGTGTGGAGTGCAGAAAATGTCGTGATTGTGTAACCTTATACAAAGCACTGTTGGCTGTTATTTACTAAATGCAAAGACACTTTTCACTACAAGTGCACTTGCAACTGCACTGAAACTGCACTTGTAGTGCAAAGTGGATTTCCCCTTAGGAAATAACCCCCATTTTCTCATAAAACAACAATTACATCACCCCAAAAGTGTTGTAGCGGGAGACAATAATCCACACATTCTTGATGAACAATCTTTTTAATACCTGCACAATCACATGTGCATTTAGCAAAGGTTTTTCTGACAAACCAACATGTTTGTTGTATACCAATTTTTGTGGTGTCATTATCCAAAATCAAAATGTGCATTTTATAGAAAACAGGCCTGTGTAAAACCCACAAGAAAGACACAAATCTTGATCTTACAAAGTTCACATTTGGTAGAACTGGAAGGCAATATCAGACATGAGTATTTAGGAACTGTGTTTGATATAGCGTTCAGATGGGGGGAAATCACCCCTGGAAAAGCCAAATTTGGAAGATGCACACCAATTTCACAATGTCAACATGTGCGACCTGCCATCACGGGGGATCAAGGGACATGTTTTGGGGGAGAAAGCCCTTCCTCACCGCTACTTTATTATTGAGGAAGGGGTTGCACCCCCAAAACGCGTCCATTGATCTCCCGTGATGGCAGATAGCACATGTTGACACACTGTGTGCATCTTCCAAATTTGGCTTTGGGAAAAATCACAAAAACATTTCGCACATTGTAGCACACAAAAGAAGAAGGTGATTTGGAGGGGCTTTAAACTTGCCCCAAAACATCAATGATGTTTTTATATTTTGGAATAACATCATTGATGTTTTGCTTGATGTTTTCCAATTGTAAATTACACCCCATGATCTCCCCGATCAGGATCTGGGCACTTTCGGATGTGAAAGGATCTTCATCCACAACCTCACGATCACCTAAAAAGAGAGGAACCCCAAAATAAATTAGGTTTCAAAAAAATGCCGCAATCCATCTCTTATCGGAGCCTGTGGTCGCAGACACTCACCTGTTGTGGCAACTACTTCCACCACGTCTTCATCCTCCTGCTCATCTTGTGTTGGGGGGATTTCCCCTTCTTCCAGAGGGGGGGGGCTCTGGTCTCCTCGGATGAGGGGTGTCTTCCGAGTCTTTTCTCCCCTATGTAAAACAAAAATGGTATAATTAGCTCACAGATATTTGATGGCAGAACTATAAAGATGAAACATTGCTTGGAAGTGGGGTACAATTATCTATTTTAGCAGAGTTCCAACATGTAGCTTTTTTAGTGTCCTTTGTCAAGCTGCAATACTTTACCTGTTTGGTAAAAGCTTCACAGATGTAGCCCCCCCTATAGTATACACTGGAGCACCTGTTTGGCCCCCTAATAAAAATGGTGTTCTTGTGTCCCACACTAGTGCTCCAGTGTCCAGATGTGAAAACAGCTGCTCAGTGTCCTCTCCTTACACAGAATCTAGTTTGCATTTCATTCTAGTAACAAAGCCATCTACACAACCCAATTCTTTGAAGACAAGTATAGGGTGTCAAAATGGTGGCCAAATGCATATGGCCTAAACAATGGTATTTTATCGTCCGAAATAACAATGTGTGATCCGAACGAATAATGTGCCCATGAACATGAAAGTTGCCATTTTAAACTGTACAACAGTTCCTAAAAGCACATGGAGCAGCACGAATGTAATAAACATAAAGAATAGGAACACAGCACAACTACTTACTTTTTTGCAGCACTCTCCGGATCTTTCTGTACTGCTCATGTTCTCGTAATTTCAGGTCCGACCACCGCTTCCTGAGCTGATCTTTCGATCGTCGTACCCCGAATTTCCGGTGCAGACTCCTGACCACTTTCGCCATGATCTTGGCCTTTCGGACATTGGGGTTGGGGTAAGGCCCATACTTTCCATCATAGTCGGCCTTCTTCAGGATGTCCACCATCTCCAACATCTCCCCAAAGGACATATTTGAGTCCTTTAATCTCCTTCTGGATCGGGATGTTTCAGGCTCTGGCCTTTCCTCCTCCTCCTCGTTGCTACAATTAGCACGATCCTGCTGTCTATCCGCCATGTGCTCTTCTCCCACTGCGCCGAATGAAAAGGGGCGGGGAATAGACTAGAAAGAACGTCAGGGGCGGGCGGAGTTATACACATGCGCAGTGTGTATAAATCGTGTAGCGCGCGTCTTACGTACGATCTGTGAGCGGAGGAAGGAGCATCGGAGACGCCGATCGTGCTAACGACGATAGGATCTAAACTTGGGCCTATACTGCTTTGAAATGGAAGCCTATATTGTAACAAGATTAGGGGAGTTTGGCCTGACATTAGGCTTTTTCTTGTGTTGTGTCTTGCAGAGAAAATGGATGGGTTCAACGACCACAATTTCCTGCCCCTGTTCATAGATAAGTACAGGGAGCTGCCCTGTCTGTGGCAAGTGAGACACCCCCACTATAATCACAAACAGAAGAGGCAGGCAGCGCTGGAGAAACTGCTGGAGTTGGTGAAGCCGGTGGTCCCCACAGCAACCATCCCTTATTTGAAAGCTAAAATTGGTGGCCTGAGGAGCACATATCTGAGGGAGCGCAAGAAGGTCACAGATTCCCAGAGGTCCGGAGCTACAGCAGATGACATTTATGTCCCCAGGCTGTGGTACTACGAGAGACTGCGATTTCTGTCAGACCACACTGAAGTCAGGGAATCCCTCTCCACCCTTCCTTCCACACTTCCTTCCATCCCAGCTGAGGCTTCTGATGTCCAACCTGGGCCTTCCAGCCAGGAAGAAGTGGAGGAGCCCAGCTGGAGTCAGGTATAGCATTCTTCTACAGATTTCTGGTCAATAAATAAATGATGTTTATTAGATGTTATTATTGATCACTAATTGCTGATTAAAAAAAGTGCTTTACATATCAATAGACAGTAGTGGGCACCCAAAATTGGGAAAAGAATGAAAACTGCTGGGCTCAGAAGGATAGTCTGTTATATTTGTTAACATTCAATTTGCAGCAGTCAGGAGGTGAAAATTGTGTGTGATTGATGAATAAAAAACTAAAACTATGTCCCTTTTTCATACACAGGAAGACCTCAGCCAGGAGGAGGTTGTGGAATGTGGTAGTCAGGAGGAGGCGGGGATTAGTGGCAGCCAGGAGGAGGCGGGGCTAAGTGTCAGCCAAGAGAAGCCAGGGACAAGTCGCAGCCTGACTGAGTCTCAGGTCCCTCCCCTCCGCCTGCCATATAAACGAGCCAGGAAGGCCACTCTGAGTCCCGTGCAGGATTCAGCGTACAGGCTGATCCAGTTGTGAGCCCTTAATAAAATTTTTTTGGGTAAATTCTACTCTCCTGTGTGTGTTTTCATCCAAAAAGGACAGTTTGTTGGTGACGATTCAGGTACATTTCTAAAGTACAATGTGAAATTAACAAGGGACAACAACACCAAACAATCTCCTACAGATTTAATAGAACAACATATTAGTGGTGTTGTGGGAACTTGTCACAAAAAACACACAAACATTTTCGGGAATACAAATCAAAATCACGAAAAAAAAAAAAAATTAAAAAGAGAAACACAAAAAAAGAATCTACATTAAAGTCCAAAAGAAAAAAAAAATTGTCAGATGTGAGAAATCAAAATATTTTGAGGGAATCCCGATAAATAGTAACGAAATAAGTTTGTGAGAAGTGTGTGTGAATATGAGCAGCAAAACTACTTAATTCTTGTCACATTATAAAGGAGAGAGTGTGCTGTATTAAACCATTTTGAACATTGCAGCATGACGAAAGTGCTGTATCCATTCCGAACGCTACGTTTACCAGAACGAGCTGTCCCGTGTCGGAATTTCTTCAGAGCATGCGTGGCACTTTGTGCGTCGGAACAGGCCACACACGGTCGGAATTGACGCGATCGGATTTTGTTGTCGGAAAATTTTATCTCCTGCTGTCCAACTTTGTGTGTCGGAAAATCTGATGGAAAATGTCCGATGGCGCCCACACACGGTCGGAATTTCCGACAACACGCTCCGATCGGACATTGTCCATCGGAAAATCCGACCGTGTGTACGGGGCATATGAGTTAAAGAAATCAGCATGACGTAAATAAGGAAAAAATACTTTTTTTTCTTTCTAGCATTTGTATTTATACTGTACTGTATATACACTATATTGCCAAATGTATTGGAACAACTGCCTTTATACGCACATTAACTTTGAAGTGTTTGTAACCCTAAAAAGGAAAAACTAAGATCCTGTTCCTTTAAGGCATGAATAAAAGCACAGTGCTTGTGCTGTGCAATTCTTCTCTTCCTAACTGGTAATAAACCTGGTTGATCCTGCCAATTCCTGTGTCCCCCTGCCTCTGCTGACCACGATAATCAGGGCTGCTGAGCCCTGACTACCGTAGTCAGTTTACGTGCCTCGTCATCCCCAGCTCTCGTCTCTCCTCTGACAGTCTCTCCCCCCTCCCTCCCTGTCAACATGAGATCACTTTCCTCCCCACCCCTCCCACCTCTTTTCAGCTGCATAATGCAGCACATATCAATGTATCAAATGCAGGTATGCTGCCATTAATGAAATTGTAAGTGTTAAAATGAAAAGGCAAAATAACGTGTCTGACACCGCAACTGTGCGGTCACATGATCCCCCTGTCCTGGCCAGCCCCGATCTATGGAGAGAAGCAGGAGGGGCAGAGATTCCCCTCTTCTGGTCAGCTGATGTCACAGGGGTATCTCGGCCCCTCTGGCTTCTCTCCATAGATTGAGGGCTGCCAGCATAGGCGGATCACAGGGGGCCAGCACAGCTGCGATGTCAGAAATGGTATTTAGCCTTTTCATTTATAATAAACACATACACTTTTGTTAATGGAAGCATATCTGCATGGGATACATGTAAAGTCACATAGTGACTTTACAAACACTTTAATGGCATCCCAGTCTTAGTCCGTAGGGTTCAATATTGAGTTGGCCCACCCTTTGCAGCTATAACAGCTTCAACTCTTCTGGGAAAGCTGCCCACAAGGTTTAGGAGTGTGTCTATGGGAATGTTTGACCATTCTTCCAGAAGTGCATTTGTGAGGTCAGGCACTGATGTGGACGAGAAGGCCTGGCTCGCAGTCTCTGCTCTAATTCATCCCAAATGTGTTCTATAGGGTTTAGATCAGGACTCTATGCAGGCCAGTAAAGTTCCTCCACCCCAAACTCGCTTATCCATGTCTTTATGGACCTTGCTTTGTGCACTGATCCAAATCATTTGGTGGAGGGAGGATTATGGGATGGGGTTGTGTTTCAGGGGTTGGGCTTGGCCCCTTAGTTACAGTGAAGGGAACTCTTAAGGCATCAGCATACCAAGACATTTTGGACAATTTCATGCTCCGAACTTTGTGGGAACAGTTTGGGGATGGCCCCTTCCTGTTCCAATATTACTGCACACCAGTGCACAAACAAGGTCCATAAAAACATGGATGAGCGAGTTTGGGGTGGAGGAACTTGACTGGCTTGCACAGAGTCCTGACCTCAATCCGATAGAACATTTTGGGATGAAGTAGTGTGGAGACTGCGAGCCAGGCCTTCTCGTCCACATCCTAGCCTGACCTCACAAATTCACTTCTGAAAGAATGGTCAAACATTCCTATAGACACACTCCTAAACCTTGTGGACAGCCTTCCCAGAAGAGTTGAAGCTGTTATAGCTGCAAAGGGTGGGCCAACTCAATATTAAACCCTACGAACTAAGACTGGGATGCCATTAAAGTTTGTGTGCTTGTGAAGGCGTGCATCCCAATACTTTTGGTAATATAGTGTATGTACATAGGAGCATTCATATTGGCTTATTGCATACTCGGTCTTTGCCTTCTGCAGTACTACATAGTGGTTGTGCTTTACTGCCTCTTATCACTATTCAAATTAAGTTGACTAAATCATAGAAAAAAAATTGCTCTCTTTGTAGGTGATAACTTATTTCAATAGCTTTTAGGCGGAAGGGTTCAATAAAGCTGATTCAAAAACAGAGTTGATTTACTAAAAGCAAATAGACTGTTCACTTTGCAGGGGAAGTTGCACTTTGCATGGGAATTTTCTCCAAAGCTTAGTGAATGAAGTCAACTGATGTCAACGTTGCTTAATTCCATCATCCAGTGATGTGCAAGCAAAATGCTGTTTATTTAATTTCCTTTCATGTGTTTGGGTATTTTTTGCAAAGTGACATTTTTCTACATTCACTAAGCTCTGGGGAAAATGCCCTTGCAAAGTGTAACTTCCCTTTCAAAGTGAACAGTTTATTTGCCTTGAGTAAATCATCTCATGTTTAATACATTGCTTAACCTGCATATCTATAAATATCATACAATAACATAAAGATGTGAGAGCAAACATATGTAAATCAGAGTCCAAAACTCAAAATATATGGTCATTACAAATATACTATAATTGATCCTTAAAAGCATCTCCACACTGTACTCATTACTCGGCAGCTGCCGCCACCATCCTAGGTGAGGGAATCAGGAAGTGAAGCGTTGCGGCTTCACTTCCCGGTTCCCTACTGCGCATGTGCGAGTCGCGCTGCGCGTCCCAAATGGTCCCCGCTCTCTCCTGGTAGCTGTGTGTTCCCAGGAGACAGCGCGGTGGGGACGGGAAGAGGCGTAGACTCCCATGGGAGTCTATGCCGGAAGTGGGTGCAAATACCTGTCTTAGACAGGTATCTGCACCCCCGTCCCCCCTGAAAGGTGCCAAATGTGACACCGGAGGGGGGGAGGGTTCCGAAAAGCGGAAGTTCCATTTTTGTGTGGAACTCCGCTTTAACCCACCCAGTCACTTGTCGAAGCATCAGTGTAGGGTAGTAACAAACATAACACTCTTTATTCCAACACAGGCATACAGAGATATACACTCAGAGAACAACAGGGGTAAAAGGAAATGTTGAGTCCAGTGTGGTCGTATGGTGAGTCAGGTTAGTGAAGGCCCAACTGGGGTTCTCGGTCACCCTGTGCCCCTAATAGATACAGGGTGTCTTACACATAGGAGGGGCCGGGGGAGCTGGACAAGGAGTTTCCGGAGCATTCCAAGGTAAGTTGGGTTCCACAAGCCCCCTACACAAAGTGACTCCCCTCACACATTTGTATTTTGCTTTATTTTTTATTGTAGAAAAGTATAAGGAAAAGAGAAAAACCATTGTTATAAATAGGATCAGTACCTACCAAAAGACTGAATTGCAGTACATTTGCAAACTAAATATTGCATGCTGCATGCTATTTTTCATGTGCTTTGATCTGCAGCTCCAGCTGACCCTAACACCATTCCATTCTGCCCCATCAATAGTATAGCAACAGTCACATGTTGAGATACTCTATATGGGCGCTGACATGGGAGTTATAATTTAGCCGTTAAAATTAGCATTGAATCACAACATATAAGAACAGTAAACCGACACAGCCTGCTTTGTGTGACTGATCTTCAATGTATACTATAGAGGGCATTAAACATGTTCACATTGTTTTATAAACCAGGGGCAATTGTTTCAGCAGTATTTGGAAGAGGTCAGTAATTTGAGAAAGGACAGCTCTCGTAATCATGCAAATAATTTGCATAACCATGGCCATCGTATGATTCCCTCGACTTTGACAGTTGAGGAAACCATAGGATGGCCATAGTTGGCAGTAGTTGACAATGCAAATATCATTCATCAAATGCATATCAGACTAGTGCCTATTTTTTGTGATAGTGACATGCCCATATTTAGGAATGTGGCATTTCATAATATTCAATTTGATGGATGATATATTCCCTGAAACTTCATATGCATGCTACTTTTAAGAATTAGTTCACATTGTCAGTAGTATCTCCATACATTGTTCTAGATTTAAAATTAGCAAACAGTCCAACTGTAAACAATCAGATATTGTAATCCTCTATATGGCACGCTCCTTCCTACCTATATATATGCTGTTATGCTGCAAAGATTTTCTAAGGAGCTATTAGATTGCACATTTTTCTACAATTTACAGTATGTTTAGATACGAATTATAGAACAGTCTTTGGCATTGTAACATAGTAAAATGTATTAACATTTATTGAAATTATAAAATTGTTAATAGATTTGAGAATTGTATACTGAATAGCTAAGCATGCTGATTTCATGCTGACTTACTAGTGTAGACACTTTGACAATCCTTCCTTATCTTCAGTATCTGGTCTTTATCTTTTCACTAATTGAACAATTGTTAATCCTCAGAGGATCATTAATGCTCTAGTGATAAATAAGGATATTAAAAGTTTAGAGAATAATGGCATGCTGTTTAAGATTTTATCTTTTTAATGGCTGTGTTTTATTTTTTATCACTTAATAAGTCATCAAAGTTGAGATAACAATAGAGTACCATGTGAAATTATGAAGGTGAGCCCATATAAATTAGTTTCAATGATGCAGTTGACATTGGTTCGCATTTAGAGTGCATGTAATGAGCGATAGTGATGTAACAGTGGTTTTGACAAATGTGCTGTTATCTAAAGGTTATTGAAAGATAAGTCATTTATCAATAGCTAGAGTAAGATAAATGAGCTAAACGGTTATAATTTTCTTGAACATACCATGCAATAAGTTGCTTTACCTTAAAAAACCTATTGGCTGACCTAACATTTTGCCATAGTTTAAATTGGAACCAGTTAGCTAGCTATTATACTGTATATTTAAAGAAAAATGTGTCTTGTTCAGGTCACATGCAAACAAATATTATGCTTTTTAGAATTTACTGTGTATGCTTAATTCTCAAAAGCAAAAACACAACACTCTACATCAGTATTTCTCAACTCCAGTCCTCAAAGCGCCCCAACAGCTCATGTTTTCAGGCCTTCCATTATTTTTCACAGGTGATTTGATCAGTTTCACTGCCTTAGTAATTACCACAGCCATTTCATCTGAGGGAAATCCTGAAAACATGACCTGTTGGGGCACCTTGAGGACTGGAGTTGAGAAACACTGCTTTACACAGGTACTTAACTCCAAGCCTCACACTATATTAAATGGCACCTAATAATAGTAATCAGGCAGATTATAAACCTTTTGTGATTGCTATTGGTTTCTGTATGTGCAGCTTTACCCTCTGACCTGTACTTATTTACAAGGCTTTTGTAAGGAAGGTCAGATTCTTGCCAGTAGAAGGAAACCAGTACAAGTATATGTGTTTGTATTATGTTGCCTATACTTCTGCTCATAAGGTAAATGCCAGATGTGCATTAGCAAGAAGGCGCACGTGCCTTAGCGTGTGCAGAATAAGCATGCATGTACACAAAATATACCATGCCCGCTCTGCACTGGTATTGGTGCAGTGGCCTATATAAACTGAAGCACCACAGAAGGAACCTGCTGAGTGCCTTTTGGCTTACCTGAGACCTGACCTATTGATTTTGCTTCACTGTGTATGACTCTGCTTACCTCCTGCCAACACCTTCTGCCTTTTACCCTGTTTGTCCAATGTTTACTAACCTTGGCTTGTCTCCAGGACTTTGTATTTTCCTCCTAATTCGGTATCATGTGGCTTGGCTGTTACTGATCTTGGCTTGTTTCCTGGGCTCAGGTTTTGCCTCCTGATCTGGTACCATGGTGTTCCTGTGCCTGGTGGCTGCTCCACAATCTTCATCTCCCAATGTTCTACACATCTGGCTGCAAAAAAGATCTGAGCCCTCACACCCATTGTCATCACCTTCATCTTGGGTAGGAAGGTCAAGAGAAGCCCTTCATCTAAAGTATATTGATAACAAAAATATTTACTTTGCGACAACCTTATTCATATAATTAAAAAACATCACAAAGATGTAATATTTCCTTTTTAACAAAACATATCATTTTTTTAATGGAGTTTACTGTTTAATGACCCTACAACAGGCAAGAATGATCGAATATGCTAGTTTGGTCAGATGCCAGTTAAGGCATGAAAGCCATATAAACTGAAAAATAACATACATTCCACAGAGATAGTTAATTGAAATTTCAAAGCAATGATGCAAACTGCTGCAGCACCATTCACCAAATTGTCTTTTGTAGAACGGTGTAATTTATTAACCTATTTTTTAAAAAGAGGTGGGGATTATTTTTGCAAATCAAAAACCTTATTTTGTAGAAAATATAAATAAAATATCTCAAATACTTAAGCCAAAAATGATTTAAAATTTCTGATACAGTATGAGATTTCTAATTTTTACTGCATGGATGTTCTACAGTGCCTTGAAAAAGTATTCACCCCCCTTGGCATTTTTCGTGTTTTGTTGCTTCACAACCTGGAATTAATATGGATTGTTTACGGATTTGCATCATTTAATTTACAGAATATGCCCACAACTTTGAAGATGTTTTTTATTGTGAAGCAAACAAAAAATAGAACAAAATAACAGAAAAAGTCAATGTGCATAACTATTCACCCCCCTAAAGTCAATACTTTGTAAAGCCACCTTTTGCAGCTATCACAGCTCCAAGTCACTTGCCACATCTTACCACTGGGATTTTTGCCCATTCCTCCTTGCAAAACTGCTCCAGTTTTAGATGGATGGTTTGCGCTTGTGAACAGCAATCTTTAAGTCTGACCACAGATTTTCTATTGAATTGAGGTCTGGGCTTTGACTAGGCCATTCCAACACATTTACATGTTTTCCCTTAAACCACTCAAGTGTTGCTTTAGCAGTGTGTTTGGGGTCATTGTCTGGCTGGAAGGTGAACCTCCGTCCTATGGAAAAAAAAAAACCGCCACTCCAGGTGAGATAAGGAAGTCTAATGATTCAGCAGGTGCTCGTCTCGGCTCGCCTCCGCACACAATGAAATTAGAAGAAATGGCCGCACACCACTGTAGATCAAAATCCTCTTTATTTGGACATCCCAAAAATTACAGGTATCAGAATGCTGGGTTGACGCATTTTGCACACTTCACGTGTGCTTAGTCATTACACAGGTATGTCTTCAAAACAGTTCCTATATAGTCCCACCTATAACAGGTGTCACCAGTTGCTAATTGCAGACTTCCTGTTGCATAAACTTCACATATGAAAGAGAGACCCATAAATATATAATTGTATATATCACATATAGACAAAAGAAAAACAAATAAAACAAAAAAGTATATGTGCTTTAACAAGACAACATATTGTTCTATAAAGACTAAATATAAAAAATAAAAACATTGTCATAAAACACCACATAGTCTTGTGTCACCCCTTATTCTTATACTCTAAAACAATTAGCCAATAAACAACAGTTTTCCCTTCCCACCCTGATATGAACAACAATAGATACATATAAAGACATACAGTGCCTTGCAAAAGTATTCACCCCCCTTGGCTTTTTACCTATTTTGTTACATTACAGCCTTTAGTTCAATGTTTTTTTAATCTGAATTATATGTGATGGAGCAGAACACAATAGTCTAAGTTGGTAAAATTAGAAAAATATATACATAAAACTATTTTTCAGAAATAAAAAACTGATAATTGGCATGTGCGTATCTATTCACCCCCTTTGTTATGATCCCATAAAAAGCTCTGGTGCAACCAATTACCTTCAGAAGTCACATAATTAGTGAAATGATGTCCACCTGTGTGCAATATAAGTGTCACATGATCTGTTATTACATATACACACCTTTCTGAAAGGCCCCAGAGGCTGCAACGCCTAAGCAAGAGGCACCACTAACCAAACACTGCCGTGAAGACCAATGAACTCTCCAAACAAGTAAGGGACAATGTTGTTGAGAAGTACAAGTCAGGGTTAGGTTATAATAAAATATCCAAATCTTTGATGATTCCTAGGAGCACTATCAAATCTATCATAACCAAATGGAAAGCACATGACACAACAGCAAACCTGCAAAGAGAGGGCCGCACACAAAAACTCACAGACCGGGCAAGGAGGGCATTAATCAGAGAGGCAGCTAACCCTGGAGGAGCTGCAGAGTTCCACAGCAGAGACTTAAGTATCTGTACATAGGACAACAATAAGTCGTACGCTCCATAGAGTTGGGCTTTATGGCAGAGTGGCCAGAAGAAAGCCATTACTTTCAGCAAAAAACAAAATGGCACATTTTGAGTTTGAGAAAAGACATGTGGGAGACTCCCAAAATATATGGAGGAAGGCGCTCTGGTCTGATGAGACTAAAATGTAACTTTTTGGCCATCAAAGAAAATGCTATGTCTGGGCAAACCCAAAACATCACATCACTCAAAAAACACCATTGCCACAGTGAAACATGGTGGTGGCAGCATCATGCTATGGTGATGTTTTTCAGCAGTCGAGACTGGGAAACTGGTCAGAGTTGAGGGAAAGATGGATGGTGCTAAATACAGGGATATTCTTGAGCAAAACCTATACCACTTTGTGTGTGACTTGAGGCTAGGAGGAGGTTCACCTACAAGCAGGACAATGACCCCAAACACACTGCTAAAGCAATACTTGAGTGGTTTAAGGGGAAACATGTAAATGTGTTGGAATGGCCTGGTCAAAGTCCAGACCTCAATCCAATAGAAAATCTGTGATCAGACTTAAAGATTGCTGTTCACAAGCTCAAACCATCCAACTTGAAGGAGTTGGAGCAGTTTTGCAAGGAGGAATGGGCAAAAATCCCAGTGGTAAGATGTGGCAAGCTCATAGAGACTTATCCAAAGTGACTTGGAGCTGTGATAGCCGCAAAAGGTGGCTCTACAAAGTATTGACTTTAGGGGGGTGAATATTTATGCACATTGACTTTTTCTGTTATTTTGTCCTATTTGTTGTTTGCTTCACAATAAAAAAAAAAATCTTCAAAGTTGTGGGCCTGTTCTGTAAATGAAATGATGCAAATCCTCAAACAATCCATGTTAATTCCAGGTTATGAGGCAACAAAACACGAAAAATGCCAAGGGGGTGAATACTTTTGCAAGGCACTGTACATATCAAAAGATGGGGGAATCTCCTAACATAGGAACAGGAAAAGACAAACAGCACAAGACACAAAGAGACAGAAAGACAATTGACACACAAGTATACTATGTATTGAAATCCATTCATATATGATGCGGCCCATATCTGTAAGGAACAGACCGGGCACCATCGCATATAAAACACCATGAAATAAGTAGGACAAACAGCCAAAAGAGGGGGCAATGGAGATGGGCGGCACAATTCGGGTAAAACACACAGTGAACTGCAATATTACCGCCCATCAATTAGTCCCTTAATTTACACCTAATGATTAGTAAATATCTGAATGGATCAAAAATGAATGGAAGAAGAATGTGTATCGAAATGCATGCCTAAACATAACTTCCATACACAAAATAACATCGGATGGTTATGCAACACATCACAATATTCAGTACAATCATAATAAATAAAAAATATTGTAAACATGACAACAGTAAATATGTGAGTGTAGTGTCATTAACCATCCTCTGCACAAATATACAACTCACCATAATAATGTGTGTTGATTGCAGTCGGAGGGAGGAAGTACACTATACTACTCATAAAAATGTCTCACATCCCACTCAAAGTTTAACCCCTGCGGGATGCTTCTGAAGCTGGAAAAACCAGAAAACCTCCCTCTGGCAGAGCAAAAGAAACACATCACCACTTCTACTAGGGGCCTTCACTTTTTCAATGACCTGTACATGCATGGCTGAAGCATTCCCATTGTGGCAAAAATTTAAATATTTAGCCACATTTGTTGATAGGTTTTTAGGCACACTATATATATGCTCAGTAAAATGATCCCGAAGGCATCTCATCATCCTACCTACATATTAAATATGGCATATGTCACAAGTGAGTAGGTACACAACATAATTGGTATTGCAATTATGGAGGGAATCAATGTCATATTCCTTCTGTGTAGCTGATGAACAGAATTTGTTCCCACCCTTAATGTGACCACAGCATAAGCATCCTGTAGCTCCACACTTAAAGTTGCCCTTAAAGTGTAGCCATGTAGTTGATTTCATGGGCTTACTAGCAAAGAAAATGGGAGATAGAGTGTGACCTAATGTGGGTGCCCTCCAAGATACTATATTTATTCCTCCCTGCAATTTATTTGCACAGACATCATCCGCAAACAAAACAGGGAGATGTCTGTTTATGATGTCTTTGATGTCTCGAAATTTAGTATTAAATGAGGTCGATAGGGCCATTTTATTTTGATGAGGACTACCTTTGTCCTGTACCCTTCTATCTACAAGAGTTTTCCTGTCTTTGCTTCGTGCAATTGCCAAGAACCTCCGCCCTAGCCTCAAATCACACACAGAGTGGTTTTGCTCAAGAATATCCCTGTATTTAGCACCATCCATCTTTCCCTCAACTCCGACCAAATGCACAGTCCTGACTGCTGAAAAACATCCCCACAGCATGATGCTGCCACCACCATGTTTCACTGTGGGGATGGTGTTCTTTGGGTGATATGATGTGTTGGGTTTGCGCCAGACATAGCGTTTTCTTTGATGGCCAAAAAGTACAAAAAAAGTTCAGAGCACCTTCCTCCATACATTTTGGGAGTCTCCCACATGCCTTTTCGCAAACTCAAAACGTGCCATTTTGTTTTTTGCTGAAAGTAATGGCTTTCTTCTCGCCACTCTGCCATAAAGCCCAACCCTATGGAGCATACGACTTATTGTTGTCCTATGTGCAGACACTCCAGTCTCTGCTGTGGAACTCTGCAGCTCCTCCAGGGTTACCTTAGGTCTCTGTGCTGCCTCTCTGATTAATGCCCTCCTTGCCCGGTCCATGAGTTTTGGTGTGGAGCCGTCTCTTGGCAGGTTTGCTGTTGTGGAATGTTCTTTTCATTTGGTTATGATAGATTTGATGGTGCTCCTAGGGATCATCAAAGAGTTGGATTTTTTTTATAACCTAACCCTGACTTGTACTTCTCAACAACATTGTCCTTTACTTGTTCGGAGAGTTCCTTGGTCTTCATGACAGTGTTTGGTTAGTGGTGCCTCTTGCTTCGGTTTTGCAGCCTCTGGGGCCTTTCAAAAAGGTGTGTATATGTAATGACAGATCATGTGACACTTATGCCCCGTACACACGGTCGGATTTTCCGACGGAAAATGTGTGATAGGACCTTGTTGTCGGAAATTCCGACCGTGTGTAGGCTCCATCACACATTTTCCATCGGATTTTCCGACACACAAAGTTTGAGAGCAGGATATAAAATTTTCCGACAACAAAATCCGTTGTCGGAAATTCCGATCGTGTGTACACAAATCCGACGGACAAAGTGCCACGCTTGCTCAGAATAAATAAAGAGATGAAAGCTATTGGCCACTGCCCGTTTATAGTCCCGACGTACGTGTTTTAAAGTCACCGCACTTAGAACGATCGAATTTTCCATCAACTTTGTGTGACCGTGTGTATGCAAGACAAGTTTGAGCCAACATCCGTCGGAAAAAATCTTAGGATTTTGTTGTCGGAACATCCGAACAAAGTCCGACCGTGTGTACGGGGCATAAGACTGCACACAGGTGGACCTCATTTCACTAATTATGTGACTTATGAAGGTAATTGGTTGCACCAGAGCTTTTATGGGCTTCATAACAAAGGGAGTGAATACATACGCACATGCCAATTATCATTTTTTTTTGTTTCTGAAAAAAAGTTTTATGTATATATTTTTCTAATTTTACTTCACCAACTTAGATTATTGTGTTCTGATCCATCACATATAATTCAGATTAAAAAAATGTAATGTAACAAAATAGGTAAAAAGCCAAGGAGGATGAATACTTTTGCAAGGCACTGTAAAGCAAACGTGAACTGAGTAGTGTTCTTTTTCTCTCCAACTGGTACACTGAAGCCTTTGCACTATACCTGTTTGGATGACAGCTGTGAGTTAATGCTTGGGAATTTGAATTTATTAAGAAAGGAGAAAAGGTGAAGTTTGGGACAGTCAGTGAATTGAAAAAAGAGAACAGACTTATTGTATATCATAATAGACCTTGGTATGCAGAGAATCACTAGGTTAAATTAAACATTTAGTTTATTAGCAGTTCCAAAATGTCCATTTTTCATATTCTAATTTGTATTAAAGTTCAGCTTCTCTTTAAAATTATAGCAGTGCCATTTGATAGGAATATCTAAGAGAGACAATATAAAATATATATATTTAAGCATAGTTTTCTACATTGTCAGACCAATGGACACCATCCTTCTGTTTGCAATCATACTAAAAATTCTTCCGCTAAACCATACTTCATTTTGTATCACTGAGAAGAGGGTCGGATTATCATTAAAGTAATGTAAATCCTTAAAGTGGTTGTAAAGACTCCAGTTTATTTTTTACCTTCATGCGTTCTAAAAATGCCGTTGTTGGTAAAGTATGTACATTGCAAGGATTTTAACAAACTGTGTTGCAGCATCCTACTATTTGTTATTCTGAGGAAATAGCTGTTTGTTTGTCTGTGTCCATGGTCGGAGTGAATTTGTATGGGAGTGCTTTTATTGTTTCTTCCAATAAAGTTTTATTGAGAGAAGTCGGGATAAACAGTAATATGCAGTATATACAGTATATATTTTTTCTTCCAATAGAGGTTTATAGAAAGAAAGTAGAATACTATTTTCAGTCAAGGTGTGCACTTGCAGGACTTCAATGAGAAAAATGACAGGGTCTGCATCCCTTTAGATGTGATTTCCCTTTGGTAGTATCTCATTATACATGTCATTTTTGTTGCAAGGGATGCCTGAAATCAAACTTGTATCTTAGTGCAAACTTCTGGGAAAATCAGTAAGCCAATCACACAAGCAGGAAATGACATATCTGGATATCTGGGGGGCATTGTGTGTACACCATCTGTGTACAGAACACCTCCAGGTAACCATATTGCATTGCATTTTACAGAAAAATACAGCTCTACAGATTGAAAAGGTCATTTTTAATAACATTAAATTTCATAATAATATGATGTCGCAATTGTACAGTATACACTATATTATTATTGTTATTTTTTTGCCATTTTTTCCACAAAGGTGAAGTTATGCTTTAATATTATATATTGAGATGATTTTCATGATAACTGCCACCACGTATCATTTTGCATATCTAGTTTATGGTCCATTTTAAATGTCAAAAAGTTAAGAGTTTATGTATATCTTATATATAGAGTCTAAAAATATTTCTTGCACTACATTTTTAAAACAATAGGAGCCTGTGTCGATCAGTTTTAGTTTGCATCAAGTCTATGAAAATGCAAAACCTGCTTAAAGCAGGTCAAATGCAGGTAAGAAAAAAACCAACTTCAGGTCTCAAATGATGCTAACGCAAGCACAAAGCCAGTTGATAATTAGCTTCATTCAAAAATTTCATAGGAAATGAGAACCTCATGTGAGCTCAAACTCATTTATATTTATTACACATAACAGAAAGTTGGATTGGGTGTGTGGTCACAAAAAAATACTTTGTTGCACAAATGTTGGGGTTATGTAAGTTACTACTGGCAAGAAAGTGAAAATCATGTCTGGTGAAATCAAATGATTGGCACCTTGTAAATATGTATGTAGATGTATAATTTATTTTGGATGTAAAATGAAAACTGCTTAGCAAATTAACAGCAGTGTGAGGTCCCATTTCGGAGCTCATCCATTGCAGGAAACACATTTCAGCTGCTACATAAAAAATGCATTATTACTCAGTATTGTTAAAATGTCTGTATTTGCTTTTAAAAGGTTACCATAAAATTAAATTTGGTTTTATATCAAATGCATTCGTAATGCCTCAATCTCGCCTGTATAAAGCCAATTTTCAAATATGACAGACTAGTTAAAACCAGCGTTATAAAAAATGCATGGCATAATCTGCATGATAAGTAGAGACTGGGAAAACATGAATTCATCAGCTTTTTATATATTTCTCCCACAAAACTGCTTAGCTCACTGATTAATTCTGCTAAGCCGCTATAATTTAGGCCCCAAGAATTTATTTAGTAGAAAACTTGGCAAAAGCAGTTTTAATCTCTTCCAATCATATTTTCTTTCTACCCAAAAGTAGGGGAAAAATCAGCTATTCTATAATTAAGATGTCATGGAGGTGTAGATCTATTATAGCGAATTACATCAATGTTTTGAACTTGTGTACCTAATGCATTGTGATAGAAAAGTAAAATACTCAAAACTATAATATAAAGGGATTACTATGCAGGGAAAGTGCTGAGGTGGCTACAGACACAGAGACATTATTAAGTCATTATTGTAAGCTCATTAGGCCATCACATTTTAAATTGGTCCATAATTCAAGTTTATTCCTACAAAGAAAATCATAACTTCTGTTTTAAGAATACATAATGTGTTGATCTAATTAAATTTGAATATGATACCTCTCAGAAATAATGCCTGTATTTTATTCTCAGAAATAAACCATAGTAATCATTTGAAATTTATTGATTTTGTCATTTCACGTTAATTGAGTTCAGAATATTGTTGGCTTGAAACAGTCTCACATATTTAGCCATTCAGGTCACTTATGACTATAAAAATATTACTCAATCAAATGAGCTACCACCTTTTCCTTCAAGGCTTCAAATAGGCTTGGAACAAAACTGTTTAACTAGTTAAATTTATGAAACTTCTATTAAGCAACATTGCTGCATGAGGAAAAACATTTATAGATATGAAAGCACTACATATTTTAAAAGAATAAAGTGGAAGTCTAAACTAAAGCATAAAAATTCTCTAAATGCAAAAATTTGAATTTTATTCATGTTTAATTTCCTTCACATTTTTTTATGTACACTGGCTGAAATTTCAAATAAGACTTATGCCCCGTACACACGGTCGGACTTTGTTCGGACATTCCGACAACAAAATCCTAGGATTTTTTCCGACGGATGTTGGCTCAAACTTGTTTTGCCTACACACGGTCGCACAAAGTTGTCGGAATTTCCGATCGCCAACAACGCGGTGACGTCAAGCACGTACGACGAGACTAGAAAAGGCCAGTTCAGAACCAAGCATGGCACCCTTTGGGCTCCTTTTGCTAATCTCGTGTTAGTAAAAGTTTGGTGAGAGACGATTCGCGCTTTTTCAGACTCGTGGCTTTCAGATCGTTTTCTGCCGTTCAGTTTGTGCTTGTGGGTTTGTATCTGCTCTTCAGTGCGTGCAGTCAGTTCGTATTGGAGTTTTCTGTGCGATCTTGTCCGCTCATTGCTGTTTTTCAGGTCGCTCTTCACAGGCCTTGCTGTTCTTCAGTGCGTTCTGTTACTTTGTTCTGAGCAGCCGACCGTTTTCTAGCCATGTTTCGTATGCATACTCCTCGTAGAGTTCGTGCTGTGCAGGGGCTTGGTGTTGGGGTCCTGACCTTGACACAAGTCCAGTCCATGAACAGGGTGGGGAGGAGTTCATGGACCAAGAATTGGTTGCTTCAGCGTGACCAGTTCTGTCATATGCCTTTGCTCCGTGAGATCCGTGAGAATAATCCTGATGATTTCAGGAACTTTCTCCGGATGACGGACCCCGTATTTCACCGTTTGTTGGCTTCGCTGACCCCCTATATTAGCAGGCAGGATACCTGCATGAGGCAAGCCATCACTCCGGAGCAGAGGTTGGTCGCTACCTTGCGGTATTTGGCCACAGGGAGAAGTCTGCAGGACTTGAAGTTCTCGACAGGCATCTCCCCCCAGGCTCTGGGGATCATTATCCCAGAGACCTGTTCTGCCATCATCCAGGTCCTGCAGAAGGAGTATATGAAGGTAAGATTTTTATCCTTTTATATCACATTTTATTGTATTGAATGTTTGATAATATATTGTATTTCTTCCCTCATTCCATAATTACCATGATTGTAATATGCTGTGAATGTCCCCTTTGTCCTCATGCATGCTGGATTTTTATGTAATTATTATTTTAGGTCCTTCATACATATTTGCCCTTCAATAACCTCCCCAGCATGGTGTCTCCTGGCCTATATTCACCTCATGTAGTCACTTAACAATGTATTTTATCAGTTCCATAGTAGTGCTTTACCCCAAACACCCCCTAAAATGTTTTGAAATGTTATTTTTGATTTAAATTCAGGCAGAGTGGCAGAGGCTTTTTTTTGTGGTGTCCCCAAATTTTTTGTAACCCTCCCTCCCCCAACTGCTAAGTCAGCTGATCCCAATTCTCTATCTTCAATCATCTATCTGCTGACTTTGCCAAACCCATACACACTATACCCATCTCTTTAGTGCTCAGATTTATGGATTAATTCCCCAAAGCATGTAGTGCAAGGGCCTGCCTGTATACTTTCCAATGGTACTGTTTAAAGTTCTTGTATCCTATTATGATCTTGATAGGTAATAGCAGAATGTCCAAATGTGCTCAAATGTGTACAGTGTGTATTTATATCTTTGTATTATGACACTTCTTACCTGTCCAGTGGGCTGCCAATAGTGTAACTAAGGAGGGGCTGTTCCAAGTAATACCCTGTATTTATGCATTCATCTCTCAATGAAGTGAAGAGGGTTACCTGTCCAAGAGTCCCCCCCCCCCCTATAATGTTAGAAATGGCCCATGAGGGGGGGAGGGGGAATATGATAGGTGTACCTTATACTTTGTTGTTGTTAAATTCCCCTTAATAAATGCTATCTGGAGGTTGACCCATAATGTTTGTGTCTAATCTGCTTGCCAGGTTTCTGTGAAAAAATAGTAATGTTTATTGTTTTTTCCTCAACAGTTTCCTTCCACGCCACAGGAATGGCAGACTGTGGCCTCCCACTTTGCCCAGCGGTGGGACTTTCCTAACTGCGGAGGGGCAATTGATGGGAAACACGTCCACATCGTCCCACCACCCAACTCGGGGTCGTACTATTATAATTACAAGGGGTTTAATAGTATAGTGATGTTGGCAGTGGTGTCGGCTAATTACGACTTCTTGTATGTGGACGTGGGGAAGAATGGCCGGATGTCCGATGGTGGAGTGATCGCCCAGACGGAGTTCTACAGGCGTCTCCAGAATGGCAGCTTGGACTTGCCACCTCCAGAGGACAATGTTGAAGGTCTCCCATTTGTGTTCGTTGCTGATGAAGCATTTGCGCTGGGGGACCACCTGATGCGGCCATTCCCGATGAGGACCCTCACCCCGGAACAGAGGGTTTTTAATTACCGGCTGGCCAGAGCCCGAAGAGTGGTGGAGAACACATTTGGAATCCTGGCCAGCCGGTTCCGATTATTTATGACACCCATCCATATGGCGGAGTATAAACTGAACCATATAATACTTGCCTGCTGTGTTCTCCATAATTTTCTACAAAAACATTCAGCCAACTATGCTGGCTCAGTTGGGCCTGAGGCCGGAATCCCAAATACATCAACAATGACGGCACTTGAAAGCGGCCGTCCTGGCTTGCCCTCCCTGAATGCCCGTGATGTCCGGTTACGATACCTGGAGTTCTTTGCGGGTAGGGGGGCTATCAATATGCCAGACAATCTGTGACACCTTTTTCAAATAAAAAACAACCAAAAGAAATTCTTGGTGGACATTTACTGCTTGTGTTTGTTTTAGCTGACCCTGCCAGAAATGTGTTGAGTGCAGAAAATGTCGTGATTGGGTAACCTTATAAAAAACAGTGTTGGCTGGTACTTCCTAAATGCAAAAACACATTTCACTACAAGTGCACTTGCAACTGCACTGAAACTGCACTTGTAGTGCAAAGAGGATTTGCCCTTAGGAAATAACCCCCATTTGTGCATAAAACAACAATTACATCACCCCAAAAGTGTTGTAGTGTTGAGACAATAATCCACACATTCTTGAGTAAGGCACTTTTTCATACCTGCACAATCACATGCGCATTTACCAAAGGTTTTTAAAACAAACCAACATGTTTGTTGTATAACAATGTTTGCAGTAGCATTATGAAAAATCAAAATATCCATTTCAGATAAAACAGGCCTGTGTAAAACCAACAAGAAAGCCAAAAAACTTGAACTTACAAAGTTCACATTAGGTAAAACCTGAAGGCTAGATCAGACATCAGTATTTAGGAACTGGGTTTGATCTAGCGTTCAGATGGGGGGAAATCACCCCTGGAAAAGCCAAATTTGGAAGATGCACACCAATTTACGAATGGCAACATGTGCTATCTGCCATCAGGGGGGATCAAGGGACGTGTTTTGGGGGAGAAAGCCTTTCCTCAATGCGACTTTATAATTGAGGAAGGTGTTGCACCCCCAAAACGCGTCCATTGATCTCCCGTGATGGCAGATAGCACATGTTGGCACACTGTGTGCATCCTCCAAATTTGGCTTTTCTAAACATTTTAAAAATTTTTTGAAGATTGGACCACATTAAGAAAACAGGTGATTTTGTGGGGTTTAAATTCGCCCCAAAACATCAATGATGTTATTATTTTTTTTAATAACATCACTGATTTGGTTCTGGATGTTTTGAAATTGGAGATTACACCCCATGATCTCCCCGATAAGTATCTGGGCACTTTCTGAAGTAAAGCGTTCAGGATCCCTCACATCACGATCACCTAAAAAGAGATAAAGAACAAAAAAAAAGGTCTCAAAAATCTGCCACCATCCATCTCTTTTACCTGAGCCTGTGGTCGCAGACACTCACCTGTTGTGGTGCCAATCTCCACCACGTCTTCTTCTTCCTCCTGCTCTTCTTCTTCGTTTGGGGGTATTTCACCTTCTTCCATAGGTGGGGGGTCTGTGGTCTCCTCGGATGAGGGGTGTCCTCCGAGTCTTTTCTCCCCTATGTAAAACAAAAATGGTATAATTAGCACACAGATATTTGATGGCAGAACTAGAAATAGGAAACATTGCTTGGAAGTGGGGTACAATTGTCTATTTTAGCCGAGTTCCAAGATGTATATTTTTTTTATTGCCCTTTGTCAAGCTGCAATACTTTACCTGTTTGGTACAAGCTTCACAGATGTAGCCCCCCCTATAGTATACACTGGAGCACCTGTGTGCCCCCCTAATAAAAATGGTGTTCTGGGGTCCCACACTAGTGCTCCAGTGTCCAGATGTGAAAACAGCTGCTCAGTGTCCTCTCTTTACACACAATCTAGTTGTCATTTCATTCTAGTAACAAACCCATCTACACAAACAAATCTTTGGCATCCAAGTAGGCCCCAAAAAATGTGTGAAAATGCATATGGCCTAAACAATGGTGTTCTAGAGGCCGAAATAAAAATGTTTGATACGAACGAATAATGGGCCCATGAACATTAAAGTTGCCCTTTTAAACGTTACAATTAATAAAAGCATATGGAGCAGAACGAACGTAATAAAGACAGAAAGAATAGGAACACAGCACAACTACTTACTTTTTTGCAGCACTCTCCGGATCTTTCGGTACTGCTCTGGCTCTCTCAACTTCAGGTCCGACCACCGCTTCCTGAGCTGATCTTTAGACCTTCGTACCCCGAAATTCCGCTCTAGACTCCTGACCACTTTACCAATGATTTTTGCCTTTCGGATGTTGGGGTTGGGGTAAGGCCCATATTTTCCGTCATAGTCGGACTTCCTCATGATGTGTACCATCTCCAACATCTCCCCAAACGACATATTTGTGGCCTTAAAACGTCTCCTTCTGGATCGGGACGTGCCTGGATCCGGCCTTTCCTCCTCCTCCTCCTCGTTGCTATAATTAGCCCGCACCTGCTGTAACTCTGCCATCATGCTCTTCACCCACTGCGCCGAACGAAAAGGGGCGGGGAATACACTAGAAAGAACGTCAGGGGCGGGCGGAGTTACACGCATGCGCAGTGTGTATAAAGCGTAACACGCGTGCGTATTACGTACGATCTGTGAGCGGAGGAAGGAGCATTGGACGCGCCGATCGTAAGAACGAAGGTAAGAGACAAACTTGTGCCTATACTGCTTCTAGATTGAGGCCTATATTGTAACAAGATTAGGAGAGTTTTGTCTGACATTAGGCTTTGTCTTGTGTTGTGTCTTGCAGTGAACATGGATATCTTAATGAGAGATACTGACTTCATGTCACTATTCATTGATATGCTAAGTGAGCTGCCCTGTCTGTGGGAGATTACCCACCCCCATTTCAAGAACCAAGCAAAGAGGAAGGCAGCACTGGAGCAATTGTGTGAAATTGTGAAGCAGGTGATCCCCACGGCAGACATCACTTATTTAAAGATTTTCATTGGTGGCCTGAGGAGCACATATCTGAGGGAGCGCAAGAAAGTCCTGGATTCACAGAGATCCGGAGCAGCAGGTGACATCTATGTCCCCAGGATGTTGTACTACGACAGGCTGCACTTTCTGGTAGGCCAGACTGAACCCAGGCCATCCCTCTCCAGTCTTCCTTCCACGCTTCCTTCCCCCCCGGCTGAGGCTTCTGACGCCCAACCTGGGCCTTCCAGGCCGCATGTGGAGGAGCCCAGATTGAGCCAGGTATAGCATTCCTCTAAATATTTCTGCTTGTCCAATCAATGATGTTAACTAGATGTTAGTTGGGAGTACTAATTTAGGATTGTGATTGATGATGCAAAACATTACAACTATGTCCCTTTTTCATACACAGGGAAGTCTCAGCCAGGAGGTGGCCGGGCCGAGCAGGCTGCCTGATATCAAGGTCCCTCCACCCCCCCTGAAAAGAGAAAGTGGCAGTAGGACGAGTGCCCTAGAGGAGGTGGCTATCAGATTCTTTTGGAGGGCTACAGAGGTCCTGGGAGCACCACAGACCAGGCAGGAGAACATTGCTGCCTTCATAGCATATAAAATGCAGAGGATGGAGGAGGGCCAAAAAGCCATGTGTGAGGCCCTCATATCAGAGGCTCTGGAGAAAGGTATGAGGGGCCAAATTACACCTCACACACAGCTTTGGGATGGTCCTCCTCCTCCTCCCTCTCCTCCAGGTCCTCCCAGTCCTCCTCCAGGTCCCCCCAGTCCTCCTCCTCCTCCTCCAGGTCCTACTCCTCCTCCTGCCACATCTCCAACTGCACAGCCACAGCCCGGAAGGAAGTGTGAAAGGAAGACCAGACAGTGATTGGCCTGGGTCCAGTCTGGTCGGCCAAAAAATGCAGCCTCTTGTGGTACCACAGCCTGGGGACACAGATGTCATCTGCTGCTATCCGGATCTCTGCGACTTCTGGACCAGACTGCCCTCCCTTACATATGGACTCCTCAGGCCACCAATTTTGATGTTGAAGAATTGATGTCTGCCGTGGGGGTCCCAGGCTTCGCTAATTTCTCCTGTTGATCCAGTGTTGCCTCCCTCTTTGTTTGGTTCTGATCCCTTAATAAAGGATTTTTGTTTTGAATTATACTCTCCTATGTGTTTTACTTCAAAAATGACAGTTTGTTTGTGAGGATTCAGGTACATTTCTAATATACAATGTGAAATGAACAAGGGACACCAACAACAAAAAATCTCCTTGAGATTAAATAATAAAAGATATCAATGGTGTTGGGGTAACTTGCCACACAAAACACACACAAAAATATTCTGGAGTAAAAATAAAAATAACATTGAACAAAGATCAGCCTTGGAAAAAATCCAAACATTAAAGAAAAAAAAAGGCTTAAAAACAAAATAAAAAAAACATAAAAAATATAAAACTGTCAGATGTGACAACTAATAACAATATATTGAGGGAATCCCACTAAAAAAACACAAATAAAAGTTTGTGAGAAGTGTGTGTGAATATGAGCAGCAAAACTACTTAATTCTTGTCACATTATAAAGAAGAAGAGAGTGCGCTGTATTAAACCATTTTTTACATTGCAGCGTGACGAAAGTGCTGTATCCATTGCGAACGCTAAGTTTACCAGAACGAGCTGTTTCTTCTGAGCATGCGTGGCACTTTGTGCGTCGGAACAGGCCACACACGGTCGGAATTGACGCGATCGGATTTTGTTGTCGGAAAATTTTATCTCCTGCTGTCCAACTTTGTGTGTCGGAAAATCCGATGGAAAATGTCCGATGGAGCCCACACACGGTCGGAATTTCCGACAACACGCTCCGATCGGACATTGTCCATCGGAAAATCCGACCGTGTGTACGGGGCATTACAGTGTAAAGCTTTCATAAGACAAAATGAAGAAAATTGGATTACATGAGATGTAAGTCTTTTTTGCTTGTTCCATTATTAACTTATCGGACAATGCCATTTTTCAGGCATTGGTAGAGGGTAGGAAGCAATAGACCAGCGAACCATTTCTATTGAGATTTATTTACGGTGAATTAGAAAAGCAAGTGTCAAACCAATCTGACAAGTGATCTTTATCCTTTATATATTGATATGCGCACCAAATACAGCCTCTAGCCGACAAAATTATTAACTAGGAGTACACAAGATATGATGGGGATCACGTTTTTATAGAACTAGAGAGGGGACAGGAAATAGTTAGGCAGGTTTCCCCACTTTCTGTGATAAAATAATACCAATATTTATTATTTATTTATTAGGACAACACCGAATAATGATGCATAGAGAGGTTTTTTTTTTAGTCTCCACTAACGTGACACACCACGTCCGCCACACTGGGACGCAGGTGGAATGCAGACTGGAGTTCCCAGATATGTTTTGCATGCTGTGAATACTTCTACACATTGTAATGCCCTGTACACACGGTCGGATTTTCCGACGGAAAATGTGCGATCGGAGCTTGTTGTCGGAAATTCCGACCGTGTGTGGGCTCCATCGGACTTTTTCCATTGGATTTTCCTACACACAAAATTTGAGAGCAGGCTATAAAATTTTCCAACAACAAAATCCGATCGTGTCAATTCCAACCGTGTGTGTTCAATTCTGACATACAAAGTGCCACGCATGCTCAGAATAAATTCCAAGATGGAACTGCGCGGTCTGGTAAAATTAGCATTTGGAATGGATATAGCATTTTCATCATGCTGCAATGTTTTAAATTGTTTAATGCAGCGCACTCTGTTCTTCTTTATAATGCTAGAAGAATGCTAGAAGAATGAAGTATTTTTGCTGCTCATATTCACACAGACTTCTCACAAACGTCTTTCTTTATTATTTATCGTGATTTCATGAATATAATATTTTTATTTGTCACATCTACCGAAAAAAAAATTTTTTTTGATGTTTTTCGATTAAATATATATTTTTTTTTAAAGCCTGATCTTGTGTTTAATTTTTGTTTTTTTTTTTCCCTCCAGAATATTTTTGGGTGTGTTTTGTGTGTCAAGTTACTACAACACCATTATTATCTTGTACAGACATACCCCACTTTTAAGTACACAATGGGGTTTATTTACTAAAGCTGGAAAGTGCAAAATCAGGCTCACTTCTGCATAGAAACCAATGAGCTTCCAGGTTTTATTACCAAAGCTTAATTAAACAAGCCGGGGTTAGAAGCTCATTGGTTTCTATGCAGAAGTGAGCCTGATTTTGCACTTTCCAGCCAGTGAAATTGGTCCTCTTGCATGTCTTGCAGTTTTGTGGCAGCCATGGAGGCAAAGGCCACTTCAAGAGTGGGGATGGCTCTGAGGAATGCAGAAGCCTCCTGAATCTGCCTGAATGTGCTGAATCCTCCACGTTACTCCCCTTCCTGGGTCTTTTGTTTGGAAGGCAGAGGGGGGGAAACTGCAATTCTGTGAGGCTCCTACTGAGCCCTACCTTCTCCTGGCTGCCACTAACACCCGCCTCTTCCTGGCTGCCACTTACCCCGCCTCCTCCTGGCTGCCACATTCTACAGCCTCCTCCTGTGTGCCACATTCCACAGCCTCCTCCTGGCTGAGGTATTCCCGTGTATGAAAAAGGGACATAGTTTTCGTTTTTTCTTCATCAATCACACACAATTTTCACCTCATGACTGTTGCAAATTGAATGTTAACAAATATAACAGACTATCATTCTGAGCCCAGCATTTTTCATTCTTGTCCCAATTATTTTTGCCCACTACTGTCTATTGATATGTAAAACACTTTTTTAAATCAGCAATTAGTGATCAATAATAACATCTAGTACACATAATTTATTTATTGACAAGAAATCTGTAGAACAATGCTATACCTGATCCAAGCTGGGCTCCTCCACTTCTTCCTGGCTGGAAGTCCCAGGTTGGACATCAGAAGCCTCAGCTGGGGTGGAAGATAGGGTGGAAGGAAGAGTGGAAGGAAGGGTTGAGAGGGATTCCCTGACTTCAGTGTGGTCTGACAGAAATCGCAGTCTCTCATAGTACCACAGCCTGGGGACATAAATGTCATCTGCTGTAGCTCCTGATCTCTGGGAATCCGTGACCTTCTTGTGCTCCCTAAGATAAGTGCTCCTCAGGCCACCAATTTTGGCTTTTAAATAGGGGATGGTTGCCGTGGGGACCACCGGCTTCACACTGCCTGCCTCTTTTGTTTATGATTATATTGCAGGTGTTTCACCTGCCACAGACAGGGCAGCTCCCTGTATTTGTCTATGAACAGGGGGAGGAAATTGTGGTCATTGAAGCCATCCATTTTATCTGCAATACACAAGACAAACCCTAATGTCAGGCGAAAATCTCCTAATCTTGTCCCAATATAGGCCTCAATCTCTAAGCAGTATAGGCCCAGGTTTAAATGTTACCTTCGTTATCACGATCAGTGCTTCTGATACTCCTTCCTTCGCTCACAGATCGTATATACTACGCACGCGTGTTACGCTTTATATACACTGCGCATGCGTGAAACTCCACCCGCCCCTGATGTTCTTTCTAGTCTATTCCCCGCCCCTTCTCGTTCGGCGCAGTGGGGAAGAGCACATGGCGGAGACAGAGCAGGTGCGTGTTAATTACAGCAATGAGGAGAAGGAGGAGGAAAGCCCGGAGCCAGAAACGTCATGATCCCGGAGGAGATTTAAGGCATCAAATATGTCCTTTGTGGAGATGGTGGAGATGGTCGACATACTGAAAAGGGCCGACTATGACGGGAAGTATGGACCTTACCCCAACCTCAATGTCAGAAAGGCCAAGATCATGGCGAAAGTTGTGAAGAGTCTGCAGAAGAATTTTGAGGTATGGTAATCCAAGGATCAACTGAGGAAGCGGTGGTCGGACCTCAAAATCAGGGAGCACGATCAGTATAGAAGGATCAGGAGAGCGCTGCAAAAAAGTAAGTAGTTGTCCTGTGTTCCTATTCTTTCTTTTTATTACGTTCGTGCTGCTCCACGTGCTTTTCTTTACTGTTGTAGAGTTTAAAATGGCAACTTTCATGTTCATGGACACATTATTCGTTCATAGGAAACATTGTTCGTTCGGCCAATAAAACACCATGTTTTGTCCAGATGCATTTCAATACATTTTTTCTGGCCTACTTCTCTTAAAATAATTTTGGTGTCTAGATGGGTTTGTAACTAGAATGAAATGCAAACTAGATTCTGTGTAAGGAGAGCACCCTCAGCAGCTGTTTACACATCTGGACGCTGGAGCACTAGTGTGGGACAAAATAATACCCTTTTTATTAGGGGCCCACACAGGTGCTCCAGTGTGTGCTATAGGGGTGTCTCCATCTGTGAAGCTTGTACAAAACAGGTAAGTATTAAAGCTTGAAAAAGTGAAAGAATATTTCTTCATCTTGGAACTCTGCCAAAAGAGACAATTGTAGCCCACTTCCAAGCAATGTTTCATATTCCTGTTTCTGTCATAAAATATCTGTGTGCTAAGTATACCTATTTTTGTTCACATAGGGGAGAAAAGACTCGGAGGACACCACTCATCAGAGCAGACAACAGACCCCCCACCTCATTTTATTTATTTATTTCAGGTACTTATATAGCGCCATAAATTTACGCAGCGCTTTACATATACATTGTACATTCACATCAGTCCCTACCCCCAAGGAGCTTACAATCTAAGGTCCTTAAAGCACATTCATACATACTAGGGACAATTTAGACAGGATCCAATTAACCTGCCAGCATGTCTTTGGAGTGTGGGAGGAAACCGGAGTACCCGGAGGAAACCCACGCAGGCACAGGGAGAACATGCAAACTCCAGGCAGGTAGTGTCGTGGTTGGGATTCGAACCAGCGACCCTTCTTACTGCTAGGGGAAAGTGCTATCCACTACACCACTGTGCCGCCTCATGAAGAAGTGGACATTCCACAAACACAACAGGAGGAGGAGGAGGGAGACGTGGTGGAAATTGTCACCACAACAAGTGAGTGTCTGCGACCACAGGCTCAGGTAAGAGATAGATGCCTGCATATTTATAATACATGGTGTGTTTTTTTTTCTATATTTTTAGGTGATCATGATGTTGTGGATGAAGGTCATTTCACCAGTGAAAGTTGTGAAAATATATGTGTCACTGGCGCAAAACCTATCCTATCAAAAATAGTGTAAGTGGTATTTATAGCTGCTGCATCCAAAAAATGTTTTTCAGAGAAAAATTAAATTAAAAGTGCTATGTGAGTGGATGCGCTGCTCCCATCTGTGCTCTCTATATTACCTGTGTATGTGCTATCTTAATAGCCTAATTTGGTTCACCATCCACCTAACAGGTTATATCTCATTTATACAATAATCATATGTTTGTATAATTCATCACATGTGAACAACAACTTAATCCAAATACTTTAAATCATATAAAAAGTCCAGTGACATATGTCACATAATGATAGACTCTTCTTCATATGTGTTGCAAATCATCCGTTATAATTGCCGTGGGCGGCGTGCTCTTGTGTGTGGTATCAGATTAAAGTGACTTAGTGCTTCACCACCACCTGTGAGATTTGCCACTCACCAGATTAATCTTTAAAACTGCACCTTTGGTTCATTAACAGGGATAACCACTCCACTCAAAGGAAACTTTCTCCAATATCTATACCAGGTCCTCAATGTTCCTCATGCAAACGGATAAAAAACCATCATCGCGCAATAACGTTTAAAACCTTTATTCCATACATAAAAAACACTTTGCACTCACATTTCCAAGTGCCATTAGGCCGGCACCGAGCTTTTCCCGCAGTTAAGGACGGGTGGGCACTGCAGCCCGGTTCGTCTAGTGTGTGCTAGATGGTCTCCGTTGCCGCTTACGTTCCCCCCTGTTTGCGTTCGCGTCCTCTCCAAACCCCGTTCGTTCCCGGTCACGTGACCCCGTGGCACCGAGCTTTTCCCGCAGTTAAGGACGGGTGGGCACTGCAGCCCGGTTCGTCTAGTGTGTGCTAGATGGTCTCCGTTGCCGCTTACGTTCCCCCCTGTTTGCGTTCCCGTCCTCTCCAAACCCCGTTCGGCCGTACCCACGTGACCGGGAACGAACGGGGTTTGGAGAGGACGCGAACGCAAACAGGGGGGAACGTAAGCGGCAACGGAGACCATCTAGCACACACTAGACGAACCGGGCTGCAGTGCCCACCCGTCCTTAACTGCGGGAAAAGCTCGGTGCCGGCCTAATGGCACTTGGAAATGTGAGTGCAAAGTGTTTTTTATGTATGGAATAAAGGTTTTAAACGTTATTGCGCGATGATGGTTTTTTATCCGTTTGCATGAGGAACATTGAGGACCTGGTATAGATATTGGAGAAAGTTTCCTTTGAGTGGAGTGGTTATCCCTGTTAATGAACCAAAGGTGCAGTTTTAAAGATTAATCTGGTGAGTGGCAAATCTCACAGGTGGTGGTGAAGCACTAAGTCACTTTAATCTGATACCACACACAAGAGCACGCCGCCCACGGCAATTATAACGGATGATTTGCAACACATATGAAGAAGAGTCTATCATTATGTGACATATGTCACTGGACTTTTTATATGATTTAAAGTATTTGGATTAAGTTGTTGTTCACATGTGATGAATTATACAAACATATGATTATTGTATAAATGAGATATAACCTGTTAGGTGGATGGTGAACCAAATTAGGCTATTAAGATAGCACATACACAGGTAATATAGAGAGCACAGATGGGAGCAGCGCATCCACTCACATAGCACTTTTCACCAGTGAAAGTGCCCAGATGCTCATCGGGGAGATCATGGGGTGTAATAGGGACTTGGAAAACATCAAGCAAAACATCAGTGATGTTCAAAACAAAATGAAGAACATCATTAATGTTTTAGGGAGAGTTTAAATCCCCTTGAAATCCCTAATTATTTCTGCGTTTTTTTTGCCTGAAAATTTTGTGCACATTTTTTGACATTTTATCGAAAAGCCAAATTTTGAAGATGCACACAGTGTGTCAGCATGTGCTATCTGCCATCATGGGAGATCAATGTATGCGTTTTGGGTGTGCAACCCCTTCCTCAATAATAAAATAGCTGAGAGGAAGGAAGTATTAAGGTACTCAAGCGCTAAAGTGAATATATAAAACTGTAAAATAGTGTACAAAGTAGTGTAAAAATAAATAAATAACTAAATAAACTGATATATAAAAAAAACTGATATATAAAAAAGAGTTCCAATATCCAGATACTGCAGCTGCAATCATTCAGTGACACCCTACTTATAAATAGTTAAATAGATAAAGTGATGCACTCATAATATCTATAGGATATCCTACTATTCAATGTGCTGACAGGTCACATTCTACTTGTGGATACTTTGTTACAAACTATACAAAAACTTGAACAGTGATTAGCATAATAAAATTAATATAAATACAATGTGTTGAAAAGTCTAATTGGAGACCTCCCGGAATACAAATCCAAAAGTTAATTCACCATTTGTTCTTGTGAAATAATAAACAAACAAAAATATGTGGAAAAAGGTGGTGAAAAAATAGAGTGAAAAATATATTAAAACAGATATATTAAATAAATATGTAGTTGGTAACAATTATAAAAGGATTACAATTGTGTGAATTCCCATACACCTTACTTGAAAAGGTGATTCCTTTGCAGGTTAGAAGAAAAATGATGATGATACCTCTTATCTGTGTTTAAACAATGCTTACTGAGTGTGGCCTGTGGCCAGGCGTGAGGGAGAAGGAGCCTGTCAGCTCTTGTCAGTGTGCAGCCTGCAGTGATCCTGAATAGCAGCAGCACGGAGGAACACGGAGGCGAGTGATTTCTACTGACCATATATCAGTGAAATGCGATCTGTATCTTTTACATCATGTGAGTGGATCTATTGGGCTCTTTGCTAACTTTATTTAGTAGAAGTTATGTGCGCAATGGTCTTGTCCCACTTTTGTATTTCATATGGGGGAAAACATATGAACAAGAGAAGCGGAGATTAGATGATCCTTAGCCGGTGGATGTAAGCCTATCCTCTGCTGATTAACCCAGACTCAGTAAGCCTTGTTTAAACACAGATAAGAGGTATCATCATCATTTTTCTTCTAACCTGCAAAGGAATCACCTTTTCAAGTAAGGTGTATGGGAATTCACACAATTGTAATCCTTTTATAATTGTTACCAACTACATATTTATTTAATATATCTGTTTTAATATATTTTTCACTCTATTTTTTCACCACCTTTTTCCACATATCTTTGTTTGTTTATTATTTCACAAGAACAAATGGTGAATTAACTTTTGGATTTGTATTCCGGGAGGTCTCCAATTAGACTTTCACAGCAGACTTTTCAACACATTGTATTTATATTTATTTATATTATGCCAATCACTGTTCAAGTTTTTGTATAGTTTGTAACAAAGTATCCACAAGTAGAATGTGACCTGTCAGCACATTGAATAGTAGGATATCCTATAGATATTACGAGAGCATCACTTTATCTATTTGAGAGGAAGCGGTTGCACCCACAAAACACGTCCATTGATCCCCCATGATGGCAGCTAGCACATGTTGACATTTGGCAATTTGTGTGCATCTTCAAAATTTGGCTTTTCCAGGGGTGACTTCACCCCATCTTCTGAACGCAATATCAAACACAGTTTATAAAAACTCATGTCTGATATTGCTTTCAATTTCGAGAGAAGTTGGACTTTGTAAGTTCCAGATTTGTGTATTTCTTGTTTGTTTTAAATGTGACCTAAAAATTTGTTATACAACAAACATGTTGGTTTGTTTAAAAAACCATTTATAAATGCACATGTGATTGTGCTTAGACTAAAAAGATTGATAATCAACACATCAAATGTGTGGCTTCTTCTTTCAATGTTCAAAAGCATTTTTTGTTGTAAAATTGGTGTTTTCAGTGACAATGGGGGTTATTTACTAAAGGCAACTCCACTTTGCACTACAAGTGCAGTTTCTGTGCAGTCTCAAGTACACTTGTAGTGCAAAGTGTATTTGCCTTTAGTAAATAACACCCAACAGTGCTTTATAATTTTACACAATCACAACATTTTCAGGACTCTCCAAATTTCAGTCATGGTCAGCTAAAAGAAAGACAAGCAGTAAATCTAAGAAAATATTTGTTCAGTTATAAATTATTTTGTTATTTAAAAAATGTCTCAGACATTGTCTGGCATATTGATGGCCCCCCACCCGCAAAGTATTCTGTGTATCTTAGACGGACTTCGTGGGCACTCTGTGGGGGGCAAGCCAGGACGGCCAGCTTCAAGCGCCGTTAGGGTTGGTTCATTGAGATTAATTCTGGATTCAGGCCCAAATGAGCCAGCATAGTTCACAGAATTTCTCCTTAAAAAGTTGTGGAGAACACAGCAAGCCAGGATGATGTGATTGAGTTTATATTCCGCCATGTCTGCCATTCCTGTGGGTTGGAAGGAAACTGTGGAGTCAAACAAGAAAAATAAATGATTCATTTTGCACATAAACATGGAAAGCAAATTAGACACAAGCATTCTTGGCCAACATCAGTATAACATTTATTTTAGGGAGTATTTAAAGACAAAGGTATAAGGTCCACCTATCAGATTCCTCCCCCCTCTCATGGGCCATTTTATAAAATTTATGGGGGGGAGATGTTTTGGACAGGTAACCCGCTCCACTTCATTGAGAGCTAAATGCATAAATAATGTGTATTACTTTGGCCAGCCCCTCCTTACTTACACTATTGGCAGCCCACTAGACAGGTAAGAAGTGTCATAATACAAAGATATAAATACACACTGTACACATTTTAGCACATGTTTACATTTTGCTATTACCTATCAAGATAATAAGAGTATACAAAAACTTTAAACAGTACCATTTGAAAGTATTCAGGCAGGCCCTTGCACTACATGCTTTGGTGAAATCATCCATAAATATGACCACAAAAGAGGTGGGTAAAGTGTGTATGGGTTTGGCAAAGTCAGCAGATAAAGGACTGAGGATAGATAGAGGATTGGTATCAGCTGAGTTAGCAGTTGGGGGGGGAGGGAGGGTTCCAAATGATTTTGGGACACAAAAAAAAGCCTCTGGCACTCTGCCTGAATTTCAAACACAAATCAGATTTTTACACATATTAGGGGTTGTTTAGGGTAAAGCACTACTATGGAGCTGACAAAATACCTTGTTAATAGGCATGAGCCGAACACCCCCCTGTTCGGTTCGCACTAGAACATGCGCACAGAAAAAAAGGTCGTTCGAACACACAAACACTGTTAAAGTCTATGGGACACGAACATGAATAATCAAAAGTGCTAATTTTAAAGGCTTATATGCAAGTTATTGTCATAAAAAGTGTTTGGGGACCTGGGTCCTGCCCCAGGGGACATGGATCAATGCAAAAAAAAGTTTTAAAAATGGCCGTTTTTTCAGGAGCAGTGATTTTAATAATGCTTAAAGTCAAACAATAAAAGTGTAATATTCCTTTAAATTTTGTACCTGGGGGGTGTCTATAGTATGCCTGTAAAGGGGCGCATGTTTCCCGTGTTTAGTACAGTCTGACAGCAAAATGACATTTCAAAGGAAAAAAGTCATTTAAAACTACTTGCGGCTATTGCATTGCCGGTCCGACAATACACATAAAAGTTCATTGATAAAAACGGCATGGGAATTCCCCACAGGGGGACCCCGAACACAAAATTAAAAAAAAAAAATGACGTGGGAGTCCCCCTAAATTCCATACCAGTCCCTTCAGGTCTGGTATGGATATTAAGGGGAACCCCAGCCAAAATTTTTTAAAAAAATGACGTGGGGGTCCCCCTAAATTCCATACCAGACCCTTCAGGTCTGGTATGGATTTTAAGGGGAACCCCGCGCCAAAATTAAAAACAAAATGGCGTGGGGTCCCCCCAAAAATCCATACCAGACCCTTATCCGAGTACGCAACCTGGCAGGCTGCAGGAAAAGAGGGGGGACAAGAGAGCGCCCCCCCTCCTGAACCGTACCAGGCCACTTGCCCTCAACATTGGGAGGGTGCTTTGGGGTAGCCCCTCAAAATACCTCGTCCCCATGTTGATGAGGACAAGGGCCTCATCCCCACAATCCTGGCCAGTGGTTGTGGGGGTCTGCGGGCTTATCGGAATTTGGAAGCCCCCTTTAACAAGGGGACCCCCAGATCCCGCCCCCCCATGTGAAATGGTAAGGGGTACACAAGTACCCCTACCATTTCACTAAAAAACTGTCTAAAATGTTAAAAATGACAAGAGACAGTTTTTGACAATTCCTTTATTTAAATGCTTCTTCTTTCTTCTATCTTCCTTCATCTTCTTCTTCTGGCTCTTCTGGTTCTTCCTCCGGCGTTCTCGTCCAGCATCTCCTCCGTGGCGTCTTCTATCTTCTTCTCCTCGGGCCGCTCTGCACCCATGGCATGGGGGGAGGCTCCCGCTCTTCTCTTCATCTTCTTCTCTTCTTCATCTTCTTCTTTTCTTCTCTTCTTCTCTTCTTCTCTTCTTCATCTTCTTCTCTTGGCCGCTCCGCATCCATGCTGGCATGGAGGGAGGCTCCCGCTGTGTGACGCGACTCCACTTTTGACGGTTCTTAAATAACGGGTGGCGGGGCCACCCGGTGACCCCGCCCCCTCTGACGCAGCCAGAAGAACCAGAAGAAGAAGATGAAGGAAGATAGAAGAAAGAAGAAGCATTTAAATAAAGGAATTGTCAAAAAACTGTCTCTTGTCATTTTTAACATTTTTGACAGTTTTTTAGTGAAATGGTAGGGGTACTTTTGTACCCCCTTACCATTTCACACAGGGGGGGGCCGGGATCTGGGGGTCCCCTTGTTAAAAGGGGCTTCCAGATTCCGATAAGCCCCCTGCCCGCAAACCCCCACAACCACCAGGTTGTGGGGATGAGGCCCTTGTCCTCATCAACATGGAGACAAGGTGTTGTGGGGGGCTACCCCAAAGCACCCTCCCAATGTTGAGGGCAAGTGGCCTGGTACAGTTCGGGGGGGGCGCTCTCTCATTCCCCCCTCTTTTCCTGCGGCCTGCCAGCTTGCGTGCTCGGATAAGAGTCTGGTATGGATTTTTGGGGGGACCCCACGCTGTTTTTTATTTTTAATTTTGGCCGGGGTTTCCCTTAATATCCATACCAGACCTGAAGGGCCTGGTATGGAATTTAGGGGGACCCCCACGTCATTTTTTTTTTACATTTTGGTTCGGGGTTCCCCTGTGGGGAATTCCCATGCCGTTTTTATCAATGAACTTCTATGTGTATTGTCGGACCGGCAATGCAATAGCCGCGAGTAGTTTTAAATGACTTTTTTCCTTTGAAATGTCATTTTGCTGTCAGACTGTTCTAAACACGGGAAACATGCGCCTCTTTACAGGCATACTATAGACACCCCCCAGCTACGAAATTTAAAGGGATATTACACTTTTATTGTTTGACTTTAAGCATTATTAAAATCACTGCTCCTGAAAAAACGTCCGTTTTTAAAAGTTTTTTTTGCATTGATCCATGTCCCCTGGGGCAGGACCCAGGTCCCCAAACACTTTTTATGACAATAACTTGCATATAAGCCTTTAAAATTAGCACTTTTGATTTCTCCCATAGACTTTTAAAGGGTGTTCCGCGGCATTCGAATTTGCCGCGAACACCCCAAATTGTTCACTGTTCGGCGAACTTGCGAACAGCCAATGTTCGAGTCGAACATGAGTTCGACTCGAACTCGAAGCTCATCCCTACTTGTTAAGTGGCTACACAAGGTGAATATAGGCCCAGGAGAGCTTGCTGGGGAGGTTAGTGAAGGCAAATATGTATGAAGGACAAAAAAATTACATAAAAATCCAGCATGCATGAGGACAAAGGGGACATTCACAGCATATTACAATCATTGTAATTAGGGAATGAGGAAAGAAATACAATATATTAACAAACATTAAATACAATAAACTGTGATGTTAAAGGATAAAAATCTTACCTTCATATACTCCTTCTGCAGGACCTGGATGATGGCAGAACAGGTCTCCGAGATAATGATCCCCAGAGCCTGGGGGAGATGCCTGTCGAGAACTTAAGGTCCTGCAGGCTTCTCCCCATCACAGAGTACCGCAGGGTGGCGACTAGCCTCTGCTCCGGAGTGATGGCCTGCAGGTATCCTGCCTGCTGATATAAGGGGTCAGTAAAGCCAACAAACGGTGAAATACGGGGTCCGTCATCCGGAGAAAGTTCCTGAAATCATCAGGATTATTCTCACGGATCCCACGAAGCAAAGGCATGTGACAGAACTGGTCACACTGGAGCAACCAATTCTTGGTCCATGAACTCCTCGCCCTGTTCATGGACTGGGCTTGTGTCAAAGTAAGGACCAACACCAAGCCCCTGCACAGCACGAACTCTACGATGAGTACGTACACGCAACATGGATAGAAAACGGTTGGCTGCTCAGAACGAAGTAACAGAACGCACTGAAGAACAGCAAGGCCTGTGAAGAGCGACCTGAAAATCAGTAACAAACGAACAAGAACACAATGACAAAGTCAATGGTAACTCACTGCATGCACTGAAGACCAGATACAAACCCACAAGCACAAACTGAACAGCAGAAATACGATCTGAAAACCACGAGTCTGAAAAAGCGTGAATCATCTCTCACCAAACATTTACTAACATGAGATTAGCAAAAGGAGCCCAAAGGGTGCCGCGCTTGGTACTGAACTGCGCTTTTATAGTCTCGTCGTACTTGGTGTACGTCACCGCGTTCTTGGTGTTCGGAAATTCCGACAACTTTGTGCAACCATGTGTATCCAAAACAAGTTTGAGCCAACATCCGTCTGAAAAAATCTATGGATTTTGTTGTCGGAATGTCCGATCAATGTCCAACTGTGTGTACGGGGCATAACTGTAATTTTAAAACTTATTATAAATATATAAATTGGATATACTCCACTATGAGAGGCTTCTCTTTTATCCCCCTGTTGAATATGGCTTGATTCGAGAGTTTAAAGGTATAGAAGCGCGCTATTGATGGTGTATCCAGGGATGGCAATACAAATGGATCAACAGTTATCTAATGCTATATTTCACTACCTGTAATGGTGGTCAAAAATATCTAATGAGTGAGCTGTGTGCTTGCATGTTGGTGAGGAGGTCACACCAAACGCACTGCTGGCGTGGACTTATTTGTGGTGTTGGTGGATACAAATATACTGGAACATTTGGAAGGAACACTGCTCATGTCATCACTTCTTCACTGGACTTTCTGTATTTTTTAAATTTATTTTTACAGTGAAATACAATGCATACAAAAACATACATTTCACAGTAGCGCACTTATTGTGAGTAAACAAATCCAGATTAAAAAAAAAAGAATAAAACTTCAAAAGTGTCCAAAACATAAAAATATATATAAATTAAAAAACTAAATTGTGAAATCTCAAGTCCAGCCAGGTGTAATAAAACGAGTGTAATTGAAATACATAATCAAACACCATATATCCTCCATCAGAGTGATCTGTGCTGATTCAACTCCCATAAGAATAAGGCTCACTAAATGCTGTTGCCATTCACTCTCGTGTCTGGCAAGTCTAGCTTTTTATGTCCAAAAGCTGTTATAGATCGCCAAGCTTCATCCAAGATGCAATACCAGTCTCCACATGTAGGGACAAAAGTCAAGACAGAGCCTCCAATAGTGTAAAAACCCTTCAGGTAACTTGTTTTATTAAAAGTAATGCACTCTCATTCCTACTCTATATATTGTACGATCACTCTGTCTTGAGTTATTCGGCTGTATATTTTGTTTTTTTTTGTTTTTTTTTTGGTTTTTTTTCTCTTCTTGGTTTTTGTACATTGTTCGGTATAAACTCAATAAAAATATTAAAAAAAAAAAAAGTAATGCACTTACAGTATCTCACAAAAGTGAGTACACCCATCACATTTTTGGAAATATTTTAATATAGCTTTTCATGTGACAACACTGAAGAAATGACACTTTTCTACAATGTAAAGTAGTGAGTGTACAGCTTGTATAACAGTGTAAAATTGCTGTCCCCTCAAAATAACTCAACACACAGCCATTAATGTCTAAACCACTGGCAACAAAAGTGAGTACACCCCTAAGTGAAAATGTCCAAATTGGGTCCAAAGTGTCAATATTTTGTGTGGCCACCATTATTTTCCAGCACTACCTTAACTCTCTTGGCCATGGAGTTCACCAGAGCTTCACAGGTTGCCACTGGAGTCCTCTTCCACTCCTCCATGACTACATCACAGAGCTGGTGGATGTTGGAGAACTTGGAATAGGGTTTGGGTCTGTGGACATTTTTGGTCAGTCCATAACCTTTACCCTCAGCTTTTTTAGCAAGGCAGTGGTCGTCTTGGAGGTGTGTTTGGGGTGGTTATCATGTTGGAATACTGCCTTGCGGCCCAGGATCCAAAGGGAGGGGATCATGCTCTGCTTCAGTATGTCACAGTACATGTTGTCATTCATGGTTCCCTCAATGAACTGTATCTCCCCAGTGACGACAGCACTCATGCAGCCCCAGACCATGACACACCCACCAGGGTGGTTTATAGCCTGTTGAGCTTTTTATACCACGCTGTTCTTTTTATATTTTGTGATCACTCCATGTACGCATCGTGATTGATGGTCTGTATGTTTTTATTTTTTGTTTTTTGCTTTTTTATTGATTAAATACATTTTTTTACCTTGGATTCATCTGCACTATGTGGAGGCCCTTTTCTTTCCATCTTTTTTCCTCATGATTCATGCTGCTGATTGGATGTCGGTGTGATGTCGGTGTGAGGACTACAAACTCTTGTCAACCCAATCCAGTTTGAGGTTACCTGCCAGCGGTTGTCCTCAGGGTGAGGTATCCATCATCCATCCTGTCTGATGTGGATGCAGATACACACCATTGTACCACAAAGGTCCCGGTTGGAGAGTCCGTTGGAGACGACTGTTCGATGCCTGTTTGACCCAGCGCTGTACGCCGTGTGTGCCCACACTTTAGGGTAAGAGTATCCATTCCCTCTGTTGTCCTATATACTCCCTCTGTTGTCCTATATACACACCTGTGACTACTGCATGGAGAAGTCTGATTCCTCATATTTGTCAACATCAGAAGAAACATCTGTAGCGCACGACCCCCGTAGAAGCTGCAATTTGTGTGTTCTATCCGTAAATAACATTTACCAACTAGCCCATCGCAGCCCATAGAAATAGAAACAGTCCATATTGTACTTTTCTATTGCTTTTATTTGTATAACATGAACTGGGATAGGAAAAGGGTTTCCTGAGATGCTCTTTTGTTGCTTCATAATCTTTCCTTTGCCTCTCATGCAAAGACTTAGATCATTGCGGCTAATGAAAAGTCACTCTGAAATATCTTCTCATTGGGAAGATGGGAGTAGTCTGGACCTTGAGAACAATGAAAGTGAATAGCAAAGAGCCACGCTGAATAACTCTTTGCATATAGACTTGGGTAGATTTACTAGAGAATACATAGGCTATTGTAGTAAAGAGTCACTCTAAATAACTTCTTCACCCGTAGACCTTTTTTAGAACAATCTGTATCTCTATTTGTGCTTGGAGCTCTACCGTCGCCTTTTGACCACTACTTCCCATCTGTACAATACTTCCAAGTTAAGCTAAGGAAGAGATTACTCTGAATTCCTCCCGCCTGACTGATTGGAATCCCGGGGTATTGTTGAACCCTAAGTCACAGGCCATCACCACCTGTCTCACTGACTTGCGTACCAACATCCCTCAGCCTCTGGTAGTACCGTTCCCCTGGGATTTCATTCACTTGATCAACAATCCATGTGCCACTCACAAACGATTGATCGCCCAGTTTTCTTCTGCTTAGTTGCTACTTCTTCCGAATGGTTTCTCCATCCCTTCTCTCCAGTCTGGCAGGCTCCCCGCTCAGGGGGCATCTAGTGACACCAGCAACTACATGCTGTGCGGTGCCACTAACTCCTTTTCTCCGTGTGGCCTGGTCCCCCCCTCCTTCCCCGTAAGGAGGGGGGGCTCTGCTTGGCTCCCCACAGGGGGCCCTCTCTGATCTCTCCCTTTCTGGAACTCCCCAGCACATGTGACCCCAGCTTATATGGGAGTCTCCTGCCAAACAAATTAACGGTTGGCCAGAACTCCACACATGAGCTGCCTGTCACTCAGATCCCAAGTCCAACCTCTCTTCCAGAACCATTTCCACTGAAAGCAAGAGGAGGCATCTCTGGGTCCAAGCACAGGTGGCCACACCCTGCACTACACTCCCAGTTCTAAAAATAAACAACCAAGCCTAGAATCACAATGCAAGCCTGCCTAAATTTACCTGAAACTGTACTTTGTCATTTAAACTCAAAAAGCTCACCTACTTGAAAGTAGGTGACCGCTACACATCTTTCAAAATATTTTTTCTGAATAGACTATACAGCACCACACAGAGGAGCTCTTAGATGTGCTCTTTGTTTACCATAGATTTATTATCATTTTTGTTTTTAGTTTGTATATCACTTGCACATGTGATTTTCTCATGCATTTATGTTACACACATATGAGTCTTCTTGTCAGTATTTATGCACATATTACTCTCAGTGTTTATTTGCATACCACTATTTTCACCATTTTTGACTCTCTAGTTGAACGTCCACTCCCATAGGTGATCCTGGGGGTTCGAAGTTCCAAAAGCGCTGCATTTTATATTTCTCTTTTTACTCCCACCACCATGCTTGACTGTAGGCAAGAAACACTTGTCTTTGTACTCCTCACCTGGTTGCCACCACACACTTTTGACACCATCTGAACCAAATAAATATTATCTTGGTCGCATCAGACCACAGGACATGGTTCAAGTAACCCATGTCCTTAGTCTGCTTGTCTTCAGTAAACTGTTTGCGGGCTTTCTTGTGCATCATCTTTAGAAGAGGCTTCCTTCTGGGACGACAGCCATGCAAACCAATTTGATGCAGTGTGCGGCGTATGGTCTGTGCACTGACAGGCTGACCCCCAACCCCATCAACCCCATCAACCTCTGCAGCAATTCTGGCAGCACTCATACGTCTATTTCCCAAAGAAAAACTCAGGACATGATGTTGAGCATGTGCACTCAACTTCTTTAGTCGACCATGGTGAGGCCTGTTCTGAGTGAAACCTGTCCTGTTAAACCACAGTATGGTCTTGGCCACTGTGCTTCAGCTCAGTTTCAGGGTCTTGGCAATCTTATAGCCTAGGCCATCTTTATGTAGAGCAACAATTCTTTTTTCAGATCCTCAGAGTTTTTTGCCATGAGGTGCCATGTTGAACTTCCAGTGACCAGTATGAGAGAGTGAGAACAATAAGACCAAATTTAACACACCTGCTCCCCATTCACACCTGAGACCTTGTAACACTAATGGGCCACATGACACCAGGAGGAAAAATGGCTAATTGGGCCCAATTTGGATATTTTCACTTAGGAGTGTACTCACATTTGTTGCTAGCGGTTTAGACATTAATGGCTATGTGTTGAGTGATTTTGAGGGGACAGCAAATTTACACTGTTATACAAGCTGTACACTCACTACTTTACATTGTAGCAAAGTGTTGTTTCTTCAGTGTTGTCACATGAAAAGATATAATAAAATATTTACAAAAAAGTGAGGAGTGTACTCACTTTTGTGAGATACTGTAAATCACACTAGTTTCACAATTGCCTTCATAGTTAAAAAACACATGTTGAGTGCCCGAGTGCTGCGTTCTCACTATTCCCTCGCCCGCACTTCCTATACAGCAACTGTAACCTATTCCCGAGTAACCTTGAGTGTCTTTTGAATTTTCTAGGGAAGACACATTTCTTGTAACACAAGAAAGATAAAAAACCCACCATAAACTCCTTCTTTTTTTTTGTATCAATTTATCAATAAAGTTTTTGTCTTTTTAACAAGTCCAACTTTGAGTATAAATACTTAAGCGCTCCACACAAGGGTTTAAGTCCTTTTATCAACTGCATATGGACTTTGACTTACCACGCAAATACCTGTTTTACTACTACCAGCTCAGACATGCTGTCTGTGCGCAGTTTGGTTCTCTGGACAATCCTATCAGAGTGCCATCTCTGGAGAAAAGGGGTTGTGTTTTTTCACCTTAATGTATCCTATGCATTAAGGTGAAAAAACTTCTGACACTGACTAGCCCCCCTGTTTTACTCACCTGAGCCCATTCGTTCCCTCGGCAGAGACGCACTCTACCTCTCTGCCCGTTGTCTCTGCCCTTGATTGGATAGATTGATAGCAGCGTAGCCATTGGCTTCCTCTGCTGTCAGTCAAATCCAATTAAGTGGGTGCCGGGGGGTGGGGCTCGGGAGCAGCCGGCGCGGGTGTCCACCTTAGGAGAGCCTTCTCCAACGTGGGCACTCCATGTGGGGAGGAACTACCAGCACCGCTGGATTACCCCAGAAATTGAGGATCGGGGCCACTCTGTGCAAAACATACTGCAGAGGTAACTATGACATATTTGTTATTTGAAAAAAACAAACAAGGGTTTACAATCCCTTTAAGGGACCCTGATCCTACCAAACTTATCTCCACACATTATGCTGCCCTTACCACAGACTGCAAGCCCAAGTTCTGGGTTGCCCAGACAAAGTGGGCCTCCCTGGACATTTCTTTCAGGAGGCAGACTGGTCTGAATTTAGTGACACAAAATCCTCGGTCATATCCTCTCGGGACCGCATTATACAACTCAAGATTTTTCACCACTTCCACTTTACTCCTGCCAGGCTATTTAAAATGGGGTTATCCACCTCAGTTGAGTGTTTTAGAGGCTGTGGCTATCCCGTTGATTTTTTTTACATTGCTTCTGGAACTGTCCCATAGTCCAGGACTTCTGGGTGATTATAGGCTCCTTTGTTTCCTCTGCACTGGGCCTGCCAAACATTGTGAATCCCAAGAACTGCCTTTTAGGCAATTTTGGTGATCTGCCTATCCCCTCACATGCTAAGAGACTGCTTCTCATTTTGTATTTCTATGCAAGAAAGTCCATTATATTATCATGGAAGGGATCACAATCCCCGATAAAATTCCTATGGTTGAAACTAGTCAATAATTCTCTACCTTTGTATAAACTCACATTCCAGACTCAGAAAAGACATTTCACAAAATTTGGGACAGATGGATAGCTAGTCCTTTGACTCTTACTCCAATGTCAATATGATAGCCGTCTCCTTTTCTTTGGTGATGCTTGCCTCCCAATTTATTTCAACCACTGCTTACTTGGCTTGAAATTTAGTTGTCTATATAATTTGCTGTGACTATGTATTTCATATCACGTGAGAGATGCTTATTAGACATGTGCATTCGTTTTTGTCCGAATGCATTTTTGTCCGAATTTCAGGTATTTTTGTTATCGTTTTAACAAACGATAACGAAAGTGCAGAGTCTGAAAAACAAAAGATCCAACATAAACAAATTCTTTATTTTCGTTTTCATTGAGACAACAGTTTGATATAGATAGGAGATTCGACATGATGCTGACAATAACAATCTGTGTCCATCGAACCTGTGGTCGATTGTGCCTAACCTTAGCTCAATTAGTCCAAGATTATTCTACTGTACATAGAGAGAAAAGATTCAACATAGAGAGAAAAGATTTGACATAGAGAGATCACTGCTGGAATTGGGTGGGGGAAGTAAAATTAAAATAATGATAATGATGAATGTTATTGGCTGATTGTAACCAAAGAGGAGGAGCAGTAAAACAGCTAGAACTAAGTACACATGTACAGCCAACTTACTTTCACTTACGATTGCTAGCAGAGAGAAACACACACACTGAATTATTTCAGAAGTCAATCTTAGCCGGTCCGTTTGCCAGAGAACCTGAATTATTTAGCAATTAAGCATAAGCACAACAGCAGAACAATAGTGAAGCAAGCTACAGTTCAACTTAACTTTTTCATAATAATCTGCTGCTATTGTGTTAGTGTTGTGAACCTGATAGTGATACTAGTGTTGCTAGTGTTGCTAGCCTCAGAGGCTGCCCGTGTTGTAGGGGGGGGGGTTATTATTATAGATTCTATATTATAGATTGAGATTCTATATAGATTCTATATACCCTATCTTGTTACCTGTCTGATCAGTGATCACTATCACCAGTCCATTTTCTGTTTGAACTATATACATTCAACATGAACGACGAAGATTCGACAAAGCAGCGAAAAACATACAAACGTCGAATCTTTGGCTTATGGTGTCTGTCGAAAGTTCTAAGATTTGATGGAGCAGCTACACTATACAGCGTTGTACAGTTTAGCTGCTCCGTCGAATCTTCTTTGAACATTCTACAGACACCATAAGCCTTCAATGACAGATTCGACCTTAATTAATTTGGATTTTCGAACGAATGCAATTTTTAACGAAAAACTAAATAAATAAATATGAATTTCGGGAGTAACTAAATAAATGTATTTTTCGGACGAAAACGAAATTCCGAAACAAAATATTTCAGTGTGCACATGTCTAATGCCTATTAAGCGCACACGTCTTTTTTGTGTACTGTGTTGGGCCTAACGTTTTTCTATGTTTGTCTTTAAAATCAATAAACATATCTTTAAAAAAAAACAAAAAAACTTAAGTGCTTCTTCTTACACCTATAATTTTTATTGTGTAAGAACCAGCATATCTGCTTTCATCATGCTCATTGATCTATAGTTTTTTAAACATACAGCAATCATGAGTAACTATATACACCTGCTACCCTCCACATTAATTGAGTGACTACCGATGATGCTTACATACTCCCCACATGCATGTGATCTCTATCCCCATGACTAAGCTCCAGGGGGCGGAGCGAAATGTGTTGGGGCGTGACCTGGTCAGAGTCCAGGCTGAGGTTGCTACTCCATTAACCCTTCTAGGATCTCTCGGATGTGTGGCATCAGGGGACACCCCTTTTCCCTCTGAGCCATTACAGGAGCCAGGATGTGGAGGTACCTGTTTGTATATCCCCTGTTCATCAAGCCTGAGCGGCACACATTAAGAGCTAACCAGTCTCTGTGTGTAAGCTGTTTGGCTGTTCATCGTACGGCATTAACAGGAAGCATCAATGAACTATCACAGCGCTCAACAGCCGCAAAGACTGCTGAATCTTGTAGTTTCTGTTTCACAAAACTCTGTGAATGAATGACTGTAGATTCTAGCAGAGAGTGGGGGAAGAGAAGATCCCCCTCCACCTGTGACATCGGGGAGGTGTGGGGGCCGGTGGATTTGTAACATGTAACATGTTAAAAAAGGCGAGCTTTAACTGCATACCCGGTCACACATTTGGTTATACATACTGAGGTCAGCTGCCGGTGATATTTGTATCCTTTTTGCATATTGCAGAACATATAACCAATTTCCAAAAAGAATATAAATATCACAATTTATCCTTACATTTTAGAAAGGAGCATTGGAAGAACCTGTCACTCATGCAATTTTTGGAGAGTTGACCGGGGCCTCCCACATGTTATAGGCTCAAACTGAGTGAGAGAAGGCTCTAAAAAGAGACAACATGGATATATTTATTGAACACATTAAGCCCTAATGGTTTGAACATTAAATTAGATGTAAATTGTTTTATTAGTGATTTTTAAAAAATATTTATAAATGTTCATGCACTCTCTGGCATGATATGTGTTAAATTAATTGGTTCCTTTTGTGGTAGTCATTTATTAATATAGGGAGATGAATTTATCATTTTTTATGTCTTTTTTAATTTTTACTTTTATTTCCTTAGGATATAATAATGATGGTTTTATATGATTTTAATTGTTTTACATAATACATTTATTGGAGAATTTTATTATTTGTGCAATGGAAAGATTGTATACATTGATTTTATTATATAGTTTTATTATATTATTATATTTATATTTTATTATATTTTTATTATATTATTATATTTATATTTTACTATATTTTTCCAGCAAGAGAAGATCCACGCCATGGCTGCCGATACTGGCCCACTACAGCCTTCCCTGTGAGCCACCAGAACTCTCCTTATTCTCAAGATGCCCAGCCGATGCTACTGCTCCACATATGGTTGGTGGCTCTGTCTCAGCCACCACCATTCACTCATTATGCCCAGCCTGAATCCAAGATGGCCACGGCTCCAACACAGCAGCCACAAGGTGTACTTGGCTCTGTTCCTGAGGCCGGAGGTGAGGATTTCTTTGATGGCTGCACAGCCCTCTCTCCCCCTGCTTATGATCCTCTATCACCCAGGGAATCTCTGGTGTCTACATAATCTTTAACCATTTGCCTGCTGGGCACTTAAACTCACTTCCTGCCCATATCAATTTTCAGCTTTCAATTCTCTTACATGTTGAATGAAAACTACTATTCAACACTGTACCAATATGAAATATTTGTCCTTCTTTTTCACACAAATAGAGCTTTATTTTGGTGGTAGCACACCTGATGTACTGATGGTCTATCTCATTTCTTGAGGCCCTGAAATGTCAAGACAGAACAAATACCCCTCAAATGCCCCTTTTTATCCACATTTCAATCAGTTTACAGCTATTGTACATATCCTATTTGGGATGACCATAATCCACTGCTTAATTAAGAAGGAGGACACTTCCGGTTCCGGTGCCGCATGGAGTGACTGCTCCTCTCCTCGGCTCCCGCAGCACGACTCTAAAACAGCCTGTAAAATCAGCCTGAGCCGCCCCACGACCACAGATCCACCTCTGGGTGGCACCCCCACCCCACATGGACCATTTTGTGGAAAAAAATCGGCAATCGCACTCAAACCACCCTGACGGCGCCGACGGCCCAGCTGCAAATCAAGGCCCCAGTCTCAGCCTACACGAATCCTCCTTCTGACATGCTGATGGCGGCAATGAAGGTAAGCAGCTGCACAACCCCCTTCCTCTCCTCAGGCCTCCTCCACACAGCATGTTCCCTCCACACAACATGCCTCCTCCACACAGCAAGCTGGGGACAACACCACAAAGCGCATAGCCCAGGCTGTGGCTGCTCTCCTATCCCCCATGATAGATGCATCAGTTGAGAAAGCTGTCAATGCAGGCATGAAGCAGATGAAGTCCCAATTAGGAGAGCATAACACCAGACTCAATGAGCTAGAGCACCGCTTATCTAGTGTGGAAGAGGAGCTCTACCAGGCGCAAGCCACGGAACAAACCCAGGACAAGACAAATCAATATATTATGCAAAAACTGGATGATTTCGAAAATAGATCCAGAAGGAGCAACCTGCGATTCATGGGCATCCCAGAATTGCTGCAATCACCTACTCTCTCTGAATTCTGCACCATACGGATCCCAGAAGCACTAGGCCTATGAGGCCCCTGCACAGTGGAAAGGACCCACCGCATGGGATCTTTCAACACTGAACGCAAAACCCCCCTGACCAATAATCGCCAAATACCTAAACTATTCTGACAAGGCCCTTATTCTACAAAAGTACAGACAATCCTGCTCACTTCAAATTGATAAGATAAGGGTCCTGATATTTGCCGATTACTCAATTGATGTTTCAAAGAAAAGGAAAGCTTTTCAGCAAGTCTGCACGGAACTCTACAAACAACAAATAAAATTCACACTGGCCTTTCCGGCCACTCTCCACCTCAAGACCCCTAATGGCGAACAACTTTCATTCCAAGACCCCTCTGAAGCAAAAGTTTTCCTACGGTCTCTGCATTCAGGCTCACATCCCCACACCTCATCCAAAGCAGCTCCGATCAACCGCTCCCTGGACCAAAGGAGCCCATGAAAAGATTCCCCCAAACGCTTCAGGCCCTCAGCCCCAGACCAACACTGTGCCACTCCGCACTGAAAGGGGGATGCAACTCTTTTCCCTGCTAACCATTTCTTCAAGGTCACATACAATGCAGCACCTCAGGTTTGACTTTGCCTTATATAAGCTTTTCATTGTTTCTCCCTTTTCCACCTGTTCTAATTGCTGATGTCACCACCATTATGGTGGCCATATATGTATCATTGCATTGCTCTATGGAAATTTTTATTTTTTTTCAGCTAGAAATAATTGTTTTCCTTTCTAAACTGTTTTGAATATACCATTTTACCACCCCTGGCCTCACTGTGTACAGTCCCACCATCTCCCTCTATATACGACCCGTGACAACCGCTAAAAATCTTCTATTCAGCTCTCTTATGTCATACCACCAGGGTCGTGCACTGGGAGCTGGCTTACACAGTGACTCCATGCGGAAAAAAGTGAAGTTCATTCGATTGCATGTGTTATTTTTTTTTCTGATCCCCCACTCCCTCCCACCCCCCACAGCTATCTATCCTGGGGCACTGGTACAGTACCAGCTTTCCTGACGCCATACTTCTTTAGTGGGAATTGTATCCTACATCCTGGTATGTTTATAACCTCACAATGCCAAATACACGGTGACAAATTTGAAACTTCAGCTCAATTCCCTTTTCCAACCCCCCAACATGAAAATAGTTTCTTGGAACGTAAAAGGGCTTAGAGAATGAAGATCCTCCGATACCTCAAAAGAATAAAAACTGACATCGCCCTACTCCAGGAAACACACTTATCAACCCCTGATTTTCATCGTATGAAAAAGCTCTGGGTAGGCACAGTCATAGGCTCAGATGTTATTGGGGCAAAGCAGGTGTTCCCCTGCCATTTCACAAGAATCTCTCCTGTACGGTCTCATCTGTACAATCAGATAGCCAGGGACGTTTCATTTCAGCACATGTCCAAATAGGTTCCAAACACCCAGTGCTCTCAAATATATATGCTTTGTGAAAGGCAGAACAGCCACACTGAACATTCGCAAGGTTATGCTAGCCTTGGAACACGCCAAAAATAATCCAGATGGAGACTACGCCATCATTACGTTAGAAAGCCTTCGATAATGTCAGCTTCGAATGGCTTTCCATGGCGATGACAAAAATGGGTTTCACAGGTCCTTTCTGCCACCTCATTAACACTATGTACACAGCCCCTGCAGCTAAGCTGGTGGCAGCAGGCCTAATCTCAGATGAATTTCGCCTCCACAAGGGTACATGACAAGGATGCCCCTAATCCCCACTCCTCTTCAGCATTGCACTAGAATCCCTATCCAGACACCTAGCTCAATCAGCCCCCTTACATGGAATTAAAATCGGCAAACATGATCTGAGTACCTCCCTATTTGCGGATGATGTCCTTATATTCTCAGCGAACCACTTCTCTGACATGTCCACTATCAAAAAGGTATTTGACGAATTTAGGTCCTGCTCAGGTCTCCAAATTAATTTTGGCAAAAGTGAAATTCTCCCCATAGGAACTCCATCCAACTCCCCCCCCTGGGCCCAACATTCCATCTTTGCAGTCGCTAGCTCCCACATCACTTATCTTGGAATCAAAATTGAGAAACTACCCTCCTTTCTATACCACCTTAATTATCCTCCTCTGATTACAAAAATCTCTCAGGAACTAGGTAACTGGATGGATCTACCTTTCTCGCTCCTGGGAAGATGCCACTTGGTGAAAATGGTCAGTTTTGCCAGATTATTATACCCAATGCAAACTACTCATCTACTCCTTCACCATAAAGTTATTAAACTCCTTAATTCAGCCATTTCAAAATTTTTATGGCAAAACAAAAGACCACGTATAGCCTTAAAGAAACTATATCTTCCCAGGCGCAAAGGGGTATTAGTCTCCCAAATGTTAGAATGTATAACTTGTCGTGCTTATTGACAACTAGTCTGGATTGGATATCACAATCCTCACGGTAATCCAACTACTCCATGGATTCTGCAATGGCCAGCCCGTTCTCCTTAGTGGCCTTCCTTCACTGCAAGTGGAAATCAATCCCACCTTTATACCAATACAACCTCCTACTGAGAGACACAGCTATTGCCTGGAGAGAAACCAGGAGAAGCCTTAAGCTCTCCCCATTCATATCAAGTCACCAACCAATACAAGGGAACCCTAGCTTCCCCCCTGGACTGGAACATAAACCATTCACTATATGGCAAGAAAAAGGCCATACAAAATTCTCCTCTCTATGCGACATGGAAACAGGGCAAACTTCTCACTCCCCCAAGCCTATGCTTTCCATTACCGGCAATGCATCAGCTTTCTAAAGGACACATGCACAGAGGTTTGTAAACGTTTCACACCAAACTTCACAGACCAGCTACTCCTAGAAGGATCTTACAAAATCTCAGATATATACAAACCTTTTCTTCGCAAGACTACCCCCCCTCTGGCATCCTCATCTGTAGCCAACTGGTGAAAAGACTTTCCGGTTGCAGACCTGGTAAACAAAATAATACAGGGTTTCAACAAAGTACAACGCTTAACCCCAAATGAAATATGTAAAGAAACCCAACTGAAGATCGTACATCAAGCCCATATGCCCTTCCTCTCTTCCAAAAAAGAATAGAACAATGCAAAATGCCCCCTTTGTCACCAACCGAGACCATCCCTGACTCACCGTTTTTGGGCGTGCTCATACATCTGTACCTTCTGGGATCAGGTCTTATCATACATTTTCGAAGTAACGCTACTAAAGCTACCAAAGGACCCCCTGCTTTTTGTCTTTGGTTACTGGGACCCCCAACTTCTGCCATGGTCCCAAAATATAAACTCAACTACCTCTGGAAACTCAAAGAAGCGCCCCTCCCACAAAGACTGGTCTTTGATTTGCCTCCTGGTGGCACTGAAAATCATTTTTGAAAAACTGGACTTCATCTCACAGCCCTAAAATCACCCAGGATTTGTAGAAGAGGCCACCCTCATCATCTCGGGCTCCACTGTCATGTACGTGACACATGCCCTGAACTCAAGTAAATATTAATTCAACCCTAGCAATACATTTGAGAAAAGCTGATGGCAGAGCACAGTAGGCCAAGTTTCCATAAATGAGTAATATGTTTTAAATTAATACATAAATATATAAATTAATGTGTACAATAAACTAGCTTGGGGCATGGTCTAGTGGAAAATGTTATGTACTGTATAGAGTTGGGCGAACTGTTTGGACCGAGCATTAGTTCGGGCCGAACATTGGCTGTTCACCCCGTTCCAGGAACACCCAAATTTGCAGGGTGTTCGCTCCGCCGAACGCCCTGAAATGCACTGGCTGCTGCACAGTGCATTTTGTGCCCTGACTATCCAACCAGGGTGCAGTACAAGCTGGTTGTTAAGGAGCGGGGCTAGGAAGACGGCCACGGCGTCCTTTTCAACCGAAGAGTCATCAGCTGTCAATAGACTTCCCCGCTGACAGCTGAGTAAAAAATAAAAATGAATTGCTGGTAAAAAATGTAAAAAAAAAAAAAAAGACATTTTTTTTTTAAACAGCATGGGATCTCCCCCCAGAATCCATATCAGACCCTTATCCAGGCATGCAGCCTGGCAGGTCAGGAAAGAAGGGGGGTTGAGCGAGTGCCCCCCCCCTTGAACTATACCAGGCCTCCCCCCATGTCCTCAACATGGGGGGAGGTGGGTGCTTTTGGGCAGGGAGACCTCATCCCCACAAGTGGTTGTGGAGGTCTGCAGGCAGAGGGCTTATTGGGATCTGGAAGCCCCCTTTAACAAGGGGGGCCCCAGATCCTGTGAATGTGAATGAGTATGAGGTACAAAATATTTTTACCCATTCACCAAAAAAGTGTCAAAAGTAATAAAAATCCACACACAGTTTTTGACAATTCCTTTATTAAAAAATAAAAAAACAGTGTCCCCTGATGTAAATCCATCGTCAATCATGCCACCCATTGCACCTGAAAAATAAAATAAATAAAAACGCTCCCGCCGACATGAATGCTGGCTGCCTACTGCAAGCTAGGACATTTGACAGGCCTAGGACATTTATTTCTTATATAGGTAAGGGTCAGGGCAACCTTGCTATATCACCTGGTGGCACCACCCCCTTCTGATGACATGGACCAGTGCATGCTGTGACATCAGAAGGGGTGGGGCCACCAGTTGATGTAACCAGGTGGGTAGGGGTACTATGTACCCCATACTCATTTACATAGGAGGGCCATGATCTGGAGGCATACCCCTTACAGATACTGATAAGCTCCCTGCCTGCAGACCCCCACAACCACTGGCCACAATTGTGGGGGTAAGGCCCTTGTCCCCATCAACATGGGTGCAAAGGTGCTTTGGGGTGGGGGGGCAGAGCCCCCCCCGCCCCAAAGCACCCACCCTCAAATGTTGAGGGGATGTGGCCTGGTATGGTTCGGGGGGGCACTTGCTCATCCCCGCCTTTCCTGTCTGCATACTCAGATAAGGGTCTGGTATAGATTTTGGGGAGGGGGCACAGCGTTTTTTTTTATGCATTCATTTTACTTTTTTTCAATAGCCGTGTCCCGGCAATTTGCAGCTGCAAGTCAATTTAAACGGGATTTGGCTTGTTTTTTATTCTTTAGAAATGTAATTTTTGCTGCAGCATGTTCTAAATATGCGCCACTTTACAAGCAGACTAAGGGAACCCCCCAGGCACTATATTTAAAGGAATTTTTCATTTTTATTGCTGCACTTCAAGTATCATTTAAATCACTACTCCTGAAAAAAACGATCATTAAAAAAAAAATCATTAATACATGTCCCCCAGGGCAGTACCCGAACCCCCACACCCCTTTAATGGCCAATTACTTGCATATAAGCCTTCAAAATTGACATTAGTTTTGTCTTGTTCGGCTCCCATAGACTTCAATGGGGTTCGCCATTCGGGTTAGAACTTTTCCCCTGTTAGAGAGTTCTGCTGTAAACTAAACAGGGGGTTCTTCAGCCCATCTCTGGTACTGTATAACATCACACATAATGACCATTGGGCCATTGGGCACTGCATCATTTTATTCAATAAACAAGTTCTCCTGCAGTTTAGCAACATTCATTCAGTGAACATGCATTCAAACAAATGCAACAAGCTTGATTTACTAAAGCTTTTTTTTAATTTACAAAAAGAAGAAGCCATGGAAATAAAACATCTCCATTTATTCACAAAACATGTACAGAATGGTCTGCCTTTGTTAAAGAGCAATATAGTGTATTTTAACCCTAATCATCACCTTTCTGAACCATTGAAGAAAAATTCTGACAATGTAATCTTGACCTTTCTTCACACTTCTTAATGGCTTGTGATATTTTGGAGTGTAGACAGGAGGCCGCAAGAGACAAGACCGAGAACATCAATACATTTTATCAAATGCTATTAAGAACCTTTGGGACTTTACCTAGAGCTCATTTTTTCAACAGCAAATATTTTTAGCATTAACATGTTTGGAATTGTGAACATTCGTAGAGATATAATCTGTTTCATTATCGTGTTATTGATCCATTGAGCTGCAACCCAACAAATGATATTATTATAAAAACAATTCACAAATTTAATAGATATTTAGGGCACTTTACAGTCTTTGTATTTTGTCACAATGCTGCAAGAATTAACTTTTAGGTTACTTAGTGATATGTCCTGAAACCTAAAGCAGCCCTTCACTCACCTTTTGCACTTGCAGAATCACATCACACATCCCAGGAGCAGTTTTTTATTTTTTAGCACTGACAGAAAAAATGACACACAGACGCCAAAGGTCCTCCAAAATACATAGCAAACCCCTAAGGGACTGTTATGTATTATAATGGAACTTTGGGGGGGGGGGGGGCTGTATGCATTTTTTTTATTCTTGTTTTGTTTTTTTTAACCACTTCAGCTCCGGACGAATTTTCCCCCTTAATGACCAGAGCACTTTTTGCGATACGGCACTGCGTCATTTTAACTGACAATTGCGCAGTCATGTGATGCTGTACCCAAACAAAATTGACGTCCTTTTTTTCACACAAATAGAGCTTTCTTTTGGTTGTATTTAAACACCTCTGTGGTTTTTATTTTTTGTGCTATAAACAAAAAAAGAGCGACAATATTGAAAAAAAAAACAATATTTTTTACTTTCTGCTATAATACATATCCAAAAAAATATATATAAAAAAAACAAATGTATTCATTAGTTTAGGCCGATATATATTCTTCTACATATTTTTGTTAAAAAAAATCCCAATAGATGTATATTGGTTGGTTTGCGCAAAAGTTTTTGGGTCTACAAACTACGAGATAGATTTAGAGACTTTTATTTATTTTTATTGTTTTTACTGGTAATGGTGATGATCTGTTATATTTAGCGGGACTGCAACATTGTGGCAGACAAATCTGACCCCAAATTACACTTTTTGGGGACCAGTGACATTATTACATTGATCAGTGCTATAAAAATGCACTGATCAATGTAAAAATGACACTGGCAGAGAAGGGGTTAGCACTAGGGGCGATCAAGGGGTTAAGTGTGGTTTCCCCGTTTATTCTAACTGTAGGGGGATGGGCTTACTGAAACATGACAGAGATCACTGCTCCCGATCACTGGGAGCAGTAGATCCCTGTCATGTCACTAGGCAGAACGGGGAATCACCTTGTTTACATAGGCAATTCCCCGTTCTGCCTCTCCTCACCGCGATTGCGGGCTGCCGGCGGACATTGAGTCCGCAAGACCTGCGGGCAAGCTCGCTCACCAGCAATCCTGCTTCTACGAACTGACATACAGGTACTTCAGTTTGCGCAGGAGAACCATTCTGCCAACGTATATCGGTGTGAGCTGCTCGGTAAGTGGTTAAGAAGCCAGGAATTTAAACTGTCACTTTTTATTTGTAAATGTCATTTTTGCTGTAGCACATCCTGCAGCAAAAATGTACCTCTCTACAAAACCAATTCCTGGTGGTAACACTATCTGAATGACAGCTTCCTGAGCTGTCATTCGCTATGTAAATATAGGAGCAGGGATAGTGGTGACATCATTGGCAAAATATATCATTGCCAAAATAAATACTGTATTTGGACAATGATGTAGGGCTCTATTCCCCACCCATTTGCTTACTTGCCCGAGAATTCCCAACCATGTAAGTTAATATTGGTGGGTTAGTATGCAGTGGATAAAGCAGCCACTGGTTTCTTAGCAGCCATTGAGAGCAGGGAGCTGTCACTTTTGTCCATGCCGATTGCCCTAAGCATTCGGCACTCAGATGAATGTTCTAACAGCTAGTTTTCTGTCTGAAATAACATTCAGGCAAAACACTAAGCTCATCCCCAGAGAATAAAGCAATTTTATAACAAAAAATAAATAAACATACATATGGTGAGGAGCTCCAGCTGAGATGAATTAACCAATGAGCAAAAAGAAACATGTGTTTGGGACAGCAAGAAAGGTGGTGGTGCAGTGTTTTTCCCTAGCTATCATATCATTAACCTCTTCCCGACTGCGCTATTGCTGAATGACGGCTACAGCACGGTTGCACATTTACGTGAGGGTGTCTATTGATGTCCTTGCAGAACCCTCCCTCCCCACATGCCCCCTGGATTGCGCATCAGGAGCGCAGCCCCAACAGTGTCCATCGGTGTTGCCAATCAGTGTCCATCAGTGCTGCCTGTCAGTGCTGCCTATCAGTGCCACCTATCAGTGTCCATCAGTGCTGCCTATCAGTGCCTCCTGTCAGTGCCACCTGCCAGTGCCCATAATTGCCGCCTATCAGTGCCACCTATCAGTGCCGCCTATCTGCGCACCCTGATCCGTGCTTCCTCATCAGTGCCACCTTATCAGTTGCCCATCAGTGCCAATTAGTGCAGCCTATCAGTGCCCAATAGTGCAGCATCATCAGCGCACATCAGTAAAGAATAAAAATGACTTATTTAGAAAATGTTATAATAGAAACAAATTGTTCTGTCTTTTTTTTGTTTGTTTAGCAAAAAATAACCCAGTGGTGATTAAATACCACAACAATAAAGGTCTATCTGTCTCAAAAAATTATACAAATTTCGTTTGGGTACAGTGTTGCATGACTGAACAATTATCATTGAAAGTGTGACAGCACTGAAAGCTGAAAATTGGCCTGGACACCAAGAGAAAAAAGGTGACAGAAGAGGGATCTCCAGCACACAGCCTGTGGTTGATAGCCTTTAGCTCTCTTCCTGTGTGCTGTGTAAAGGGGTGTCCCTTACCTCCAATTAGGTCTCAGAACCCTCCTCACTGAACTATGCACAGTGTAACTTCAGCTTCCCACCCCCTGTTTTCTGACAGCTCAGACAAGCTATATAATGTCTGGACTTTGAATGGATGTAGACAAGAGAAGACAACAGATAAACAGGTACAACTTATGTAGGTTGAGTTGTTTAATCTCCTGGTATCACTTGAAGCTAGTCACTGGGTATATGTAAGGGTTTACAACCACTTTAAAAGTTAAGTGACTGGGGGTCATTTACTATAGCGCCAGGAAGTACTGGGCACTATGGCAAATATTAGCTCCCATTTTAGCCAAATAAAATTTCAACAGGTGAATGTGCGAATGAAAATTAGTGCCATTAGTGACAAATACACGTTAGTAAATTCTAAGTCTGCGCTAATTAGCGCTTCCGCGTATTTGCAAATGCCAATTCCTACCAAGTTGTTATATAGTACTGCACTGTAACCATGATCCATGTATGTGAAAGAAACATTTTTATGTGAGATGTGCTCTACCTTGTGTGCATCTATTAATGTATGTTGCAATTAGTATTCCTAGCTTTTTTTCTTCTTTTGCTAATGAATGCAGTTATGAATGATTATTACATAGTAATGTCTGCTATTCTGTAAAGTTACATGTATTAAACATTTAGGTTACCTATTTGTTGTTTTTTATTTTTTTATTTAGGTGACTATAAAGCGGTAATTATTCATATTCATTATTTAATCATACTACACTATTATACAGGTCTCGTACTTAGCACAATAGCTTAGTGGTCTGCTCAGATATCTCCACAGCACTCACGGTAGAAGTTCAAATACCATCCACCAGCTGTGTTTATTTTTTCAGTGCACAAGCAAGTTAAAATAAACAAACCAAAAAATGTAATCTGCCCATTAGCTAGTGTGTGGTGTTTGGAATTTCACACCATAATAGTATTGAATACTTACATATCATTGCATGCATTTGCAGAGTTAATATAATAGAATCAGCCAAATTTAACCACTTGACAACTGGGCACTTAAACCCCCTTCCTAACCAGACCAATTTTCAGCTTTTGGTGCTCTCACATTTTGAATGACAATTACTCAGGCATGCAACACTGTATCTATATGAAATTTTTGTCCTTTTTTTTCACACAAATAGAGCTTTCTTTTGGTGGTATTTAATCACCGCTGGGTTCTTTATTTTTTGCGCCGTTAAAGAAAAAAGACCGAAAAATCTGTAAAAAAATACATTTTTCTTCATTTCTGTTATAATATTTTGCAAATTAGTAATTTTTCTTCATATATTTTGGCCAAAATTTATACCGCTACATATCTTTGGTAAAAATAACCCAAATCGGTGGATATTATTTGGTCTTTTTGAAAGTTATAGAGTCCAAAAGCTATGGTGCGAATATCTGAAAATTGATCACACCTGAAGTACTGACGGCCTATCTCATTTCTTGAGACCCTAACATGCCAGAAAAGTACAAATACCCCCCAAATGACCCCTTTTTGGAAAGAAGACATTCCAAGGTATTTAGAAAGATGCATGGTGAGTTTTTTGAAGTTGTAATTTTTTCCCACAATTCTTTGCAAAATCAAGGTTTTTTTTTTTACTTTTTTTTTTTCCACAAAATTGTCATATTAGCAGGGTATTTCTCACAGACCGCATATGCATACCACAAATTACACCCCAAAACACATTCTGCTATTACTCCCGAGTACGGCGATACCACATGTGTGAGACTTTTACACAGTGTGGCCACATACAGAGGCCCAACATGCAGGGGAGCACCTTCAGGCGTTCTGGAGCACCCAGGCCAATTCTGACATTTCTCTCCTACATGTAAAAATCATCCTTTATTAGCTAGAAAATTACATAGAACCCCAAAACATTATATATGTTTTTTTAGCAAAGACCCTAGAGAATACAATGGCGGTTGTTGCAACTTTTTATCTCGCATGGTATTTGCGCAGCAATTTTTTTAACGCGTTTTTTTGGAAAAAAAACTGTTTTGTGCTTTACAAAAACCAAAACAGTAAAGTTAGCCCAATGTTTTTGCATAATGTGAAAGATGAGGTTACACCGAGTAAATAGATACCCAACATGTCACCCTTCAAAATTGCATGCGCTTGTGGAATGGCGCCAAACTTTGCTACTCAAAAATCCCCATAGGCGACGCTTTAAAATTTTTTACTGGTTACATGTTTTGAGTTACAGAGGAGGTCTAGGGCCAAAATTATTGCTCTTGCTCTACCGATCGCAGCGATACCTTACATGTGTGGTTTGAACACCGTTTTCATATGTGGGCGGGACTTACGTATGCGTTCGCTTCTGCATGTGAGCACACAGGGACAGGGGCGCTTTAAAATTTTTATTTTTATTGTTCATTTTACTTTATTTATTTTAGTTTGATGCTTTTTTCCAAAAAAAAAAAAAAATTTAAACCACTTTTATTCCTATTACAAGGAATGTAAACATCCTTGTAATAGGAATATGGCATGACAGGTCCTCTTTACAGTGAGATATGGGGTCAATAAGACCCCACATCTCACCTCTAGGCTGGGAAGCCTGAAATTAAAAAAAAAAAAAAACGATCCTGTCTTCGATCGTAGCTGTGAGTCGGTAGAAGCGCGGTAGGGGGGGACATCCCCTCTCGCCTCCTGTAAGAATGATCAAGCAGTGGAACAGCCGCTATGATCATTCTTATGGTGTAGGGAATCGCCGGCTGAAAAAGCTGATATCTGAATGATGCCTGTAGCTGCAGGCATCATTCAGATATCCCCTCACAAAGTCAAGGACGTTGTATGACGGCCGGCGGGCGGGAAGTTGTTAAAACACATTTTTTTTTTTAACACAAAGTTGTCCATTTATACAATATTTCTAACACATAGCATGTACATACCAAAAATGACACCCCGAAATAGATTCTCCTACTCCTCCTGAGCACGGCGATACCACATGTGTGAGACTTCCACAGCCTGGCCACATACAGAGGCCGAGTACAGCCGAGCATGGCTCAGCATGGCATGGCTGGGTATGGCGGGGCTTTGCAGAGTATTGTGGGGGTATTGCAGAGTAATGTGGGGTATTGCAGAGTAATGTGGGCTTTGCAGAGTATTATGGGGGTATTGCAGAGTAATGTGGGCTTTGCAGAGTATTATGGGGGTATTGCAGAGTAATGTGGGTTTTGCAGAGTAATGTGGGCTTTGCAGAGTATTGCACAGCAGAAGGGATGGCTGAGCATGGATGGGTGGATGGCACACATCCAGCCCACAGCGCTGCAGCCATCCATCTCCCTCTCCTCCACAGTGTACCAATCGGTACACAGGAGGGGAGGAGAGGAACCGGCGTCATCAGATGACGCCGGTCTGTTTACGGCGCGATCACATGGTAAACGGCCACGATCAGCGGCCATTTACCGGGATCCGTGATGCCCGGCAGACCCGGCGGTCACGGATGTGCTCGGGTGCGCGCCCCAGGGGGCGCGCGAGAGGGGAATTCCGGGAGGACATCATAGTACGTCCTCCCAGAGTTAAGCAACCGCCCTGCAACCGTCATTCGGCTATGGGCCGGTTGTTAAGTGGTTAAAGTGCATTGGCTAATTGGCATTCACTTATTTTCGGCATATGCTGCTTTGGCTAATTGGCATTTGCCTTTTTTCACCAATTCAATCTTCTAGTATCTCTCTGTGGGATTTGAACCCATGAGTTCTTCAAGTTGGAAGTGCTGACCACTAGCCTATTGGGCGTAGCACAGTCATACGTAGAAAATACATTCACTAGTGTTTGATGTCTCTTCTTCCTGAGCTGTCTCAGTGCAGCCGGTTACCCACTAATAAAAAAAAAGCCGCACTTCTTGTTGCGGTCTTCTGTGGCCATCCAATAATGTCACCCGGAGAGTCCGCTCCATGACTATGTAAGAGACGCCACACAGCAGGTGACAACACAGCGGAGGAAGACCGCCACGGAAGAAGAGCAGCTTTTTTTTTATTAGCGGGTAACCAGTGGTGCGGAAGAACACAGCAGATGGAGAAGATGTCGGCGGCAGGAGAGACGGCTCTGGGAGAATACAGCTCGGGGAGAAGATGGAGGAGGGAGAGACAGCGTCTGGAGAAGATGGCTCAGGGAAGAAGACAGCTCGGAGCTATTTTACAATAAAGGACTTGTCAAAAACCGGCTATTGATTTTTTTTTTACATTTCACTGCTATTTTTGGTGAATGGGTAGGGGTACAATGTACCCCATACCTATTCACATAGGGGGGCAGGATCTGGGAGCCCCCTTTTTAAAGGGGGCTTCCAGATTGTGATAAACCCCCTGCCCGCAGACCAACAACCACCAACCAGAGTTGCTGGGAAGAGGCCCTTGTCCCCATCAACATGGGGAGAAGGTGCTTTGAGGCATGTGGCCTGGTAAGGTTCAGAAGGGGAGGATGCTCACTCGTCCCCCCCTATCCTGACTTCCAGGCTGCATGCTCGGATAAGGGTCTGGTATGGATTTTGGGGGGAGCCCACATCAAATTTATTTTACATTTTGTTGTGGGGCTCCATTTAAAGTCCATAGCGAAGTGCCTGGTATGTACTGAGGGGGACCCTACGACATTTTTTTCCTTGAATTTTGGAATTCCATACCATAATATTATTGAATAAGTACATACCATTGCATGCATTTGAAGAGTTAAAATACAGAACAAACCAAGCTGATGTGCATTGGCTAATTATGCTGCTGAGTACAATGCACACTTCCAGGAAGTGATGTTGTCCGTGGGATTTGAACTCATGGCTTGAACCTTTAAGGGCAGCAGGGCATACCGCTATACTACAGAGGTGAGCACATACCTACAGAGAAAATACATTTACTAATGTTTGATTCTATACAATAATGTTTTGCATTTCAGGCATTAATATTATAGTAACAACCATGCTCATGCTGATGTGGCATTGGCTAATAGTCATTTGCCTCTTTTCAGCATATGCGCTTGGGGCTAATGCAAGCTTTCAGTAGGTGATACCATCTGTGTGATTTTCAGCCATTTGAGCACAATTATATTGAGAACATACATTTACTAGTGTTTGATGGTGGGACTACTTTATACTCTAGGTATAATAGTACTCAGCACAGTGACTTAGACCCCTTTCACACTTGTGCGACCTGAAAGTTGTGAGATTTTGATGCGAATTTAAGCAATGCCTGTGTAATCTTGAGGTCTATGGACGCAGGAGTCGCAGGGAAAGGCACGCAACTTTCCCACGATTTTGCATCAGCAATTTTGCCGCGATTCCAGGGAATGCCTGTGTAAACTTGAGGTCTATGGACCTCAACTCGCATCAAAGTCAGACCAAAGTAGTACAGGGACTACATTGAAGTCAGTGTTACTTGAAGTCGCACAGATATGAATGGTACACATTGAAAATCATGGGGTATGACTTGTCATGCGACTCTGATGTCCAAAGTCGCACAAGTGTGACTCAGCCCGACTTTGTGAGTGACTTCTGAGACATCAGTGCACTTTCCTGCACAGATGTCTAGTGAAATCACATAGGTCCAAAGTTGGGAGGTGAGAGGTGAAAAATCACCCCCTGAAGTCGCCCAAAGAAGTGCAGGAACTACTTTTGGGAATAGTTGTGGCGTTGCACCAATTTGGACAGTTCCATTGCCGTCAATAGGCCCCTATTTGGCCTGCAATTTGACATGTCAATTCAGAGTTATGTGAACATGAGTGAAGTTGCATAGATATTAGAGCTGCACGGTTCTGGATAAAATGAGAATCGCAATTTTTTTGCTTAGAATAAAAAGATCACGATTCTCGAAACGTAAAATCTTTCAGATTATCCCCAAAAAATTGGGCTTTTTTTTTTTTATTCATTAAAGTAATTTTTTCCAAAAAAAAATTGCATTTGAAAGACCGCTGCGCAAATACAGTGTGACATAAAATATTGTAACAACCACCACTTTATTCTCTAGGGCAGGGATATGTAATTAGCGGACCTCCAGCTGTTGCAAAACTACAAGTCCCATCATGCTCTGCCTCTGGGTGTGATGCTTGTGGCTGTCAGAGTCTTGCTATGTCTCATGGGACTTGTAGTTCTGTAACAGCTGGAGGTCCGCTAATTGCATATCCCTGCTCTAGGGTCTCTACTAAAAAAATATATATAACGTTTGGGGGTTCTAAGTAATTTTCTAGCAAAAAAAAATGATTTTAACCTGAAACCAACAAATGTCAGAAAAAGGTTTAGTGTTTAAGTGGTTACATTTTCCTCACTCAGAAGTCTATTTCATTGACAAATTGTTACAATGTTTCTAGTTAAGTTCACTGATAAAGAATGTTCTAATTCTTGGCAGACTGCCCGTTTTTTTTATTCCTTTCTTTTGATGGCTGTGGCTTCAGAAGAGCAGAGAGAATTCTTTTTATAGCAAGAATCTTGAAACGCTTTTTCCAAGATCGCAAAGGGGAAAAAAATCACGATGACAATTAATCGTGCAGCTCTAATAAATATGAGTGGAAATCATGGGGGACAACTTTTCATGTGACTCTGAGGTCCAAAGCTGCATGAAAAGTCACCCAAGTGTGAAAGTAACCTAATGAGATTAATTGATAACACCTTTGAATAAGGCCCCATTTGCACTTGTGTGTCCTTAAAATTGCACAGCTTTGCCATGACTTGAAGCAATGCCTGTGTAATCTTGTGGAGTATGGACCTCAAAGTCAAACCAAGGTAGTGCAGGGAGGAATTTGCTACACTTTCAGGATGCACAAGTGACAATAGGGCCAAATTAAAAGGTGTTATCCTTGAATCTCATTCACACTGCTGCGACCTGAAAGTCACACTATTTTGCTGCCACTTTGTCACTACAACTTGGCCCCAACTTCTGGGAATGCCTGTGTAATATTGTACCCGATATACCTCAAGTCACATGAAAGTCACACCAAAGTAGTATAGGGACTACTTTGAGGTTGGTGCAACTTAAAGTAGCACACATATGAATGGTTATCGTTGAGAATCATCGAGTACAACTTGTCATGCAACGCAGAGGTCCAAATTTGCTGGAAAATTCACCCAACTGTGAAACAAGTCAAATATTTTCATAAAAGGAGCTCTCATTTATAATTGCATAGTCCTTACTGATTTACATCAGCAGAACAAATGCAGGAAGTGATGTGTGCACATGGGACGGAAGTAAATGTGTGGTGATACCAAACAAATCAATGAACCCCACTCACACCAAATCTAACTACCACATCGAGTAAGCACAAGTACATATCCTACACTTACCCGGCAAATGAGCAGCACCTCCTCTTTGCTAAAGAGACCTCGCCATGTCCACCTAGATGGAGATCCTGACCAGCACAGGAACTTCCAGGCACATACAATGACTAAGATCAGGGTCAGAAGGCAAAACCACACTCTTGATTGCAGCTGCGAATATTTGATCGCAACCACGATTAGTATTTTTTATTTTAGTTTATTTGCAGATATGCAAATCTGTATTTCTACATATATTTGAAGGTAAACTTAAGGGAGTTTGATAAGAAATGGTATCCCTGGGTTAGCAGCAGATGAATTACAAAGACAAAAGGCCCAGTTTGAGTCTTGGTTCACTCTGACAGCGGGAGGAAATCGTTCAGCTGAACTCACACAATTTCATTCCCGCATGTCAGTCCCGACTGTGGGGGTAACATCAGAGACATTGGTGCAGGTTTCTGCACTGATATCAATACAAATCGCACCAATTAGAACAGTGCAATTGCCACCGATTTGACATGTCAAATCGCACCAATGTGAACCAGAGCTGACACATTCAAACACTGCCTATCCACCAGCTGAATTCATTACCTGCAATTCTCCACAGCTGTTACATATAAAGATTCCACCTTTATCACTTACTTGCAGGTGTGCTGAAGCCTAGGTTTACATTGGAGCGATTTGAGAGATCAAATCACATGACAAGTCACAGCCCATTAGCGGCAATGGCACTGTTCCAATCGCTGCAACACCAATTTTGTGGTGCCGCACCGATTTGCAAAAGTAGTTCCTGCACTACTTTTGCTGATTTTAGGTGTGACTTCAATAGAAATCTGTATAAAGCCACACAGATGTCTATCAAGTAGCACCTGAAATCGCGCTGACCTTGCTACTTTGCAATCTGACTACTTCAAGTGAAGTAGCCCAATTTCAAAGTAGCATCAATGTGAACCAGGGCGAAGAGACTAGCTTTTTTGGTGCAAAAATATATATAGAAATTATAAGATATTACACTACCCCAAAACTAATTAAAAGAAAGAAAGAAAAAAAAAAAAAAAAAACCCAACCCAACAAACAAGCTCAATAATGTACTTTTATTTTGCCAGCAGAAACTAAAATTATGTACATTCATTTACTAGCAAAAAAAAAAAAAAAAAAAAAAAAAAAATTCTACAGGATCTATGGTGCTACATTTAGCAATTGGATTTTAAGGGCCCTGCTCATAGGAGCTTACAATCTAAAATTTGTCTAAACCTTAGAGTGGTTACAGCTTTACTTTCAGTGTATAACGGGCAACACATCACATTGTTATCTGCAAGATTATAGAAACATACTTAACAGTCATTCTTACAAAGCATTCCAACCAAATATTAAAAAAGGCACGTATTGAATACATAACACCCACCACCAGCCCACAATCCACACACATACATTGGTGATCATGTTCTGCTGGAAGCTGCATTTCTGTGTACATGATTAAGCAGTGAGCTCAAAGAGTAGAACGTCAGCACATACTCCCAAACCATGTTTGCATGGTCAGACAGGAACAATACACACATAACAGTGACAGCATGGCCACAAAAAGCCACTTTTGATGGAAAAAAAGCACAAGAATTTCAGCAAACAACCCTCGTTGGGCGTTTGTCAATCTGCACAATATCATTCCTTCTCCCCCACAAATCACAGCAAAAAACCTGACCTTCTCAGGCCAAACAAACCCCCCTTATATAAGAGAGGTTGTATTGTTAGCACACTGACACACACCCAATAGAAGTACTCGCCCACCAGTATCTTTCAATCTGTCTCTTCATGTATGTCTAAAGTGATTGCACCTGATGAGCAGGAACACAATACTATTTGCAACTGTGTTAGTCCTTGGCTATGTGCATCAAATCTCCAACTACAGGCCAAAGATCGAAGTCTATTTGCATCCACAAAGCAACAGTTTTCTAAGCATTTGTACCTGTGCAGTGTAAACCCTACAATTTTAAATGTCCAAGTCCCTGGGCATGATTAGTGCTAACAAACATTGGGGGTTATTTACGAAAGGCAAATCCACTTTGCACTACAAGTGCAAACAGCACTTGAAAATGCACTGAAAGTGCATTTGGAAGTGTAGCCACTGTAGATCCGAGGGGGACATGCAAGGAAAAAAAAAAAAAACAGCATTTTAGCTTGCACATGATTGGATGATAAAATCAGCAGAGCTTCCTCTCATTTCAGATCTTCCCCTCAGATCTACAGTGATTGCACTTCCAAGTGCACTTGCACTTGTACTGCAAAGTGGATTTGCCTTTCGTAAATAACCCCCATTAACATCAGTCCCTGGCTGCAATGAGCTTCCAATCTAAAGTCCAAAGTTAACTTTCTTACATTAGAACCTATTTCGACAGGAGCCAAATAAAATGCCAGCATGTCTTTGGATTGTACTGAGAACATATAAACTTCAACACAAGCATTAGCATATTGGGGAATTGAACTGGCAACCCCAGTGCTGCTAGACAGAATTGCTACCCACTTAACCAGCAGGCAGCCTCACACATGTTCTCTGCATCTCTGTGGTGTGAACCAGCCCTAAGTCCATAGCCATGCTCAGTGTCACAAGCAATATACAATATATTGGCCTAAGTATTGGAACGCCTGCCTTTAAGGCTGGGTTCACACTGCTGCGGTGCGGGAACGCAGTGAATTTACTGCGGGTTCCCGCATCGCACCAACTCGCACGGCAGTTCACACTGCCATATGCGAACTGCTGGGGAGTGTCATACAATGTTAATGACACCCCCAGTTCAGCCCGCATATCGCAATGCGAACTGACAATTCGGACATTTTCGGATCGCATAGTTGTGAACACCCATGCGATCCGATTTTGGTCCGAACAAAAAAAAGGGTCCTGTGCGAGTTTGGACCGAATGCGGTGCGATATCAGCCATACTATCTGTATGGCTGATATCGCACAGCACAGACATCGCATGTGATGTGAACAGCAGTGCGCTGCGAATCACATGCGATGTCTGCCACCGCAGCAGTGTGAACCCAGCCTTAATGCACATGAACTGTAAAGGCATCTCAGTCTTAGTCCGTAGGGTTCAATATTGAGTTGGCCCACCCTTTGCAGCTACAACAGCTTCAACTCTTCTGGAAGGCTGTCCACAAGGTTTAGGAGTGTGTCTATAAGAATGTTTGACCATTCTTCCAAGTGCATTTGTGAGGTCAGGCACTGATATTGGACGAGAAGGCCTGGCTTACAGTCTCCACTCTAATTCATTCCCAAGGTGTTCTGTTGTGTTGAGGTCAGGACTTTGTCCAGGCCAGTCAAGTTCCTCCACCCCAAACTCACTCATCCATGTCTTTATGGACCTTGCTTTGTGCACTGGTCCAAATCATTTGGTGGAGGGGGGGTTATGGCGTGGGGTTGTTTTTCAAGGGTTGGGCTTGACCCCTTAGTTCCAGCGAAGAGAACTCCTAAGGCATCATCATACCAAGACAATTTCATGCTCCCAACTTTGTGGGAACATTTTGGGGATGGCCCCTTCCTGTTCCAACATGACTGCACACCAGTGCATAAAGCAAGGTCCATAAAGACATGGATCAGCGAGTTTGGGGTGGAGGAACTTGACTGGCCTGCACAGAGTCCTGACCTCAACCCAATAGAACACCTTTTGGCTGAATAAGAATAGGGACTGCGGGCCAGGCCTTCTCATCCAACATCAGTGCCTGGCCTCACAAATGCACTTCTGGAAGAATGGTCAAACATTCCCATAGACACACTAAACCTTGCAGACAGCCTTCCCAGAAGCTGCTCTAGCTGCAAAGGGTGTGCCAAATTAAATTTTAACCCTACGGACTAAGACTGGGCTGTCATTAAAGTTCATGTGTGTAAAGGCAGGCGTTCCAATACTTTTGGCTAAATAGTGTATCTGGAAAAGATTTACAATGGTGGTGGAACCCTCCTACACATAAATACTACATTTAGACATAGTTATAGGACCTGGGAGATGAAACAACTCTACGTGAAGCAGCATGTTTGGGATTTGAACCCAGACGCTCAAGGATACTAAGTAGAAGTTCTAACCTCTAAGCCACAGAGCTGCCACATGTAAAAACCTCCTACACATAACTACACATAAAAACACATAAATACTGCATGTCTTTGGACAAACAGGTGATGGAATTACATTACTCAAGAGTTATTCTTCTTGATTTATTCTGTGATATTTGGTGTTTTTTGTGGGTGAGAGTAGAATATTACCCTAATTTTTGGGAATTACATTTTGATTTCTGATGTTGGTACACATATGTCATATACCAGATAAGACCAGAACTGTGTGGACTGCAACAGAGTGAACCAGACATAAATAGGTGAAAGTAAGTTTATTAAGGTAAATGCATATACATGTGAGCACACCACCAATACAGAGTGAACAAACCAAATAACCAAACAAACTGTGATAATACACAACCAGCATATGTAGCAAAAGGGAGTACCAGAATCGTAGTCAAGCCAGGCCAGGGTCAAAAATAGGAGATCAGTAGCTGGGAAGGGAAACAAACAGGACAAGAGAGGATGGATCACAGAAAGGATGGGTCAGGTACAAGGCTCAGGGTCCAGGGTTCAGGTAACAGACAGGAAACAGGATCAACAGGTTCCAGAAATCAGGCTTCAGGTTTCAGGATCAGCGTAACAGGATGCAGGATGCAGTATGCAGGCTGCAGGCTGCAGGCTGCAGGTCAGGGCTAAAGGACAATACCAGGGCAACATGAGTGTGCACTTGCCGGGTATTTATACTGCAGCTGCTAATTAAGGTCAGGTGACATCTGTCTGCAGAGAGGAATACCTGCTCCATACTGCCAGGATACCTCCGCTGGTGGACACCAGTACTGCGGCCCAAAGGTGACATAATACCAGCAGGAAAAAGCTCTTCTGACAGCTCCAAACTACCAGGAGGCACCTGCTGGTGGACCTCAGTACTGCATGCCAAATGATCGATATTACCAGCGGAGGAGACCTTTCCTGACAGTACCCCCCCCTTGAAGCAGCGACCTCTGGATGCTCCAACTTGCTGTTGGGGGAAAGTCCATAGTGTCCAGCTGGGCAGCAGGCACCTCAAGCTGGGCAGCAAGCAGTGGCACATCAGGCTGGGCAGCGGGCAGGAACACATCAGGCTGAGCAGCGGGCAGGAACACATCAGGCTGGGCAGCGGGCAGGAACACACCAGGCTAGGCAGCAGGCATGGGCACTTCAAGCTGGGCAGCAGGCATGGGCACTTCAAGCTGGGCAGCAGGCACGGGCACTTCAAGCTGGGCAGCAGGCACGGGCACTTCAAGCTGGGCAGCAGGCACGGGCACTTCAAGCTGGGCAGCAGGCACATCAAGCGGGGCAGCAGGCACGGGCACTTCAAGCTGGTCAGCGGACAGAGGCACTTCAAGCTGAGCAGCAGGCACGGGCGCTTCAAGCTGGGCAGCAGGCACATCAGGCTGGGCAGCAGGCACAGGCGCTTCAAGCTGGGCAGCAGGCACGGGCACTTTAAGCTGGGCAGCAGGCACATTAAGCAGGGCAGCAGGCATAGGCACTTCAAGCTGGGCAGCAGGCACATCAAGCTGGGCAGCAGGCATGGGCACTTCAAGCTGGGCAGCAGGCACATCAAGTGGGGTAGCAGGCATATCAAGCGGGACAGCAGGCACATGTACATCAAGCTGGGCAGCAGGCACATCAAGCTGGGCAACAGGCACGGGCACATCAAGCGGGGCAGCAGGCACATCAAGTGGGGCAGGCACATAAGGCTGCAAGGCAGGCACATAAGGCTGGAAGGCAGGCACATAAGGCTGGAAGGCAGGCACATCAAGCTGGAAAGTAGACACTGGCCCCTCCGGCTGGAACACTGGCCCCTCCGGCTGGAACACTGGCCCCTCCGGCTGGAAGGCAGGTACCAGGACATCAGGCTGGAAAACAGACATCAGGACATCGAACTGGATAACAGGCACTGGGACGTCAGACTGCATTGCAAGCACTGGGACGTCAGACTGCATTGCAAGCACTGGGATGTCAGACTGGATTGGATTAGCTGGTGCAGAGGCAGGTTGGGTTACTGGCAGGATCATCTTGGTTGGAAAAAACTTTCGTTTTTTCTTTGGCTTAGCCACTGAAGCTCTGTAGTTGAGGGGTGCAGCAGACTGGAAAGGAGGATTGGGATATGGTAGAGAAGAGGTAACAGTAGCTGGGGGAAGTTCCTGTGGGTTTTTAGGCAGCTGAGAAGAGGCAGGTGAGTTGAATGCAGGATAGGTACAGGGAGCAGAGACCGGATATGAGTATTTGGTTGGGAGCAGCGTATACTGAGCTGCAACTGAGGTTGACATGGGTGATGGGGTAACATACATTTGGGTAGGCTGGTGTTTGGTGGCAGAGGTGGTTTGTTTGGCTGGAGCCGCTTTCACCATGTCAGACCATGCTGAAAGTATAGGTTGTACAAACTGTGCTTTTAAATCTCACTGTCTAACCAAAGACTAAGCAGACACAATGCACTCAGCAATCACCTGTAGGGAACAGGCTGAGTAGTGCTCACAAAAATCAGCTGGATCATCTTCAAAAAGCCATACTAGGGATACAACCTGATTCATATCAAAAGGAGGAGTGAAATCATCACGGCCCTCTGGAATACAGGGCAGGGCCAGCTCAGTACATATCTTGATCAAAGGCTGCACCTCCCCAAACAATATATAACCCTGATCGACCAGGGAGTGAGCCAAACATATAGATGCAAACAAATGGTCACTAGACCATCCTTTCAAAGCCTGGCGGCAATAATCACCACTTTCAGATGCCAGCAGAGAAAAATAAATAACCTCATTGACATTCATGTTTGCAACCAAACTGAATCAAAATGGTTCCCCTGTGCAGCCACTTCCGGTCAGGGATGGCCCTGGTATTCTGTCATATACCAGATAAGAACTGTGTGGACTGCAACAGAGTGAACCAGACATAAATAGGTGAAAGTAAGTTTAATAAGGTAAATGTATATATGTATACATGTGAACACACCACCAATACAGAGTGAACAAACCAAACAACCAAACAGTAATAATACACAACCAGCATATGTAGCAAAAGGGAGTACCAGAATCGTAGTCAAGCCAGGCCAGGGTCATAAACAGGAGATCAGTAGCTGGGAAGGGAAACAAACAGGACAAGAGAGGATGGATGGATCACAGGAGGGACGGGTCAGGTACAAGGCTCAGGGTCCAGGGTTCAGGTAACAGACAGGAAACAGGATCAACAGGTTCCAGGAATCATGCTTCAGGTATAGGAATCAGGTTTCAGGATCAGAGTAACAGGCTGCAGGTCAGGATTCAAGGACAATACCAGGGCAACATGAGTGTGCACTTGCCGGGTATTTATACTACAGCTGCTAATTAAGGTCAGGTGACATCTGTCTGCAGAGAGGAATACCTGCTCCATACTGCCAGGATACCTCTGCTGGTGGATGCCAGTACTGCGGCCCAAAGGTGACAATACCAGCAGGAAAAAGCTCTTCTGACAGCTCCAAACTGCCAGGAGACACCTGCTGGTGGACCTCAGTACTGCACGCCAAATGGATCATGAGCAGTTCCTTTCCTTCTCCATACTCTTCTCTTCCCATCACTCTGGTACAAGTTGATCTTGGTCTCATCTGTCCATAGGATGTTGTTCCAGAACTGTGAAGGCTTTTTTAGATGTTGCTTGGCAAACTCTAATCTGGCCTTCCTGTTTTTGAGGCTCACCAATGATTTATATCTTGTGGTGAACCCTCTGCATTCACTCTGGTGAAGTCTTCTCTTGATTGTTGACTTTGATACACATACACCTACCTCCTGGAGGGTGTTCTTGATCTGGCCAACTGTTGTGAAGGGTGTTTTCTTCACCAGAGAAAGAATTCTTCGGTCATCCACCACAGTTGTTGTCCACGGTCTTCCGGGTCTTTTGGTGTTGCTAAGCTCACCGGTGCATTCTTTCTTTTTAAGGATGTTCCAAACAGTTGATTTGGACACACATAATGTTTTTGCTATGTCTCTGATGGGTTTGTTTTGTTTTTTCAGCCTAATGATGGCTTGCTTCACTGATAGTGACAACCCCTTGGATCTCATATTGAGAGTTGACAGCAATAGATTCCAAATGCAAATAGCACACTTGAAATTAACTCTGGGCCTTTTATCTGCTCTTTGTAAATGGGATAATGAGGGAATAACACACACCATGGAACAGCTGAGCAGCCAATTGTCCCATTACTTTTGGTCCCTTAAAAAGTGGGAGGCGCATATACAAACTGTTGTAATTCCTACACCGTTCACCAGATTTGGAAATTTAGATTTTGTATTTATGTAAATACCCTCAAATTAAAGCTGAAAGTCTGCAGTTAAAGCCCATCTTCTTCGTTTAATTTCAAATCCATTGTGGTGGTGTATAGAGACAAAAAGATTAGAATTGTGCCGATGTCCCAATATTTATGGACCTGACTGTACCATTAAAATTTCAGACTAGTCATTTCCTTTTATAGACTTGTCAGTGGGCAAATGTACAAAATCAGCAGATGATCAAATACTTTTTCCCTCACTGTAAGGAATTGGTTGCTAGGCCTGAGCACTGTCTCAAATGAGAAGGTCAAATGCTCCCCAACACCCAGGAGCTGTCGCTAGCTGCATCAGAGGAAGGAATTCTGAGGAAGTGCAGGCAAGATAAGCATGAAGGTGTTGGGGAAGCCCTTTCCAGAGACTTTATCATTTTTCTCTGCATTTTTGCTTTCACGGGTATATATTTGCAATCTATATGGCGTATAGTTAAAGGATAGGGTCACTTTTTAAACATGTTACATTACACCAGTATTTAGGGTGTAACATGTGCATGTAGACTCCCTGCTCCTCTTAACTTCCCCTACCTGTGACAGGATTTTTTTTCCTACTGTAGTTGGGTAAAGTTGGCCTCTGTATTATTTTATATACAATATATTCATTTTTGTTTTTTCTTTTTCTTGGGTTGAGACACAGGGGATAGGTGTATTTCAGGTAGTGTTTTTTGGCTAATTTACTTTGTTTGCTCCTTAATTTACATGTATAGGACTCCTTTAGTTACCTTCAAGATAGAGTGGAAAAAAACAATCAAACCATAACCCCACATTTTATATACCCCCTCCAATCCCAATACTTCTACTTATTCAAAAAAAATATTCAAAATTGAAACTACAGGTATGTGCTTGGTAGAAATTTGCCAGTGTCAGGACAGTACAGGAACACTTGAATATGTAGCACATAAAAAGCTTGAACCTTTTTTAACTGCTGGGAAACTTTGGAGGGGTCTGTGTGCTGTATTTTTTTTAAAAGCTGGCAATGAAGTCTTATTTGCCCGCAATTTAAACTGTCATTTTTTTTCTTTGTAATTGTGACCTACCCTAGTACATTCTCCAGCAATAACGAAAAAAATGTGCATATAGTCCCTTTAGGTCTGGTATGGATTGCCTCATTAAAAAAAATGAGTGAGCCCCCCCTACAAATCCACACCAGACCCTTAATCTGAGCATGCTAATAATAATAAGGGACCCCCAGATACCAGCTTCCCTAAATGAATGAGTAGGAGGTACATAGTACCCCCTACTCATTCATGTAAAAATAAAGACACACAAATTTTTGACAAGTCTTTTGTAAAAAAAATCTCAAAAAATGTCCCTCTTTATCAATCTATCATTAATCACAATGCCTGCAGTCGCTGACTGGCAGAAAAAAAACCTGAGCTGTCCTCAGGTACATAAAGGTCATATTTAGGCAATGATGTAATGATCCATGTAAGCAATTGGCCTTGTTACGTCAGTGGATGGTAAGAACACAGCGGAAGCAAGCAGCTGCTGCTTACTTATCAACCAATGGCAACTGGAATAGTAGTAGTAGTGAAATCATTTCCCAACTATGGCCATGTGACCATATTTAGGCAATTATGTAACCCACTTAATTTCTCATCTATTTGCCTACATGGCTGGGGATTCCCAGCCATATTATTAAATTAGCCATTTGATATCAGCTGCCATTTTGTACACTCCACAAGCATATGCAAGATAATGTCTCTGTGTTGCTGTGCCATGCAGTCAGTGGCAAGGTCCACATAACCACAGACACATGGTCCTAAAAACATGGGAAGGGACACTACATCTTTTTTCATGGCAAGCTAGCCAAATTTTCTGATGGCTGTAAATGAAGCAGGATGGGAAACACCGGTGGAACTGGTACTTCCACCCCTTGTCCTGCACCTCAATAATGGTGCAGTCATCTCTCTCCCTTCTTCTTAGTGACCCCCATACTGTTACCCCTCACAGCCACCATTTCCAACAAGTGCCCCAGGCAAATTGTTGCCATGTTTTGCAGTTGATATACCTGGTGGGCAGGATCTTCACTAATCCAGAGATTCTAAAAGCTCTTCAGGCAGACAAAGAGGTGGCTGATACCACACCAGCTTATGCTAGGACAAGTCATGGGAGACATTAATGCAACATCCTGCCACCATGTAAAGAGTTAACCAATCCCTCTTCCTGCTGGAGCGTACTCTGGACCACTGAATGGAGGCAGCCCAATATGTGATTCAGGAACAGATCTGCCCAGCTGCCATCATGTCAGAAAGGACATTAACCACAGCAAGAGAAGTGTCAGAGTATCTAATTGACCAGACTGTGTGGACTGCACAGAGGAGACCAGAAACACATGTAAGTGAAATGGTGTTTATTAACAAGTGATAAGTAAAAGGAAAACAGTGCAAACCCACACAACAACCCACTACAAACAACAATATATATAAGTAAATGGAGATACCGTAATCGTAAACAAGCCAAGCCAAGGTCATACACAGGGAAGTCAGCAGATGGGGTACAGGGCAGGGATACAAGGGAGCCAGGAACAGAAGGGACAGGACTAGGAAGGCCTCAGGATAGGGATAGGATCAGATCAGGACAAGGCAGATAGCAGGCTTCAAGGTCAAACAGGCAGCAACGGTCAGAACGCAGAGAGAGAGAGAGATACCAAGGCAAGCCTATGAGGGCTTGCCGGGTATTTATAAGGCTGTGGTGATTGACCTCATGTCACAGCTGAGCGCAGTGTGTGTTGTTTGCTCCACACTGCCAGAGTGCACCCGCTGGTTGACACCGGTACTACGGCCCAAGGATGCAACAGTGCCACCAGCAGGAAAGACCTCTTACTGCAGGTCCTAGGTGTTGGGAGACACCTGCTGATGGACACTGGTACTGCGATCCAAGGGACCGATAGCGCCACCAACGGGTAAACCCTCTCATGACAGTACCCCCCCCTAAAGGAGCGGCCTCCGGACGCTCCAACAAGGTGCATCTGTCCAAAGTTCATGGCCTCCAACCGAACAGATGAGGGCACATCAGGCCGGGCATCGGGTACATCAACCTGGACAGTGGGTACTGCTGGCATGTCAGAGTCATTAAGCTGGGCAGCAGACGGCAGGAACCACTTGAGCTGGGCAGCAGACGGCAGGAACCACTTGAGCTGGGCAGCAGACGGCAGGAACCACTTGAGCTGGGCAGCAGACGGCAGGAACCACTTGAGCTGGGCAGCAGACGGCAGGAACCACTTGAGCTGGGCAGCAGACGGCAGGAACCACTTGAGCTGGGCAGCAGACGACAGTAAACACTTGAGCTGGGCAGCAGACGACAGGAAACACTTGAGCTGGGCAGCAGACGACAGGAAACACTTGAGCTGGGCAGCAGACGACAGGAAACACTTGAGCTGGGCAGCAGACGACAGGAAACACTTGAGCTGGGCAGCAGACGACAGGAAACACTTGAGCTGGGCAGCAGACGACAGGAAACACTTGAGCTGGGCAGCAGACGACAGGAAACACTTGAGCTGGGCAGCAGACGACAGGAAACACTTGAGCTGGGCAGCAGACGACAGGAAACACTTGAGCTGGGCAGCAGACGACAGGAAACACTTGAGCTGGGCAGCAGACGGCAGGAACCACTTGAGCTGGGCAGCAGACGGCAGGAACCACTTGAGCTGGGCAGCAGACGGCAGGAACCACTTGAGCTGGGCAGCAGACGGCAGGAACCACTTGAGCTGGGCAGCAGACGACAGGAACCACTTGAGCTGGGCAGCAGACGACAGGAACCACTTGAGCTGGGCAGCAGACGACAGGAACCACTTGAGCTGGGCAGCAGACGACAGGAACCACTTGAGCTGGGCAGCAGACGGCAAGAACCACTTGAGCTGGGCAGCAGACGGCAGGAACCACTTGAGCTGGGCAGCAGACGACAGGAACCACTTGAGCTGGGCAGCAGACGACAGGAACCACTTGAGCTGGGCAGCAGACGACAGGAACCACTTGAGCTGGGCAGCAGACGACAGGAACCACTTGAGCTGGGCAGCAGACGACAGGAACCACTTGAGCTGGGCAGCAGACGACAGGAACCACTTGAGCTGGGCAGCAGACGACAGGAACCACTTGAGCTGGAGGGCAGACACCCGAACATCAGGCTGGAGGGCTGGAACATCAGACTGGAAAGCTGGAACATCCGACTTGGAAGCTGGCACATCAGACTGAGAAGCTGGCACATCAGACTGGGAAGCAATCTTCGAGACATCAGGCTGGAAGGCAAGCTGCAAGACATCAGGCTGGGAAGCTGGTACCGCAAACTGGGAAGCTGGCACATCAATCTGGGAAGCTGGCACATCAATCTGGGAAGCTGGCACATCAATCTGGGAAGCTGGCACATCAATCTGGGAAGCTGGCACATCAGACTGGGAAGCTGGCACATCAGACTGGTAGGTAGGCATCAAGACATCAGGCTGGAAGACAAGCTGCAAGGCATCAGGCTGGGAAGCTGGCACATCAATCTGGGAAGCTGGCACATCAATCTGGGAAGCTGGCACATCAATCTGGGAAGCTGGCACATCAGACTGGGAAGCTGGCACATCAGACTGGGAAGCTGGCACATCAGACTGGGAAGCTGGCACATCAGACTGGTAGGTAGGCATCAAGACATCGGGCTGGAAGGCAAGCTGCAAGACATCCGGCTGGAAGGCAGGGACATCGAGCTGGAAGGCCGGCATCGGGACGACAGACTGGGAGGCAGGCACATCAGACTGCAAAGCTGGAACATCAGACTGCAAAGCTGGAACATCAGACTGCAAAGCTGGAACATCAGACTGCAAAGCTGGAACATCAGACTGCAAAGCTGGAACATCAGACTGCAAAGCTGGAACTTCAGACTGCAAAGCTGGAACATCAGACTGGGAGGCTGGAACATCAGACTGGGAGGCTGGAACATCAGACTGGAAGGCTGGAACATCAGACTGCAAAGCTGGAACTTCAGACTGCAAAGCTTGAACTTCAGACTGCAAAGCTTGAACTTCAGACTGCAAAGCTTGAACTTCAGACTGCAAAGCTTGAACTTCAGACTGCAAAGCTGGAACGTCAGACTGGAAAGCTGGAACGTCAGACTGGAAAGCTGGAACGTCAGACTGGAAAGCTGGAACGTCAGACTGGAAAGCTGGAACGTCAGACTGGAAGGCTGGAACGTCAGACTGGAAGGCTGGAACGTCAGACTGGAGGGCTGGAACGTCAGACTGGAAGGCTGGAACGTCAGACTGCAAAGCTGGAACGTCAGACTGCAAAGCTGGAACATCAGACTGCAAAGCTGGAACATCAGACTGCAAAGTGGGAGCAGGTTGGGTTACTGGCAAGATGGTGTGGGTCGGGAAGAATTTTTGTTTCCTTTTTGGTTTAGCCCGTGCAATTTTGTATGTAGGTGCAGGGCTGTAAGAAAAGAAAGTAGCTGGGCAGAAGGAAGACCAAGGAACTGTAGCTAGAGAGGGGTTTTGTGGGACTGTTACAGGTGGAGGAGAAGAGACAGGTGAATTGAAGGCAGGATAGGTGCGACACTTGGAGACTGGGTGGTAGTATTGGGTAGGGAGCTGATTAAACTGGGTTGTAGCTGAGGTTGCCATAGGTGACGGGGAGATAGATTTTTTGGAAGGTAGATGATTAATGGCAGGGCTGGAATATTGTGGTTTAGCTAAAGACAGGAGATCTGACCATGCCTGCAGCAAAGGTTGAACAAACGCTGATTTACACACAGCCTGACTAACCAAAGATTGTACTGAATAAATGCAATCGGATAACACCTGCTGGGAACAAGCGGAATAATGTTCATCAAAGGAAGCCGGATCATCCTCTAACAACCATAACAGGGATTCAACCTGGTCACAACTGAAAGGAGGGGAGAAATCGTCACTACCCTCGGGAATGCATGACAAAGCTGACTTTGTACATAATTGGATCAAAGGCTGAACATCCTCAAATAACATATGACCTCGATCTACAAGTAAATGGGCGGTTTGAATCGTTTCCAGCAGTTGGTCTCGGGTCCAATCTTTAAGAGTCTGACAACAATATTCATTATCCTCTGCCGCCAGCAGAGAATAATAGACAATTTCATCAAAGTCCATTTTGCGCGCCCACCGTAACAGGACGGTTTCTCAGTGCAGCCACGTCTGGTCAGGGATGGCCTTGGTATACTGTCAGAGTATCTAATTGACCAGACTGTGTGGACTGCACAGAGGAGACCAGAAACACATGTAAGTGAAATGGTGTTTATTAACAAGTGATAAGTAAAAGGAAAACAGTGCAAACCCACACAACAACCCACTACAAACAACAATATATATAAGTAAATGGAGATACCGTAATCGTAAACAAGCCAAGCCAAGGTCATACACAGGGAAGTCAGCAGATGGGGTACAGGGCAGGGATACAAGGGAGCCAGGAACAGAAGGGACAGGACTAGGAAGGCCTCAGGATAGGGATAGGATCAGATCAGGACAAGGCAGATAGCAGGCTTCAAGGTCAAACAGGCAGCAACGGTCAGAACGCAGAGAGAGAGAGAGATACCAAGGCAAGCCTATGAGGGCTTGCCGGGTATTTATAAGGCTGTGGTGATTGACCTCATGTCACAGCTGAGCGCAGTGTGTGTTGTTTGCTCCACACTGCCAGAGTGCACCCGCTGGTTGACACCGGTACTACGGCCCAAGGATGCAACAGTGCCACCAGCAGGAAAGACCTCTTACTGCAGGTCCTAGGTGTTGGGAGACACCTGCTGATGGACACTGGTACTGCGATCCAAGGGACCGATAGCGCCACCAACGGGTAAACCCTCTCATGACAAGAAGATAGTTGACTATCTAACAGCTGCATTAAAACAACCTTGGGTGAGGGTGCACAGTTTTTGGGTGCACACTGTTTTAACAATAATATTTATTACCTATTGGATATCCAGAACGGAGCATTGGCTAGAGCTGGCTGACATGCATTCCCCTGTGTCATGTCTGAAAGAGCCTTTACCATAGTGGGGTGAATTTGAGATTGTTGGGTATCACTGGTTGGAGGTGACCCAATATGAGCTTCAGGTACTAGCCTGCCCTGCTGCATGTGTCAGAGAGGCCATTCAACGCAGTGGGGAGATTGTGTGACTGAGAAACTACAGTTAAAGTGGATGTAAACCCTCACATATACCCAGTGAAGTGAACAGCCACAGATGATACACAGAGATGAAACAAATCTCCCTACATAAGTTTTACATATACATATATCTGCTGTCTTCATCTGTACATACTGTTTAGAAAGTTCAAAACATGTTAACACTGCAGTGAAGCCTGGGCGTACAACCAAGACAGATGATTGGAGGAAAGGCACACACCCCCTCTCCTCATAGGTAGAGACTTTCATTTCTGCTTGTTGAATAGTTCAGGGCTCTGCTAATCTATTTATAGTATTCTCCCCAACACAAAACTCCGGCTGCTTTTATAATATGTGATAGAGAACTTGTCAGGAGTTATCAGGCTGATAACAGAAGAACGGGGCAGGAGACAGCTACGGGACATAGTGCTTTGAAGAGGGATAACAAAACACTGCAGATATATGTGCCCAGATCAAATTTCATGAATCAGGTTTACATCCAATTTAAGCAACCTGGGATGAGGGTGTGCTATATTGTAGGTGCACAGTATTTTGAAAACATTTTTGGGAGGTTCTAAGAATGCAATGAGGTGCTTGGACAATGAAGGCAACTTGAACAGTGAACAACAACTGCCTGATAGGGTCTAATAAACACAAAGAAAAAAAGTTATAATTTAGATTTTAAACCAAAATTATATATAATATTATATAATAAAAAAAAATTATAAATAAACATTTCAGCATATTATTTTATAGACAAAAGCCAGAGACAAAAGCCAAATACTTCACAGACTCACTCAAGGGTATGTCATCACTTTTACAAGGTTGCAATTTAAAGTTGAACTCCAGAAATTCAGACACTTTTTAAAATGTGCTGGCATAATATGAATTAGGCCCAATGATGTGCATGTCATCTCATGGACTTATCTCTTTTGTTTACGTCTGACAGTTTTAGGGAGCCTCGGGTGCACAGCTATCTGTACACTTCCAGGGCTCTGACAGAAAAGATGCTGCTATCTCACTGACAGCAGTTCTGCCCACAACTCCTCTCTACAGTTCACCCACAGAAGTCTTTGTATTTTGTGAAGAAAAGTGACATGACAAGTGAAATTACATAATTTTCTATGGAGGCCCTTATGAATATATTGTTACTTAAAGAGAAGTCCACAAGGTGGCATGCACTGCACTGAAATTAATCCCAAGTAATCAGAAACATTTTACAAAGTGGCTGAATTCCTGGAGTTCAGCTTTAAGAGAGAGAGAAAGCAGTCATGTTTATAAATAAGGAATTAAATTCCTGCATTTTCAGACAGTTTTTCATCAAAGAGTCAACATTAGTGTATATCTAGTTCACTGCAAAAAAACACAGATATTGTAGTGAGTACAAGACCAAGGTTTAAAATCATGAGAAGCCTTGCTCCGAGTTACCTCTGTTCACGCTTCCACAAACGAGTTCTGGGCAGATCACTTAGATCGAGCAGAAGAGACCTCCTCCACATCTCTGTGCCTAAGAGACCCGGTGTGGTGGTCGAGCTTTATCCCACCAGGGTGCCGTGCTGTGGAATAGCCTCCCTGCTGAGCTCCAGGAGGCCCCTACCATCCTGGTCTTTTGCAGGAAATTGAAGACTTGGCTCTTCACACAAGCCTTTCCTGCATAGCCTTTCTGGTTCCATCTTCCATGCTGCTTCCCTGCTGTTGTCTTCTCCTAGTCCCTGGGTTTTTTTCTCCAGGGATTCTGCCAAGCACGTCGGGACCCTTCGGGGTAACTCAAGACCAGTCTTCAAGCACTTCTTTTAGGCCACATTTTAAACAGGGCCCACCCCAGTTTATAATAAAAAGCATTAAGATGTATTTATTTTTCTCCCAGAAGCCCCGTGAAAATGTGATTGATGATGGGTTTACATTGTTGGACTTTTTTTTTAATAAGACATGTCAAAGTGCATGGTGTGTTTATTTATTGTATAGATTTTTTTGTGAATGAGTAGGGGTATTATTTTTCCCTTCATTCCCATTCTTTCATGCGTTATCTGAAATCCCTGTTATTTTTAACCGCTTCTGGACTGCCCCACGTACATTTACTGTGACAGGGCGGCCCGGGTGCGCGAAATCACGTACCTGTACGTGATTCTGTGCACGTGGTTTAGGGTGCGTGGTGGGCATGAGTGCACCGCTCCTGCTGTGATTGGACACAGCGGGAGCCAATCAGTGAGTCTGGCCACCAATCGCTCAGAAGGGACCTGGAGCAGCGGTGTGCCGATGTAGACAAAGCTGCTCTGTCAGGGAGGAAAAGAGAGAGATTGTGTTTCAGCTAAGCTGAATCACAATCTCTCTTCTCCTCCAGTGAATCCACTCCCCCCACAGTTAGAAACACCTCCCAGGGAACACATTCAACCCCTTGATCACCCCTATAGTTAACCCCTTCCCTGCCAGTGTCATGTATACAGGGATCAGTGCATTTTTTTTAGCACCGATCACTGTATTGGTGTCACTGGTCCCCGAAAAGTGTCACTTAGGGTCAAATTTGTCTGCCGCAATGCCGCAGTCCCGCTAAAAATATTACCAGTAAAAACAATAAAAAAATTTAAAGTCCCTAAATCAATCCCCTATTTTGTAAACACTATAACTTTTGCGCAAACCAATCAATATATGCTTATTGGGATTTTGTTTTACCAAAAATATGCAGCAGAATACATATTGGCCTAAATTTAATTTTTTTTTTTTTTTTTTTTTGGATATGTATTATAGCATGAAACTTTTTGCTATAAAAGTGACATTGGAGAGAAAAATAAATATTTGCTGGTAATGTACATGTTCTTGATGGTTTCTTCTTTTTTTTTTTTTTAATGTCCCTTAAGGGTGTGGTATGTTCTTTGGTAGGATCCCTATGCTATTTAGTTAGAAAGAAACTCTCATCAGAAAATTCACTAGTGTCCTGCTGCAATCTGCAGCTCAAGTGACACAGCCCACATCCCGCACTTTCATCTTCTTCCTTGACATCATTGGGAGTCATCTGTCTCTTCTGGGTTTAGGCATCTGTCTCCTGATGATGCACACAACTCCTCTGACTGGCTGGTCTGTGTCGCTGATACTAGAGCCTTCTAGGGTATGTGATGGGGCTATTCAGGAGGCTGTGGAAGCAATGACATGTTCTTTTCATCTAGGCAGAAATAGTAGTGGAGCTGGAGAAAATCATTTTTAAAAAGTATACAGGTATACAAACAAAAGGTAATAGCTGTGGGGGGTGAACTGATGGAGAAAATGAAAAAACAGTTGGTGTGGGTAGGGTAGGCTTCTCTGAAGAGAAGGGTTTTCAGGGATCGTCTAAAAGCTAATAGAGTGGGAGATCAAATATATACCTCAAATTTGGGATTTTATGGGCAATGTAATGATTAGGAAAATTGTTAAATTAAAAGAATTTTATTGATACAAAAACGAATAGAATACATATAAACGTACAAATCAATCTAAGTTTTAGGGGTATAGAATGATTAAAAAAGACATCAGATACATGAAAACAAATGATGCATCCTACTGCTAAGTACAAGCACCACCCCAAATTGGTACGATGGCGTCTTGATAGCAGATTTCCAAAGCGTTTCAACTTTTATTGTTAAAGCAAAGTCTTCCTCAGGGAAGGACTGCATCACATTCTAAAATTTTAAACAACAACATGATTACTATTATATATACACATGTGCATATCACTTGTATCTAAAGAAATCGCATTTCAACTAAAAAAGACATATGCGACTTACATTAAGACATGTAGCTGTGAAAAATGCTTCCCCAGTGCTGGCGGGGGCCCTAGTCACCGATTGTCTATATTGCTCAAATATCCTCTACGGGGCGGCCTGGTATAGTTAAAAGAACCAATATTTGGCAGCCATATAGATTAAGAGGCTGAAAAACATAAGGTATTTCAAATAAGAGAATTATTGAAAAAAAGAAAATTCAAAAATGAAGAAAAAGGTGGTTCTTAGGAGGCTGGATTTCCCAGAACCGCCACAAAGTAAAGAAATCCAATACCTTGAGATGGTAATATAAGGTGTAAAGGTGAAATTCCAGGTTGTTGGTAGCAGAGAGCTCAGGTCCTAGAGTACCACTCTGTAAAAGAGCCAGTTGTGGAGTGCTGCCCTTGGCCGTCCCTGGCGTCCTAATATATGGGGTGTGGGCGTGGTCAGATGGTGGGCGTAGCATTAATCTAGCTAAAGTCTCCTATTCATTGGTGATACAGTGGAGGAGGCGCGGCTTCGGTTGGCCGCCGTCACTGTTTAAGAAAAAACCCCTTATAAGGTATACTGGAGGGGAGTGTCACATGCTGCCTGTTGTCTAGGCGATGGATGCCTGCCCTCCCCCTTCATCTCTCCTCCCCAGCCGCGATGCGAGGCTGTCAACCATCCACATATCCCTGAGGGCGTGGGTGCGGCCTGAGGCACGGCCTGAGGAGGGGAGAGAGGTGCGTCAGGTTACCAGGGCAACATCTCGCATAAGGAGTGTTTGGCATATGTGACGTCGGAGTCACGTGACTCCGATGTCCATTCACTAGAGGGGAGGAGTGCTGTGTAGTGTCCACAGCACTATTGGTTGGTTCTTCTGTGCCGCGCGAGATGTCAAGACATAGTAGCCCCGCTGTCTGTCAGAAAGACATCACTAGACATCACTGTCCATTCACTAGAGGGGAGGAGCGCTGTGTAGTCTCCACAGCGCTGTTGGTTGGTTCGTCTGTGCTGCGCAAGATGTCAAAACATAGTAGCCCCGCTGTCTATCAAAAAGGCATCCAGAACTCTAGACGCCACTCATATGTGCAGCAATGTAAATGACGCCGACATTGTAAAGAAGACGTTTCTGTTCTCCCTTACTAAGATGGAACAAGAAGGGTAAAAAAAAAAAAAAAAAAAAAAAAAAAAAGAAATTATATACTTAGAAAGGCTCTTTAGATTACATTTATTCTGGGGGGTCATTAATTATATTTAAACTGAAAATAGGAGTTTAGATGCATTATGTATTTGTTGAACTTGCCCAAACCCCTTTTTTTTTGGGTTTAACCGGCATCCAATCTGAATGACAGAAAGCCAAAATTAGGGCTTATAACCACCGGCACAGTGGGAAACCCACCGACACCAAACAGAAGTTGATGTCTTCGGGGTGTTCTGGGCCACGACGGATCATCATGGCCCCCCTCTGTGCCGGGTAGGGATAAGAAGAGCAGGAGAACAGTGGTGTCTCTGACCCAATATTTCAGGACTGAGAGACAGAATCATAAAACACAGCCACATGCCAAGTTGCATCTATGGTGATAACAGCGATCAAAAATGACAATGTTACTATGTACAGTAATTATACAATTTGGATTGAAAATTATTATAATAATTACGATGAGTAGGTTAAATTAAGAAAAACTCTCCTATATAGTTTTTACTGGGTAGGGTGTAAAATCAAGATCCTGGAAATTTAGAACACATAATCATCAACTAGGAAAACCCATCTGGAAACCATTAGCCTGTTATGTTGTTGATGGGACCCTTTATGTCTCAATATGTGGGTCACCCAAGGATTTTAAGTGAATGGTTCCAGGATGTGACTCCCATTACCGAAAAGCAAGAACAGAAAAACAGAAGGGCAAGGGAGGGTATAGTGGATTCTTCATTAATCCGTTTTCCCCGAGCTAAAGCCTTCCAAGAAGGGTCTGAAACTCTCGGTTTCATTCAGACCTGGGGGTGTGGTGGCCCTAAGGTACCTTATCCATCGCATTTCCCGCTGGAGAAGGACCTTGTTCCAGTCACCCCCCCCCTTATTGGCAAATGAATCCTATCAATGACTGTGAAATTCACAGAAGGTAGTCGATAATTATGGTATCTGGCAACATGCCTTCCCAGCGGTAGATACAGGTTGCCGAAACGCATACTCTGCATGTGCTTATCGACTCGTTTTCCAAACTCTTGTCTGGTTTTACCTACGTAGAAGGCACCACACTGGCACTGCATGAGGTATACCACACCCTGCGTTTTGCAGTTGGCGAAATGACGCAGGGAAAAGCTCTCCCCATTGGGCAGTGCCAGTGTGGTCCTCCTACCAATAACTTTACATTGGGCACAGGATCCACATGGGTAGGTACCCCATGTTTTGCAAGCATCCTTTCTTGCCGTGCCCTTGTATTCACTTTGAATAAGTGCATTTCCTATTGAGCCAGGTTTTCTGTAGGTAATTTGAGGTTTGGGACCAATTAGTCCTTTCAAGATTGGGTCATCTGTAAGAATGGACCAATATTTGGAAATTATTTTATTGATTTTAAAATGCTCATTGGAGAATCTTACAATGATCCTTGTGGTGACATCCTCTTTGGTGGATTTTTTTGAGAAAATCAAGTCCCTTCTATTGATTAGCCTAACTCGGTTGAACGCCTTCTTTAAAGATGATTTAGTGTAGCCTCTGTTCATGAGCCTGATGGTAAGTTTATCCGCTTCATGTTGAAAGTCCTCATAATTGCTGCAGTTTCTTTTGAGGCGGAGAAATTGGCTGTATGGGATAGATCTTTTCAGGGGTTCTGGGTGGAAACTATCTGCATGCAACAAGGTGTTGCCTGCAGTTTCCTTTCTATAGAGTTTACTTGATAATCCACCTTCGGAATTTTTGAAGATGGTAACATCCAGGAAGTTTATTTCATGGGTGTCGGATATCATTGTGAAAAAAAGGTTAAAGTCATTGTTGTTCATCAACTTTAAACAATCCCTCAATAATTCAGGGGGACCATCCCAGATGATGAAGAGATCGTCTATGTACCTCTGCCACATACAGATGTGGCGAGTGTACATAGACGCTGCTTCCCCCTGTAGAAAATTCTTCTCCCACTCCCCCAGGTACAGGTTGGCATATGAGGGTGCACAGCACGTCCCCATAGCTACCCCCTGTACCTGGAGATAGTGGGAGCTCTTAAATAGGAAGGTGTTGTGTCTGAGGATATACTCCAGAATAGTTAGAATAAATGCATTGAATTTCCAGTCAGTTGTTGCCCTTTGTTGTAAGACACGTTTGATTGCTGCTATACCCAGATGGTGTGGAATGCTATTATAAAGAGACTCCACATCTACTGTAACAAGTAGAGCTGAATTAGGAATGGATATTCCATCAAGGATTTGCAGCAGATGTATGGTATCCTTTGTGTACGATGGTAATTCCATTACATGGGGTCTCAGATACTGGTCTATTATTTGGCTGATTCCCTCTGTAATGGAACCATTCCCAGAAATAATGTGTCTCCCTGGTGGATCATTTAGTTTTTTATGCACTTTCGGTAGTGCGTAGAAAATCCAGATATGGAGGAAGAGATTCAACAAACAAACAAGAAAAGAACCACGGACGCTCAACCCAATGAAAGCATACGAGGTGGAAGAGGAGGGGGAATGGGTAGGATCAGGGGGACGACACTGGGGAACCCAAAAGGTCTACCCCCTCAAACACTGGGAAAAGCTATAAAGAACAGGGTGCTATCCCAAAAACCCAGCAGACCCAAATAGACAATTTTTTAGACAAGGGCAATGTACAATCCCAACCTCCTCCGACTCCGTTATCACAACTTTCAATGATACCCTTGATAACTCCACCTGTGAAGGAAAACTAAATGTCATTAATCTTTCATCTCACAAACTTACAAGAATAGAACAGGAAGTGCTGTCTCTAGTCCTTTCCTTCTGCCCTAATCGCAGTTTAGATACCTTTGAAACCATCAAAGATATAAATTTGTTTGCCAGGAAACTTCTATTTAAAAGCCTATATACTAAAAAAACCACAGCCACACCCGAAGTGGCACCTAATCTTAAAGCAGCAGACTTCAGAGCCCTTAGAGATCTTAATCTATTATTGCAAGAAAGTGGCCCCTCAGAAGACTTCTGAGAAAGGGATCTTCACAGTGAAAGTAGTGAGGAAGAACAAGAGGAATCCAGCAAAGCCCAAACTACTCAAAAATACAAAAGGAAATCACACAGATTTCCACCCTTGAACCAGAATCCAGCCATAGCCCTTTTTGTAGGACAGGTCACCAAAGAAATTGATAAGATGGAAAAATACAATAAAAGAAGCAACCTAAATCAGGAACAACAACAAGCATTAAACTCCCTCAAAAACAACACAGAAATCACAATCAAAGCATCGGACAAGGGAGGGAACATTGTCCTTATGGACAATGCCAAGTATGAAAAAATGTGCTTCAATATATTGAATAACACCAACTATAAAAAGATTTCTCCAGCTATAGTAGACAAATTCAACCAAGAATTTTTCTCCCTGGTGGATGAATCCCTGAACGAAGGGGTAATAGACAGAGATACGTGGGATTTTATACGTACTAGACATCCATGTCAACCCGCTTTCTACGAAAGTGCATAAAAAACTAAATGATCCACCAGGGAGACCCATTATTTCTGGGAATGGTTCCATTACAGAGGGAATCAGCCAAATAATAGACCAGTATCTGAGACCCCATGTAATGGAATTACCATCGTAAACAAAGGATACCATACATCTGCTGCAAATCCTTGATGGAATATCCATTCCTAATTCAGCTCTACTTGTTACAGTAGATGTGGAGTCTCTTTATAATAGCATTCCACACCATCTGGGTATAGCAGCAATCGAACGTGTCTTACAACAAAGGGCAACAACTGACTGGAAATCCAATGCATTTATTCTAACTATTCTGGAGTATATCCTCAGACACAACACTTTCCTATTTAAGAGCTCCCACTACCTCCAGGTACAGGGGGTAGCTATGGGGACGTGCTGTGCACCCTCCTATGCCAACCTGTACCTGGGGGAGTGGGAGAAGAATTTTCTACAGGGGGAAGCAGCGTCTATGTACACTCGCCATATCTGTATGTGGCAGAGGTACATAGACGATCTCTTCATCATCTGGGATGGTTCCCCTGAATTATTGAGGGATTGTTTAAAGTTGATGAACAACAATGACTTTAACCTTTTTTTCACAATGATATCCGACACCCATGAAATAAACTTCCTGGATGTTACCATCTTCAAAAATTCCGAAGGTGGATTATCAAGTAAACTCTATAGAAAGGAAACTGCAGGCAACACCTTGTTGCATGCAGATAGTTTCCACCCAGAACCCCTGAAAAGATCTATCCCATACAGCCAATTTCCTCGCCTCAAAAGAAACTGCAGCAATTATGAGGACTTTCAACATGAAGCGGATAAACTTACCATCAGGCTCATGAACAGAGGCTACACTAAATCATCTTTAAAGAAGGCGTTCAACCGAGTTAGGCTAACCAATAGAAGGGACTTGATTTTCTCAAAAAAATCCACCAAAGAGGATGTCACCACAAGGATCATTGTAAGATTCTCAAATGAGCATTTTAAGATCAATAAAATAATTTCCAAATATTGGTCCATTCTTACAGATGACCCAATCTTGAAAGGACTAATTGGTCCCAAACCTCAAATTACCTACAGAAAACCTGGCTCAATAGGAAATGCACTTATTCAAAGTGAATACAAGGGCACGGCAAGAAAGGATGCTTGCAAAACATGGGGTACCTACCCATGTGGATCCTGTGCCCAATGTAAAGTTATTGGTAGGAGGACCACACTGGCACTGCCCAATGGGGAGAGCTTTTCCCTGCGTCATTTCGCCAACTGCAAAACGCAGGGTGTGGTATACCTCATGCAGTGCCAGTGTGGTACCTTCTGGTAAAACCAGACAAGAGTTTGGAAAACGAGTCGATAAGCACATGCAGAGTATGCGTATCGGCAACCTGTATCTACCGCTGGGAAGGCATGTTGCCAGATACCATAATTATCGACTACCTTCTGTGAATTTCACAGTCATTGATAGGATTCATTTGCCAATAAGGGGGGGCGACTGGAACAAGGTCCTTCTCCAGCGGGAAATGCGATGGATAAGGTACCTTAGGGCCACCACACCCCCAGGTCTGAATGAAACCGAGAGTTTCAGACCCTTCTTGGAAGGCTTTAGCTCGGGGAAAACGGATTAATGAAGAATCCACTATACCCTCCCTTGCCCTTCTGTTTTTCTGTTCTTGCTTTTCGGTAATGGGAGTCACATCCTGGAACCATTCACTTAAAATCCTTGGGTGACCCACATATTGAGACATAAAGGGTCCCATCAACAACATAACAGGCTAATGGTTTCCAGATGGGTTTTCCTAGTTGATGATCATGTGTTCTAAATTTCCAGGATCTTGATTTTACACCCTACCCAGTAAAAACTATATAGGAGAGTTTTTCTTAATTTAACCTACTCATCGTAATTATTATAATAATTTTCAATCCAAATTGTATAATTACTGTACATAGTAACATTGTCATTTTTGATCGCTGTTATCACCATAGATTCAACTTGGCTTGTGGCTGTGTTTTATGATTCTGTCTCTCAGTCCTGAAATATTGGGTCAGAGACACCACTGTTCTCCTGCTCTTCTTATCCCTACCCGGCACAGAGGGGGGCCATGATGATCCGTCGTGGCCCAGAACACCCCGAAGACATCAACTTCTGTTTGATGTCGGTGGGTTTCCCACTGTGCCGGTGGTTATAAGCCCTAATTTTGGCTTTCTGTCATTCAGATTGGATGCCGGTTAAACCCAAAAAAAAGGGGTTTGGGCAAGTTCAACAAATACATAATGCATCTAAACTCCTATTTTCAGTTTAAATATAATTAATGACCCCCCAGAATAAATGTAATCTAAAGAGCCTTTCTAAGTATATAATTTCTTTTTTTTTTTTTTTTTTTTTTTTTACCCTTCTTGTTCCATCTTAGTAAGGGAGAACAGAAACGTCTTCTTTACAATGTCGGCGTCATTTACATTGCTGCACATATGAGTGGCATCTAGAGTCCTGGATGCCTTTTTGATAGACAGCGGGGCTACTATGTTTTGACATCTTGCGCAGCACAGACGAACCAACCAACAGCGCTGTGGAGACTCCACAGCACTCCTCCCCTCTAGTGAATGGACAGTGATGTCTAGTGATGTCTTTCTGACAGACAGCGGGGCTACTATGTCTTGACATCTCGCGCGGTACAGACGAACCAACCAATAGCGCTGTGGAGACTCCACAGCACTCCTCCCCTCTAGTGAATGGACATCGGAGTCACGTGACTCCGACGTCACATATGCCAAACACTCCTTATGCGAGATGTTGCCCTGGTAACCTGACACACCTCTCTCCCCGCCTCAGGCCGCGCCCACACCCTCAGGGATACGTGGATGGTTGACAGCCTCGCATCGCAGCCGGGGAGGAGAGATGAAGGGGGAGGGCAGGCGTCCATCGCCTAGACAACAGGCAGCATGTGACACTCCCCTCCAGTATACCTTATAAGGGGTTTTTTCTTAAACAGTGACGGCGGCCAACCGAAGCCGCGCCTCCTCCACTGTATCACCAATGAATAGGAGACTTTAGCTAGATTGATGCTACGCCCACCATCTGACCACGCCCACACGCCAGGGACGGCCAAGGGCAGCACTCCACAACTGGCTCTTTTACAGAGAGGTACTCTAGGACCTGAGCTCTCTGCTACCAACAACCTGGAATTTCACCTTTACACCTTATATTACCATCTCAAGGTATTGGATTTCTTTACTTTGTGGCGGTTCTGGGAAATCTAGCCTCCTAAGAACCACCTTTTTCTTCATTTTTGAATTTTCTTTTTTTCAATAATTCTCTTATTTGAAATACCTTATGTTTTTCAGCCTCTTAATCTATATGGCTGCCAAATATTGGTTCTTTTAAATATACCAGGCCGCCCCGTAGAGGATATTTGAGCAATATAGACAATCGGTGACTAGGGCCCCCGCCAGCACTGGGGAAGCATTTTTCACAGCTACATGCCTTAATGTAAGTCGCATATGTCTTTTTTAGTTGAAATGCGATTTCTTTAGATACAAGTGATATGCACATGTGTATATATAATAGTAATCATGTTGTTGTTTAAAATTTTAGAATGTGATGCAGTCCTTCCCTGAGGAAGACTTTGCTTTAACAATAAAAGTTGAAACGCGTTGGAAATCTGCTATCAAGACGCCATCGTACCAATTTGGGGTGGTGCTTGTACTTAGCAGTAGGATGCATCATTTGTTTTCATATATCTGATGTATTTTTTAACCATTCTATACCCCTAAAACTTAGATTGATTTGTACGTTTATATGTATTCTATTCGTTTTTGTATCAATAAAATTCTTTTAATTTAACAATTTTCCTAATCATTACATTGCCCATAAAATCCCAAATTTGAGGTATATATTTGGTCTTTAAAGTTACAAGGGATGATGGCAATGACACATCCAACTCTCTGAGTCAGATAATATAAATAGAGTGGGAGATAAGCGGACAGATTGGGGTAGGGCATTCCATAGGATTGGAGAGGCTTTGGAAAAGTCCTGGAGGTGAGCATGAGAGGAGGTGGTGAGGAAGCTAGAGAGAAGAAGGTCTTGAGAGGAACAGAGAGAACGAGTAGGTTGGTATTTAGAGACTAGGCTAGTGATGTAGCTGGGGGCTAAATTGTGGATGGCTTTGTACATAGTTGTTAGTATTTTGAATTTAATTCTTTGGCCGAGCGGAAGCCAGTGGAGGGATTGACAGAGAGGGGTAGCAGAGACAGAGCGATTAGTAAGGTGGATGAGTCTGGCAGCAGAATTCATGATGGATTGAAGGGGTGATAGACTATGTAGAGGTAAGCCACTAATAGTTCACGCTGATGCGATTCCTGATGAATTCAAGAAGACTTGAAATCTCATGAGAAGTGAAATTCCATGATTTTCCATGGAGGCCCTTCACATACTGTATACGCAGTGCATTTCTGATGCGATTTTAAAAATGGTCCTGTGCAAGTTTGGAGCAGTGCGATTTTTAGCTCCATAGACTTGGTAACTGCATGTAAAACACTTACTGTATCTGTCCTAAGATAACATGATTCCAGTATGTTTTCTGGAAGTCTTTGCTGTATTCCTGACTTGCACAAGTGGGAGAGCGGGAGTCCAGGACAGAAATTGCACAGAAATCACAGCTCCATCGAAGTCACATCAAAAACTGATTAGACTTGTATCTGAACCACATCAACTCGCACACCAGCTGCTTCTTCAAATCTCACTGCAAAAATTATTCAACTCACACCGCATTGGTGTGAACCTAGCCCTTATTCAACTCACACCGCATTGGTGTGAACCTAGCCCTTTTTACCTTTTGTCTCTGGGATTTTATTCATGTTCTAACTTTAGGTGTAAAAAGTTGAATACTGAGCTTTTTCTTAATTTTTAGGAAACAAAAGTGGAAGCTTAAATGACATAAAAAAATGAACTGAAGCAATTATTGTCTAGGGACGTTATATGGAAAAATATTGTAAAGAGAAAATATTTGAATTGGAGAATTTGTATAAAGAAAATATTAATATTATGCAAAGTTATTTTCGAAAATCATTTACAAGTATTAATACTGGCATTTTTTGTCTGCGTGGTATGATAACATTAGATAAATGTATAGGATTATGATGATTGATCGAATGTTTTTTTTTTTTAAGTTCAATCGTTTTTTATTGGTTATAAAAATAAACATTTGACAGATGACATCATAAAACAGCATCTATAGTGTATGCTTTACACATGAGATTTACAACGTATAGCATATACAGTGGGGACAGAAAGTATTCAGCCCTCCTTAAATTGTTTACTCTTTGTTATATTGCAGCCATTTGCTAAAATCATTTAAGTTCATTTTTTTTCCTCATTAATGTACACACAGCACCCCATATTGACAGAAAAACACAGAATTGTTGACATTTTTGCAGATTTATTAAAAAAGAAAAACTGAAATATCACATGGTCCTAAGTATTCAGACCCTTTGCTCAGTATTTAGTAGAAGCACCCTTTTGATCTAATACATCCATGAGTCTTTTTGGGAAAGATGCAACAAGTTTGTCACACCTGGTTTTGGGGATCACCTGCCATTCCTCCTTGCAGATCCTCTCCAATTCTGTCAGGTTGGATGGTAAATGTTGGTGGACAGCCATTTTTAGGTCTCTCCAGAGATGCTCAATTGGGTTTAAGTCAGGGCTCTGGCTGGGCCATTCAAGAACAGTCACGGAGTTGTTGTGAAGCCACTCCTTTGTTATTTTAGCTGTGTGCTTAGGGCCATTGTCTTGTTGGAAGGTAATCCTTCGGCCCAGTCTGAGGTCCTGAGCACTCTGGAGAAGGTTTTCATCCAGGATATCCCTGTACTTGGCCACATTCATCTTTCCCTCGATTGCAAGCAGTCGTCCTGTCCCTGCAGCTGAAAAACACCTCCACAGCATGATCCTGCCACCACCATGCTTCACTGTTGGGACTGTTTTGGGCAGGTGATGAGCAGTGCCTGGTTTTATCCACACATACCACTTAGAATTAAGGCCAAAAAGTTCTATCTTGGTCTCATCAGACCAGAGAATCTTATTTTCCACCATCTTGGAGTCCTTCGGGTGTTTTTTAGCAAACTCCACGCAGGTTTTAATGTGTCTTACACTGAGGAGAGGCTTCCGTCGGGCCACTCTGCCATAAGAGACCAAAAAGAAAAAGAAATTGCACTAGGCGCTAAGTATAAATGATAATAAAAACTGAAATAAGGGACCGTGAAGGAAGTCCTGCAGCTAAAACACAATAACCCCAAGGGCACATAGAATATACAAAAAGAACAGTGTAGCGCTGGACCAGTGAAAAAGAACACATATGTTGATATATGTAAATATACCAGAACCCACAAAATTATCATGAGTCAATAAGTAATACTAAACTCTAATCAGTGTAACGCTGGTTTAAAGTGATACAATACACATATATAATAAGGATGTGAATTATGCTCCCAAAATTTATATCATCATAAATAAAATTCATATGAGTGATAATCTTTATAAACGTGAGTCCATACCCTAAAGGGTGTATACAAAGAAAAAAGTGAAGGATAGAAATTAAAGTTCATAAGTGTCTCAAATGAAAGTATGAATCCAAAAAAAATCCAAAAAAAGGGGGCTATTGCAGGGCTCAGGATTGCATGATCCACCTTGAGTGCAGCCCACCACCAGATGGTAAAATTAAAGGCTTACCAAAAAGCCTGCGACCGCCCTTACTCAGGGGGGGTCAATACAGGCTTAGTAGTGGAAAATATCCGAAGATGATGTATTCCCCGAACTGTTCTCCTGCTCTCATCACCAAGCAAATGATCCTCAGAAGGGATGACCTTCGAGTTCGAGTCGAACTCATGTTCGACTCGAACATTGGCTGTTCGCAAGTTCGAACAATTTGGGGTGTTTGTGGCAAATTCGAATGCCGCGAAACACCCTTTAAAAGTCTATGGGAGAAATCAAAAGTGCTAATTTTAAAGGCTAATATGCAAGTTATTGTCATAAAAAGTGTTTGGGGACCCAGGTCCTGCCCCAGGGGACATGGATCAATGCAAAAAAAAGTTTTAAAAACGGCCGTTTTTTCAGGAGCAGTGATTTTAATAATGCTTAAAGTCAAACAATAAAAGTGTAATATCCCTTTAAATTTCGTACCTGGGGGGTGTCTATAGTATGCCTGTAAAGGGGCGCATATTTCCCGTGTTTAGAACAGTCTGACAGCAAAATGACATTTTGAAGGAAAAAACTCATTTAAAGGGGTTAAAATCGGTTCGCGCATGCATGTCGGCGTTGTGACCCTACGGCCGTTTCGTCACAACTGATGTCATCAGGGGTACGTGACCACGCTCGCGCATGCGCTATAAATACACAAGTGCTGCAGCGCCACAGCGCATTCATTGGCTGTAGGGGAACAGAGGCGGATATTAATCCAATGTGCATAATCACTCCAACCCAATTAAAACGCCCATGAATTGAATACATGAATGCTCATTTAGTGTGGAAAAGAGTACATTCATATAAGACAGAGATGTGTGATACACACTGCCATCTAGTGGCCAAAAAAGGGAGGTGGAGGAGGGAAGAGGCGCCATAAGGCCCCGACTGGTGGAGGGCTGCAGTGATGATTGACTTTCTACAGCTTTCTCCCATCTACCGACTGCATCTCTGGAACTCAGCCACAGTGATCTTTGGGTTCTTCTTTACCTCTCTCACCAAGGCTCTTCTCCCCCGATAGCTCAGTTTGGCCAGACGGCCAGCTCTAGGAAAGGTTCTGGTCGTCCCAAACGTCTTCCATTTAAGGATTATGGAGGCCACTGTGCTCTTAGGAACCTTAAGTGCAGCAGAAATTTTTTGTAACCTTGGCCAGATCTGTGCCTTGCCACAATTCTGTCTCTGAGCTCTTCAGGCAGTTCCTTTGACCTCATGATTCTCATTTGCTCTGACATGCACTGTGAGCTGTAAGATCTTATATAGACAGGTGTGTGACTTTCCTAATCAAGTCCAATCAGTATAATCAAACACAGCTGGACTCAAATGAAGGTGTAGAACCATCTCAAGGATGATCAGAAGAAATGGACAGCACCTGAGTTAAATATATAAGTGTCACAGCAAAGGGTCTGAATACTTAGGACCATGTGATATTTCAGGTTTTCTTTTTTAATAAATCTGCAAAAATGTCAACAATTCTGTGTACATTAATGAGGAAAAAATGAACTTAAATGATTTTAGCAAATGGCTGCAACATTTAAGGGGGTCTGAATACTTTCCGTCCCCACTGTATATAGTATAACATGTAAATAATATAGTATGTTGTCAGCTGGACGCTTCTGTGATGTTCTGAATATTTATAAATTTATTTAGCTTAAACTAAAACTGAGAGTAAGGCCACGACTTTTTGGCAACTTTCGTCAGACTTTTGACGGACTTCCGATGGACTTTTGAATGAACGGACTTGCCTACACACGATCACACCAAAGTCCGACGGATGACGTGATGACGTACGACCGGACTAAAATAAGGAAGTTGATAGCCAGTAGCCAATAGCTGCCCTAGCGTGGGTTTTCGTCCCTTGGACTAGCATACAAACGAGCATGGAAAGATTTGAAGCATGTTTCAAATCTAAAGTCCGTTTTTCGACTGGAAAAGTCAGCTGAAGGTCCGATGAAGCCCACACACGATCGGATTGTCCACCGGACTCGGTCCGTCGGACCAGTCCGGTCAAAAAGTCTGCTCGTGTGTATGCTGCATAAGAAAGCATAGTTATGAACAGACTTAAATTTAAGAGAAATGCGAAAATAAAGGAGAAGAAAATAATATTATTACACAGTCCGACTTGTTCAAAATGTGTTGTGGTCATTATTATTTTATTGCTTGACTTGACCTTTATCACTTGGTTGATACCATTTGGTCCAATGTTTCCATTGGTAACTCATACTATGATAATTACCCTGGGCTGCCGCAAACATTAGCTCATAGGTGGTGTGTGTATTAGTTGTCTCCACTACTTCTTTTACTGAGGGTGATCTTATGTCCTTCCAGTGTCTCATTATTAACACTCTAGCGCTAAGTAGATTATGGGTTACTATGGTTCTTGAATGTGGTCTATGCCTAGGGATAAGATGGCCATACCTGCAGAGAGAGGGACCTGTGTCCCTACAATGTTTGAGATTAGCCCAAAGATTTTGGGCTAAAAGGCATGCAATGCTGGACATGTCCACACTATATGGTGCAGTGTGCCAATACATCCGCAGTTCCTCCAACAGAGTGAGGAAGTATGAGAATCAAATTTTGATATTCGGTAAGTTGTTAGATACCAAAGTAGTAATATTTTGTGAGTAAGTTCCCATAAGTTGACACTCTTGGTCGCTGCATAGGTCATGCGCAGTGCTTTTTGCCATTGGTCTGCGGTATAAGTTGCGCCTGATTGAATGGTTTTAATGCATTTAAATATGTAACATACAACTACAAAAGTTCAATTATGTTTTATAATCTTACTTTATATTTACGCAATATGGACTGAAGCCATTTTATTGGTTGAACTAAATGGACTTTTTTCAACTTTTTTCAACCTATGTAACTATAAAGCAGAGAAGAACTTTATGCAGCATTATGAACATATTAAGCTATTATTCAGTTTAGGTAGAACCATTAAAAAATAAAGTAGGTCCATATAATATACTATATTTCATGCTGCTTTGAAGACAAATGTTTCAATTTGTTTTTAATATTATTTTCTCTTTAGATTTACTGATGGTGAAACTATCCACACAAATATGATATTAAATACTATATTAGGTAGTTTTAGTACTTAGCGATGAGGAAGGTAAAGAAAATTCTCACTGTACATTTGAACTTTATCCTTCTCACACTATAAAGGGATGGATAAAAGAGAAGCTTAGAACATCAGAAAATAGAGGTAATTCTCATTGCAACTAATCAAGTACACTTTATCAATTTAGGTTGGGTTCACACTTAAAACGGAGTTCCACCCAAATGTGGAAATTCCGCTTATCTGATTCCTCCCCCTATAGTGCCACATTTGGCACCTTTCGGTGGGGGGACGGGGGAGTGGATACTTGTTTTTTTACAGGTACCCTGCCCCCACTTTCGGGAGATGGGCCGCGGCAAATTACATCAGCAGCTTGGTCTCCCTCCCCTTCATCCAGCCAGTGAGAGAGCTCAGCATGCTTTGTGCATGTGCAGTAGGGACCTGGTCATGAAGCCGAGAGGCTACACCCCCAGGTTCCCTTAACCGCAATGGTGGTGGCAGCACCCGACCAGCCGAAGGAAACATCAGCTAGGGTGCCGACATCACTGGACTCCAGGACAGGTAAGTGTAGTAATGTTAAAAGTCAGCAGCTATAGTATGTGCAGCTGCTGACTTTTAATTTTAAAAGGAGCGGATGGAACTCCGCTTTAATTTGCATGTGGCTCCCAGCAGGGGTCTGGTGCGTCCCTGTTCTCCTTTGGAGAAATGAATCAGGCCCAAAATTTTCTCTGAATTCGGACCTAAAATGGAGCCAAAGACACACAGTACCACTGTGCAATTTGCTTTGCAGCCACCACAGAGGTGGCGGCTTTCCTACTCATCTGTCCCCCGCTATCAGTGCCCCCCACCATTCTGTCCTCCTCATCTGTGCCTGTCATTCTGTCCCCCACCCTTGGTGTCCTCCACCATTCTGGCATCCTCATCTGTGATGCCATTCTGTTCCCCGCCATCAGTGTCCTCCACCATTCTGTCCTCCTTATTTGTGCCCACCATTCTGTCCTCCTCATCTGTGTCTGCCGCTCTAATTCCTACCATCCATGTCCCCCGCCATTTTGCCATTCTCCCCCCTGCCATTAGTTTCCCCCACCATTCTTTCCTCCTCATATGTGCTGCCATTCTGTCCCCCACCATCAGTATTATGCCCCGTACACACGGTCGGACTTTGTTCGGACATTCCGACAACAAAATCCTAGGATTTTTTCCGACGGATGTTGGCTCAAACTTGTTTTGCCTACACACGGTCGCACAAAGTTGTCGGAATTTCCGATCGCCAACAACACGGTGACGTACACCACGTACGACGAGACTAGAAAAGGCCAGTTCAGAACCAAGCGCGGCACCCTTTGGGCTCCTTTTGCTAATCTCGTGTTAGTAAAAGTTTGGTGAGAGACGATTCGCGCTTTTTCAGACTCGTGGCTTTCAGATCGTTTTCTGGCGTTCAGTTTGTGCTTGTGGGTTTGTATCTGCTCTTCAGTGCGTGCAGTCAGTTCGTATCGGAGTTTTCTGTGCGATCCTGCCCACTCGTTGCTGTTTTTCAGGTCGCTCTTCACAGGCCTTGTTGTTCTTCAGTGCGTTCTGTTACTTCGTTCTGAGCAGCCAACCGTTTTCTAGCCATGTTTCGTATGCGTACTCCTCGTAGGGTTCGTGCTGTGCGGGGGCTTGGTGTTGGGGTCCTGACCTTGACACAAGTCCAGTCCATGAACAGGGTGGGGAGGAGTTCATGGACCAAGAATTGGTTGCTTCAGCGTGACCAGTTCTCTCATATGCCTTTGCTCCGTGAGATCCGTGAGAATAATCCTGATGATTTCAGGAACTTTCTCAGGATGACGGACCCCGTGTTTCACCGTCTGTTGGCTTCGCTGACCCCCTATATCAGCAGGCAGGATACCTGCATGAGGCAAGCCATCACTCCGGAGCAGAGGTTGGTCGCTACCTTGCGGTATTTGGCCACAGGGAGAAGTCTGCAGGACTTAAAGTTCTCGACAGGCATCTCCCCCCAGGCTCTGGGGATCATTATCCCAGAGACCTGTTCTGCCATCATCCAGGTCCTGCAGAAGGAGTATATGAAGGTAAGATTTTTATCCTTTTATATCACATTTTATTGTATTGAATGTTTGATAATATATTGTATTTCTTCCCTCATTCCCTAATTACCATGATTGTAATATGCTGTGAATGTCCCCTTTGTCCTCATGCATGCTGGATTTTTATGTAATTATTATTTTAGGTCCTTCATACATATTTGCCCTTCAATAACCTCTCCAGCATGGTGTCTCCTGCCCTATATTCACCTCATGTAGTCACTTAACAATGTATTTTATCAGCTCTATAGTAGTGCTTTACCCCAAACACCACCTAAAATGTTTGGAAATGTGATTTTTGATTTCAATTCAGGCAGAGTGCCAGAGGGTTTTTTTTGTGGTGTCCCCCAATTTTTTTTAACCCTCCCTCCCCCAACTGCTAAGTCAGCTGATCCCAATTCTCTATCTCAATCATCTATCTGCTGACTTTGCCAAACCCATACACACTATACCCACCTCTTTACTGGTCAGATTTATGGATGAATTCCCCAAAGCATGTAGTGCAAGGGCCTGCCTGTATACTTTCCAATGGTACTGTTTAAAGTTTTGTTATTCTATTATTATCTTGATAGGTAATAGCAGAATGTCCAAATGTCCTCAAATGTGTACTGTGTGTATTTATATCTTTGTATTATGACACTTCTTACCTGTCCAGTGGGCTGCCAATAGTGTAACTAAGGAGGGTCTGTTACAAGTAATACCCATTATTTAGGTATTCATCTCTCAATGAAATGAAGAGGGTTACCTGTCCAAGAGTTCCCCCCCCTATAATGTTAGAAATGGCCCATGAGAGGGGGAAGGGGGAATATGATAGGTGTACCTTATACTTTGGCCTTGTTAAATTCCCCTTAGTAAATGCTATCTGGAGGTTGCTCCATAATGTTTGTGTCTAATCTGCTTGCCATGTATCTTTGAAAAAATATTAATGTTTATTGTTTTTTCCTCAACAGTTTCCTTCAATGCCACAGGAATGGCAGACTGTGGCCTCCCACTTTGCCCAGCGGTGGGACTTTCCTAACTGCGGAGGGGCAATTGATGGGAAACACGTCCACATCGTCCCACCACCCAACTCGGGGTCGTACTATTATAATTACAAAGGGTTTAATAGTATAGTGATGTTGGCGGTGGTGCCGGCTAATTACGAGTTCTTGTATGTGGACGTGGGGAAGAATGGCCGGATGTCCGATGGTGGAGTGATCGCCCAGACAGAGTTCTACAGGCGTCTCCAGAATGGCAGCTTGGACTTGCCACCTCCAGAGGACAATGTTGAAGGTCTCCCATTTGTGTTCATTGCTGATGAAGCGTTTGCGCTGGGGGACCACCTGATGCGGCCATTCCCAATGAGGACCCTCACCCCGGAACAGAGGGTTTTTAATTACCGGCTGGCCAGAGCCCAAAGAGTGGTGGAGAACACATTTGGAATCCTGGCCAGCCGGTTCCGATTATTTCTGACACCCATCCATATGGCGGAGTATAAACTGAACCATATAATACTTGCCTGCTGTGTTCTCCATAATTTTTTAAGAAAACATTCAGCCAACTATGCTGGCTCAGTTGGGCCTGAGGCCGGAATCCCTAATCCATCAACACTGACGGTGCTTGAAAGTGGCCGTCCTGGCTTGCCCTCCCTGAATGCCCGTGATGTCCGGTTACGCTACCTGGAGTTCTTTGCGGGTAGGGGGGCTATCAATATGCCAGACAATCTGTGACACCTTTTTCAAATAAAAAACAACCAAAAGAAATTCTTTGTGGACATTTACTGCTTGTGTTTGTTTTAGCTGACCCTGACAGAAATGTGTTGAGTGCAGAAAATGTCGTGATTGGGTAACCTTATAAAAAACAGTGTTGGCTGGTACTTCCTAAATGCCAAAACACATTTCACTACAAGTGCACTTGCAACTGCACTGAACCTGCACTTGTAGTGCAAAGTGTATTTGCCCTTAGGAAATAACCCCCATTTTTGCCTAAAACAGCAATTACATCACCCCAAAAGTGTTGTAGTGTTGAGACAATAATCCACACATTCTTGAGTAAGGCACTTTTTTATACCTGCACAATCACATGTGCATTTCCCAAAGGTTTTTAAAACAAACCAACATGTTTGTTGTATAACAATGTTTGCAGTAGCATTATCAAAAATCGAAATATCCATTTCAGATAAAACAGGCCTGTGTAAAACCAACAAGAAAGCCAAAAAACTTGAACTTACAAAGTTCACATATGGTAAAACCTGAAGGCTACATCAGACATCAGTATTTAGGAACTGTGTTTGATATAGCGTTCAGATGGGGGGAAATCACCCCTGGAAAAGCCAAATTTGGAAGATGCACACCAATTTACGAATGTCAACATGTGCTATCTGCCATCAGGGGGGATCAAGGGACGTGTTTTGGGGGAGCAAGTCCTTCCTCAATGCGACTTTATAATTGAGGAAGGGGTTGCACCCCCAAAACGCGTCCATTGATCTCCCGTGATGGCAGATAGCACATGTTGGCACACTGTGTGCATCCTCCAAATTTGGCTTTTCTAAACATTGTAAAAATTTTCGTAAGATAAAACAGGTGATTTTGTGGGGTTTAAATTCGCCCCAAAACATCAATGATGTTATTATTTTTTTTAATAACATCACTGATTTGTTGCTGGATGTTTTGCAATTGGAGATTACACCCCATGATCTCCCCGATGAGTATCTGGGCACTTTCAGATGTAAAGCGTTCTGGATCACGATCACCTAAAAAGAGATAAAGAACAAAAAAAAAGGTCTCAAAAATCTGCCACCATCCATCTCTTTTACCTGAGCCTGTGGTCGCAGACACTCACCTGTTGTGGTGCCAATCTCCACCACATCTTCTTCTTCCTCCTGCTCTTCTTCTTGTGTTGGTATTTCCCCTTCTTCCAGAGGGGGGGTCTCTGGTCTCCTGGGATGAGGGGTGTCCGAGTCTTTTCTCCCCTATGTAAAACAAAAATGGTATACTTAGCACACAGATATTTGATGGCAGAACTAGAAATAGGAAACATTGCTTGGAAGTGGGGTACAATTGTCTATTTTAGCCGAGTTCCAAGATGTATATTTTTTAGTGTCCTTTGTCAAGCTGCAATACTTTACCTGTTTGGTAGAAGCTTCACAGATGTAGCCCCCCCTATAGTATACACTGGAGCACCTGTGTGCCCCCCCTAATAAAAATGGTGTTCTGGGGTCCCACACTAGTGCTCCAGTGTCCAGATGTGAAAACAGCTGCTCAGTGTCCTCTCCTTACACACAATCTAGTTTGCATTTCATTCTAGTAACAAACCCATCTACACAAACAAATATTTGGCATCCAAGTAGGCCCCCAAAAATGTGTGAAAATGCATATGGCCTAAACAATGGTGTTCTAGAGGCCGAAAAAAAAATGTTTGATACGAACGAATAATGGGCCCATGAACATTAAAGTTGACCTTTTTAAACGTTACAATTAATAAAAGCATATGGAGCAGAACGAACGGAATAAAGACAGAAAGAATAGGAACACAGCACAACTACTTACTTTTTTGCAGCACTCCCCGGATCTTTCGGTACTGCTCTAGCTCTCTCAACTTCAGGTCCGACCACCGTTTCCTGAGCTGATCTTTTGATCTTCATACCCCGAAATTCCTCTCAAGACTCCTGACCACTTTCGCCATGATCTTGGCCTTTCGGATATTGGGGTTGGGGTAAGGCCCATATTTTCCGTTATAGTCGGACTTCTTCATGATGTCGACCATCTCCAACATCTCCCCAAACTACATATTTGTGGCCTTAAAACGTCTCCTTCTGGATCGGGACATGCCTGGATCCGGGCTTTCCTCCTCCTCCTCCTCGTTGCTATAATTAGCACGCACCTGCTGTAACTCCGCCATGTGCTCTTCACCCACTGCGCCGAACGAAAAGGGGCGGGGAATACACTAGAAAGAACGTCAGGGGCGGGCGGAGTTACACGCATGCGCAGTGTGTATAAAGCGTAACACGCGTGCGTATTACGTACGATCTGTGAGCGGAGGAAGGAGCATTGGACGCGCCGATCGTAAGAACGAAGGTAAGAGACAAACTTGTGCCTATACTGCTTCTAGATTGAGGCCTATATTGTAACAAGATTAGGAGAGTTTTGTCTGACATTAGGCTTTGTCTTGTGTTGTGTCTTGCAGTGAACATGGATATGCTACTCAAAGATAATGACTTCATGTCAGTATTCATAGATATGCTAAGTGAGCTGCCCTGTCTGTGGGAGATTACCCACCCCCATTTCAAGAACCAAGCAAAGAGGAAGGCAGCACTGGAGCAATTGTGTGAAATTGTGAAGCAGGTGATCCCCACGGCAGACATCACCTATTTAAAGATATTAATTGGTGGCCTGAGGAGTACATATCTAAGGGAGCGCAAGAAAGTCCTGGATTCACAGAGATCCGGAGCAGGAGATGACATCTATGTCCCCAGGATGTTGTACTACAACAGGCTGCACTTTCTGGCAGGCCAGACTGAACCCAGGCCATCACTCTCCAGTCTTCCTTCCACGCTTCTTTCCCCCCCGGCTGAGGCTTCTGACGCCCAACCTGGGCCTTCCAGGCCATATGTGGAGGAGCCCAGATTGAGCCAGGTATAGCATTCCTCTAAATATTTCTGCTTGTCCAATCAATGATGTTAACTAGATGTTAGTTGGGAGTACTAATTTAGGATTGTGATTGATGAAGCAAAAACTAAAACTATGTCCCTTTTTCATACACAGGGAAGTCTCAGCCAGGAGGTGGCCGGGCCGAGCCGGCTGGCTGATCTGCAGGTCCCTCCACCCCCCCTGAAAAGAGAAAGTGGCAGTAGGACGAGTACCCTAGAGGAGGCGGCTATAGCATTCTTTTGGAGGGCTACAGAGGTCCTGGGAGTACCCCACACCATGCAGGAGAACATTGCTGCTTTCATAGCATATAAAATGCAGAGGATGGAGGAGGGCCAAAAAGCCATGTGTGAGGCCCTCATATCAGAGGCTCTGGAGAAAGGTATGAGGGGCCAAATTACACCTCACACACATCTTTGGGATGGTCCTCCTCCTCCTCCTGCAGGTCCTCCTCCTCCTCCTCCCTCTCCTCCAGGTCCTCCCAGTCCTCCTCCAGGTCCTCCCAGTCCTCCTCCTCCTCCTCCTCCAGGTCCTACTCCTCCTCCTGCCACATCTCCAACTGCACAGCCACAGCCCGGAAGGAAGCGTGGAAGGAAGACCAGACAGTGATTGCCCTGGATCCAGTCTGGTCGGCCAAAAGATGCAGCCTCTTGTGGTACCACAGCCTGGGGACACAGATGTCATCTGCTGCTATCCGTATCTCTGCGAATCCCGGACCAGGCTGCCCTCCCTTAGATATGGACTCCTCAGGCCAACAATTTTGATGTTGAAGAATTGATGTCTGCCGTGGGGGTCCCAGGCTTCACTAATTTCTCTTGTTGATCCAGTGTTGCCTTCCTCTTTGTTTGGTTCTGATCCCTTAATAAAGGATTTTTGTTTTGAATTATACTCTCCTATGTGTTTTACTTCAAAAATGACAGTTGGTTTGTAAGGATTCAGGTACATTTCAAATATACAATGTGAAATGAACAAGGGACACCAACACCAAACAACCTCCTGGAGATTAAATAATAAAAGATATCAATGGTGTTGGGGTAACTTGACACACAAAACACACACAAAAATATTCGGGAGTAAAAATAAAAATAACATTGAACAAAGATCAGCCTTGGAAAAAATCCAAACATTAAAGAAAAAAAAAGGCTTAAAATCCAAAATAAAAAAAAATTAAAAAATATAAAACTGTCAGATGTGACAACTAATAACAATATATTCAGGGAATCCCACTAAAAAAACACAAATAAAAGTTTGTGAGAAGTGTGTGTGAATATGAGCAGCAAAATGACTTAATTCTTGTCACATTATAAAGAAGAAGAGAGTGCGCTGTATTAAACCATTTTTAACATTGCAGTGTGACGAAAATGCTGTATTCATTGCGAACGCTAAGTTTACCAGAACAAGCTGTCCCGTGTCGGAATTTCTTCTGAGCATGCGTGGCACTTTGTGCATCGGAACAGGCCACACATGGTCGGAATTGACGCGATCGGATTTTGTTGTCGGAAAATTTTATCTCCTGCTCTCCAACTTTGTGTGTCGGAAAATCCGATGGAAAATGTCCGATGGAGCCCACACACGGTTGGAATTTCCGACAACACACTCCGATCGGACAATGTCCATCGGAAAATCCGACCGTGTGTACGGGGCATTAGGCTGTATTAGTATGAGGTCAAATTTAAACACTTTCAATTTGTGTGCAATCAGGCAGGCCCTTACACTACACAGTTGAAGGTAAATCTAAAGGAAATTAAATATCTGTGCCATTTATTACAAATTTTACCCCCTGGAGGTGTGACTGTCCAGAAACATAAATTAATTGGCAAGATGAGGGTGTGGCTGTAGTTTTATTAATAATCACTTCACACAAAACGATGTACCTGAATTGGCTTTGATCTGGTTATCGATGTAGTAACCTGGAAGCGATGTCACAACGTCACTTCCGGTTTACTCAGCTGCCAATGGAGCTGATTTGAAAAAATCCCTAGTATTCCAAAACGCTGATTTTGGCATTTTGAATACTTTTAAGTGCAAAGGAGGGATTTGGGGTGTTTTAGACCCCAGATCCTTCCATAAAGAGTACCCGTCACCTAATACTGTGAAAAGGGATGTTTACATTTCTTGTGACAGCAATAATGAAATAATAGTGAAATAAATAAAAAAATGCTCACACACCCAAGAAAACGCATACGTAAGTCACGCCCACAAATGTAAACGGTGTTCAAATTACACATTTGAGGTATCACCACGATCGTCAGAGTGAGAGTAATAATTCTAGCAAAAGATCTCCTCTGTAACTCTAAACTAGTAACCGTTAAAAAAATTTAAAGCGTCGCCTACGGAGACTTTTAAGTACCGTAGTTTGTTGCCATTCAACTAGTCTGCGCACTTTTAGACTGTAACATGTTAGGTATCTATTTACTTGGCATAACATCATCTTTCACAATATACAAAAAAATTGGGGTAACTTTACTGTTTAGTTCTTTTTTTAATTCAGTGAAGTGTATTTTTCGTTTGAAAGACCGCTGCGCAAATACTGTGTGACATAAAATATTGCAACGATCTCCATTTTATTTTTCAGAGTCTGAGACTTGTCTAGACTAACATACAAACTACTGCCACACATCAACTATTATGCTGCCACTGACATAAAAGCTTACATCGGCAGTGACCAGGAGTGTGTGTACTTGTGAAGCCTACTGTCAGCTTTCAGATCTGGAGACCATTCCGATGGAAATTATGACACGCATACAAGACATGCAGCTCTCAGAATGATCTGCCAATTTATTTCCGTGTTTCCACTTATATAACCAAAATGACATCACAACAAAAGTTCAACCCTTTCATTAATATATGGTAAAGATACAGACATACAGGATGTTTTAAAACAAGCAAAAATAGAATATTAATAACTCATATAGAAACTAATAACAGGAAAAGGCTAACAGGAAAGGGGCTAGCACATCATTTAAAAGAAGTCAGGCAATTTATAAGAAATTGAAACTTAACTTCTCATAAACGTCACATATACATATTATTTTAAAATGGTGGACAGCAAACTAAAATATCCTTACAGTTTTTCCTAAGTGAATGAAAACTAACCAAAAAGCACCTCTGTCAGTGGTACATGGTTTTCTCAACCCTCTAACTGCTACATCTGCAGGACAGCTTATTCTATTGAAAAACAACAGACTTACTGGCCAGATCAAGTTTAAAATAAATGAAAAAAGTCTAATAATGGGACTAATGAAAAAAAAAATTAGGTAGTTCTCTCTTTTTCTTTGTGCACCATGGCAGACTCTGCCACTAAGCTCCCCTTCAAATTTGTTACACAATGTCCAGGGGTTGAATTCCCTGGTCAAATGGAGAATGGTCTTCCAACATTATAAATCGTTACATGCGGATGTGCTCTTTCTCCAGGAAATGCACTTCCCACCGAACCATAACTCAAACTTTTTGCACCACTATTATCTCCATTTTTACTCGGCAAACGGCCCGGGTAGGACTGGGGGAGTAGCATTATGCTTTTCTAAACAGGTTTCTTTCTAGCTGAAAAGAAGATCTGTGACCCAGATGTGCATTATCTGATGCTAGTGGGGCACCTAGAGGGCTCCGCAGTCACCCTAATCTTTTATTATGCCCCTGACTCGGGTCAATTACCCTTCTTCCAAGCTTTGCTGCATGCTGTGTCCCTGGACTTGGGGAGTGTAGTGCTCTTTGGGGGAGAAGACCTTTGTCCTCATCTAGACATTACCCAATAATTAGGTCAAAACTAGCTAAAATGTTGTGCTATCACAATCTGATTGATGTATTGCGAGAACTTAACCAATCCAGGAAAGACTTTAAATTTTTTTCTCACGTCCATCCTACCTACTCTAGAATAGACCATTGTTTCACAAATCCGGCACTGGTTCCTCTTTTTCGGGCTAGTAAATTAGTAGATGTAACCAGTCCAGACCACTCTTTGCTCTGGACTTCGTGTGATACTTTGACATATCTCAGGGGCCCTACCCCTTGGAGACTAAACAAATCATTATTAGGCAACCCCTCAGTATGCTTTGATATAGAACAACACCTTAAGGAGTTTTTCACTCTGAACGACTCTGAGGATACCTCTCTGGTGACTAATTGGGCGGCCCATAAAGCCACAACCAGGAGTTACCTTATTCAATAGCAGCTCACCCTAAAAAGAATGCAGACTAACTTATAAAGGAAAAGGAGAAAGAGTTGTCTGATTTGCTGACCCAACATAAACAAAATCCCCACTTGGACATTAGAGACAAAAGAGATTCTGTTCAGCTGGAGCTGAATCTTTGCCGACTAAGGTGGAAAAGAGTCCCAGATGGACCCAGGCATCCTTCTACACATTGAAGGATAAGCCGGGCATCATGCTGGCTCATAAGTTGACACCTGGATTTTGTCGCACCTCTCTCCCTAAGATTAGGCTAGCTAACGGCACACCTTGACTCAGAACCCACAGACGATAATGGATCTTTTTGTCTCCTACTATAAGTCTTTGTACAGTGAACAGGGAGGCCCTTTGCCTGAAACCATGTACAATTTTCTCAAAGATATTACTCTTCCATCTCTCTCAGCCTCTCATCGTGAAATTTTAGAAAAGGAAATTACAATGGAGGAGGATTTGACTGTAAATAACTAAGATAACGCTTCAAAGACCCTGGCTTTCAGATGGCTTCCCTGCCTCCTACTACAAGAAATTTGCTATACAATTCTCTACAATTGGCACTTAACCTGCTCAAATTCTTCATGGGCATTCAGGATGGTACAACCATTGACGCAGACTTTAACAGGGCTCATATATGCTTGATACCTAAACCAGATAAGGATCATGGTGACCTGGTCAGTTATTGCCAAATATCCCTAATTACCAGTGATCTAAAATTCCTAACCAAAATATATTAAAATCAGTTTAATAAATTCCTGGCACAATATATACACATAGATCAGAGGGAATTTGTCCCAGGGTGACAGGCCGCAGACCAGATAAAGTGGGCCATAGATTTAGTCTCTTTATTGAATTCTAATTGGGACGGGGTGGGCGCATGGCAAGGTATGCTGTTGTTACTGGATCTACACAAAGGCTTTGGCTCCCTATCTTAGCCCTTTCTGTTCCACATACTGAGGAAATGGAATTATGGACCAAAATGTCTTATCCTTTTAAGTGTAACCCCTCAGCTAATATTATTGGACAAGGTTGTAAATTGGATCTTTTGCATATCTTGAGGGGGGCTAGGCAGGAATGACCTTTCTTGTCCTCTCCTGTTTGTGATAGCAACTGAGACACTGGCAATATCTATTAGGTCTAACCCTCATATTCATGGCATTTCAAGTGGTGGCACAACTCATAAATGTGCTCTGTTTGCTGATCATCTGTTGTTCTTCATTACGGATTCTATTACGACCTTGCCTAATTTATTTGCCATGTTGTCCTAATTTGGAACCATATCAAGTTTAAGGGTCAATCAAGCAAAGTCAGAAGTGTTAAACGTGAACCTTTCAGACTTAGGTCTTAGGACTTAAAGGCTTCTTTTTACTTTAAATGATGCACTCAGACGCTTCCATATCTTGGTGTCAAACTTTCCTCTGACATTGCAATGCTGTACTGGGTTATCAATACTCCCCTTTATGATTCTGTCGAAAGTGACCTGAAGAACTGGCAAGCCCATGCTCTTTTCTGGATGGGTAGAATAGCGGAAATTAAAGATCCTAATTTAGAACAACAAATAGGCACCTGGATAAGCTCAGTCCGGAATGAGAATGTGTATCTTTTTTAACTCTGGATCTTCAGGGTTAAATTGTTTTAATACTGCATCCTTAACTCTCAAGTCCTACTACTTCATTATTTACTGATATTGTCAGCAGAGCAATATGAGATGCCCATAGCAGCGAACCTGTCTGCTGATAATTGGTAAACTCTCTGGCTTGCTAAATTTGGGGAGAATTAAATCATGGCTTGCATTGGTTTTTCTATGTGTACTCCAGTTTCCTCCCACACGCTAAAGATATGCTGGTAGGTGAATTGACTGCTGTCTAAATCTGACCTATTGTATGTATTTGATATTGGGACCTTAGACTGTAATCTTTTTAAGGGCAGGGACTGATGTGAATATACAGTATGAATAAATGGATAGTGCTATATAAATATGTGTGATAAATAAATAAATGAAACTGTCATTAAAAAGAAAAAAAAATCAGTTTTCTTTTCTGTACTCCTGACAGCATCTTCATTATATTTCAATTTTTTGAGTGTCTGCTAACTGCACAGAGTCAGTCAGGAGATCTGAAAACCTGATGCTTAGCCTAACATTTCTTGTCTGCATACAGATATGTTCAGATCATCACTAATCCACGTAGTATTAACTATTTACAAACAAGGATGCTTCAAATAGCACCAATGCATCTGTTTACAAATATTAGTCGCTCTCCTTATCTTCTACATGTACAAGTGTGGAGTCCCTCTCAAAATGTACAGACATCATTCAATCTAAGTATGTTGTCCTTTTGATCAGGAACAGTGATAATGACATTTCCATACTAACAAGATATACACTAATAATCCTTTCCTTCTCCACCCCTTGACAGAACATTTTACCCTTATCTAGCTAAACTCAGCCAGGTGTCGGAACATTTAACCTCATCTAGCTAAACCATTAAAATTCAACTTTGGGAATACTAAGGCGGCCCATACAGAATTTGAAACTTGGCCAGTTCAGCAGAAACTGGCCAAGATTCGAACCGTGTATGAGCAGGCTGAATGTACCAAGTTGATCGATCAAACAAATTGGGTACAACCAGCTGCTGGGTTTCACCTGTGATTATTGCTAGCAGCTGCTATAGCTGATAGCTATAATCGCTGTCTTCTCCCAGTGGGGATAGCTTCCCTGCCCTCCCCTGCCCCCCCCAGGAGAAGACAATGGCCCATGAGGAGGGATTCCCGCATCAACACTGTATGTGTTGATGGGGTAATCAAGCAAATTTATTTCACTAACCCATGGTTGCAGGAAAGATATTTGCTCCGTGTATGGCTGGCCTAAGTCTTTCCTTGCAGTAAGGCTGCTCTTGAACATCAAGGGTTAACGGCTCTATTCCCGCGCATTTCCGTGAAGTGCGATTTTGATAAAAATGCACTGGACCATGAAAAAAGTAGCACTACTTTTTCAGAACATGCTGCACCAAACTGCATGGTACTGCAGTACCATGCGATTTGGTGGCTGTAAATGAGTTGCATTTAAAAAATGTGTTTGGGGTGCCATTAAAATTTTATTGGCATCCACATGCTTATCGCAAGGGCAATGCATTTACCTGTGGGAGTTGCACAGGGAACATGGTTTTCCTACACTGAATTTTTATGTGAAAGGGCCCTTAGGCTGGGTGCAGCAGTTTTACTTGATTCTTGACTGCTAGACTTGTCCCTATAGCCTCTTCTCCCCTACAATGTGGCTGTCTAAAGTCCCCTGACATCAAGATCGATGCAGGGATCATAGTCCTGCATTGGACATGAAGACACAGAGGAACAGTCCAATCCTGGAATGAAGGGGAGTGCCCTTTTGCTAGAGGGAGCAGAGGATCATGTAAGTAAAAGTGGTGTTACCATCCTCTAAACCAGCCCTCAAAAATTGCACTCGCCTGCTCGCATTTTGTGAGTGAATTTTGAGGGCTGGTGAGGAAGGGGGGCCTGGGAGTGAGGGGGTGGCAAGCACTGCCGGCCGGTTGTATTGGAGTCCTTTTCCCAGGGCTCGCAGAGGGGAAGAGAGAGGAGAGAGCCGGCTGTATGATCAAAACGTGAGGGACATCACTAGCGCCTTTCATTTCAATAGCTGAGTGTTTCCCGCACTCGCTGTCACACACAGCGCTGCTCCCTGGTCCCGGGGAATTTGTTAGACAGATCACCCATCCAATCCCGGGACGAGTGATGTGTATCAAAGTTCCCCAGCCAGGGGGCGGGGCTGTATGGGACGCCAAACGGCAGGAACACACAGCAATTGAAATCAAAGCTATTCCAGTAATGTCCCTCTGCGCTTTTATCATCCGGCCAGCAATGCTCTTCTTCTCCTCTGCTCCCCTGCATGATGGACACAGGTAAGCAGCATTGGTGGACACGGGTGAGGCTGCATTGGTGGACAAGGGTGAGGCTGCATTGGTGGGCATGGGTGAGACTGCACTGGTGGACAAGGGTGAGGCTGCATTGGTGGACACTGGTGAGACTGCATTGGTGGACACGGGTGAGACTGCATTGGTGGACACAGGTGAGACTGCATTGGTGGACAAGGGTGAGGCTGCATTGGTGGACACAGGTGAGATAGCATTGGTGGACACGGGTGAGGCTGCATTGGTGGACAAGGGTGAGGCTGCATTGGTGTACAAGGGTGAGGCTGCATTGGTGGACATGGGTGAGATAGCATTGGTGGACATGGGTGAGGCTGCATTGGTGGACACAGGTGAGGCTGCATTGGTGGACACGGGTAAGGCTGCTTTGGTGGACATGGGTGAGGCTGCATTGGTGGACACGGTAAGGCTGCATTGGTGGACAAGGGCGAGGCTGCATTGGTGCACACAGGCGGGGCTGCATTGGTGGACAAGGGTGAGGCTACATTGGTGGACATGGGAGAGGCTGCATTGGTGGACACGGGCGTGGCTGCATTGGTGAACATGGGCGAGGCTGCATTGGTGGATATGGGCGAGGCTGCACTGATGAGCATGGATAAAGTTACTTAATTCTGCATAAAACATTTAAGGGTAATTTCATGAGATAATTTATGAGGGTGTGTTTAGGGGCAGAATTAGGGGCAGGGCAGAGTAGGGGTTGGGTGGGGCAACTGGTGGCGAGTAACCCTTGAGGCCTGGCTAGTAGCTCAGGACTTAAAATTTTGAGCCCTGCTCTAAACTAAACAAGCAGTCAAGCTGGGAAGACTTTTAGGTTTCCCAGAGTTCAGCTTTATCTATCAATCTATCTACAATATATAGATATATATCTATATCTATATCTAGATATAGATATATATCTATCTATATCTAGATATATAGATATAGATATATATTTATATATTTCTATATATATATATATCTATATACATATATACACTGGAGATCAAAATTAGAGAATAACCTACAATTTCCTAAATTTCAAGATCACTGCATAGTCCTATTTGAAATTATCTAAACAGGAGTAAAAGAGCAGTTTTGTTAAGCATATTTCATGAATTACATATATTTTGAAGCACAGAATAAAGAACTTCAATGAGATTTAAAAAAGATCTTTGGAATCCTGGCACCATCTCTAAATTCCCTGGTTGAGTCATATCAACATCCTAAAGATATCCTGCCCAAATTGCTATACTTATTCCAAGCAATACCTATAAACCTCCCAACATCTTTTTTCCGTACCCTACACTCCCTGGCAATTAAGTTGTTATGGCAACACCACCCACCCAGATTAAAACATAAGCTCTTATGTTCCCATAAACTTGATAGGGGCATACGTTTACCGGACTTTGAAATTTATCACGCTTCAGCCATATTCTAGTCTACTTGAGTGGTTCCCTTATCCGTTAACCAAGTCTTCCACCGTAGTCGAACAGGATATGGCTCCAGTGGATCTTCGTGCACTTCTGTGGGGTTATAATGCTAAGTATGGAACAATGACAATTTTCTCCCTGCTATCACTTGCGACACTATCTGTCTGGTATCGTCATCAAGATCTCTACGCCCTATCCACAGAACCTAGCCAACTGACATCCTTATTTGATAATCCAGCACTCCTGGACAGCAAGAGAGCCTCGGCATATGGTACTTATGACAGGGAGTCATGGCCCACAGCCCGATCATTTGAACATTTGAACACCCCACACTGGGCACCTTCAGACCATGAGCGGGGGTAGTTCCATTACTACAGACTGGCTGACAAACTTGTGTTTCACGTAGTACTGTAAGTTGTTACATATGTCAGGACAGGTTCATAGACCCCTTACAGCTTTAGAAGAACTGTTTAGTCTCTCGCAGATACCTTGTCATACGTTATCATTGATTTATAAAGAGATCCTCTCCCATACTCATAGCTCTCTCCCCACTTATACAAGAATGTTGTCCAGAGACTTGGAAATGGAGATCTCTTTGGGGGACTGGCACGCCTCATTTACTTTTACGCACAAATCTTTTATTTTCTGGTACGCATAAGAGAAAAATTAAAATATACTATCCTGCTGGTATAATGACCCCATTTCCATTAATTGGATCGTCCAGGACTCTTCCGATATTTGTTGGCACTATCACGGAGTGAGAGGAACATATTTGCATGTATGGTGGGAATGTAATTGAAAACCGCCCTTTCTGGAAATAGATTTTCCAGGTATATAATAAAATTTATGATGAGTCTCTCACTCCCTCTCCCAAGATTACCCTTTATTCTATCCTGCCAGGCTTGGTTAAATCTCGGATAATAATCCTCCCCAGATTCTTTTGGCCGCACGTCAGCTTATCACTAAATTCTGAAAAAAACACCTCCTGCATTTATGGATAGATATTATTAAGAACACCGTGGGGGTCATTTACTAAGATGAATGCACTGCGCTGGTTCAGACCTTAATTGGTGCGCTGGATAGATCCTTAATCAAGCGTGTGAACCAGCGCACACACAGGAATACCTGCATGCGAGAATGTTTCCAGCGCGATGGGATCGCGCTGGTTCTTGGCGAGGTACATCTCGCGCTCGCTGCAATAGGAAAAATACATCTTCCTATTAAAGCAGCGTGAGAAAAACCGGCATGGGTTCCCCCTGCGGGTGCATGCCAGGCCCTTCGGTCTGGTATGGGTATTAAGGGGAACCCCCTACATCGAAAAAACGGCATGGGGATCCCCTCAAATCCATACCAGACCCTTATCCGAGCACGCAGCCCAGCCGGTCAGGAAAGGAGGTGGGGACGAGTGAGCACCCCCCCTCCTGAACCGTACTAGGCCACATGCCCTCAACATTGGGAGGGTGCTTAGGGTTCCCCCGCAAAGCACCTTGTCCCCATGTTGATGAGGACAAGGGCCTCATCCCCACAACCCTTGCCCGGTAGTTATGGGGGTCTGTGGGCGGGGGGCTTATCGGAATCTGGAAGCCCCCTTTAACAGGGCCCTCCCCCTGTGTGAAATGGTAAGGGTACCCCTACCATTTCACAAAAAAGTGTCAAAAATGTTAAAAATGACAAGAGACAGTTTTTGACAATTCCTTTTTTTTTAAAGTCTTCTTTTTTCCATCTTCTTTCTTCTATCTTCCTTCGGTATCCTCCTTCATCTTCTACTGGTTCTTCTGGTTCTTCTGGTTCTTCCTCCGGTGTTCTCGTCCGGCATCTTCCTCCGCGGCGTCTTCTTCCCTTCTTCTCATCGGGCTGCTCCGCATCCATGATGGCATGGAGGGAGGCTCCCACTGTGTTATGCTTCTCGTCTTCTGACGGTTCTTAAATAACGGAGGGCGGGGCCACCCGGTAACCCCGCCCCCTCTGACACACGGGGACTTCCCCAAAGCTTTCCCCATGACATCAGAGGGGGTGGACAGGGAAGTCCCCGCGCTCTCTCCCCCCCTCTTTTCCTGCGGCCTGCCAGGTTGCATGCTCGGATAAGGGTCTGGTATGGATTTTTAGGGGAACCCCACACCATTTTTTTTTTTAATTTTGGTGCGGGGTTCCCCTTAAAATCCATACCAGACCTGAAGGGCCTGGTATTGAATTTCGGGGGAACCCCACGCATTTTTTTTTGTTCACAGAAAGTTACTTTCTCATTCTATTTTGGCCATATTTGTGACTTGGGCAGTTAGTACTACACTTCCCCACATCACCCCACATCGCCCCCATATTATTGGCACTTCCAGCTTGTTTAAATTTGGAGTTAAAGATGCCGTGCACCAGGTCTATAGTGGTGCACAGGTCACCTCTTCCGTGCGCCAGGAAGACAATAGTCAATGGGGGATCACGCTGTGTTACCGGCGCAAATGCTTTGTAAATACGAAAATGTCATTTGCGCATCAGCGTGCACCGCAAGTCATGGCACAAATGCTTGTGGAAGAGATGCAGGAAAGCACAATAAGTTGTGGTATGTTCGGCTCCATTATTCAAAATCTGATAAACTTCAGAGGAGACTTCTTTCATAACCACTTCTTTCTGCCCCTTTCAGATTTATATTCATTGTAGGAGCATCGGTTTGGACAGACCCTCATCTTGATAATATGACTTTTACAGACTCCATTGTATTGTTGTAAAGAATGCTGTAGTTACCATCTTATTTCTTCTTTTCTTTCACCCTACTTTCTTTCCTCTCTTTCATGCTTTTCCTCTTCCTTTTTATTTGATCTTACTTACCAGATGTTTAGGTTCTGTTTCCACAACTGCGAGTTGTTGTGTGACTTGACACATGTGAAGTCACATGACAAGTCAAAACCCTTGTATTTCAATGGTCCCCATTCTAATTGATACAACTCAAGTCACAGCGACTCCAAAAAAGGTTTTTGTACTACTTTGTTCCGACTTCGGTGCAACTTTTTCTTACATGGTTCTCACCCTTTGCATGGCATTGCATTAAAAATCACATTGCAAAGTGGTACTGTAAACCGTGTGACTTTGGGGTTGCAATAGTGGAAACCTAGCCCAAAGCCTGGTACACACGATCGGATTTTCTGCAGACAAAGTGTCAGACTTTTGTCCGAAGGGTGTGTGCCAGGAACTTGTCATGCATACAAATGGTACACAATTGTCGGCCAACAAACACAAATGTAGTGATGTATTAGACGTACTACGAGCTGATAAAGAGGAAGTTCAATTGTCAGGCGCCACCCTTTGGGCTCCTTCTACTAATTTCATGTTAGTAGAAGTTTGGTGAGTGTTGATTCGCGTTTTTCAGTTTGTGCTTTTCAGTTCGTTTCTGAATGGCCATTCGTCAACCAGCCATGTTGCAGAATCGGAGGAGAGAACGTTCTATTATTGACCTTGGAGTTATTACTTTGACCCAAGTCCAGTCCAGGAACATTTGTCCAAATGTTATTGTTGTCCTCCAATTCAGGCAGAGTGCAAGAGGCCATTTTTTGGGGCCCAAACTCATTTGTAACCCCCCCAAAATGCTAAGTCAACAGATACAAATACTTCTGCCTTTCCAAAACCTACACACACTATCCCTCTATTGTGGTCATATTTTTGGATTAATTCACCAAAGCATGTAGTGCAAGGGCCTGCCTGATTACAGTGCCTTTCAAAAGTATTCACCCCCTTGGCTTTTTACCTATTTTGTTACATTACAGCCTTTAGTTCAATGTTTTTTTAATCTGAATTATATGCGATGGATCAAAACACAATAGTCTAAGTTGGTGAAGTATAGTTAGAAAAATATATACATAAAACTATGTGCGTATGTATTCACCCCCTTTGTTATGAAGCCCATAAAAAGCTCTGGTGCAACCAATTATCTTCAGAAGTCACATAATTAGTGAAATGATGTCCACTTGTTTGCAATCTAAGTGTCACATCATCTGTCATTACATATACACACCTTTTTGAAAGGCCCCAGAGACTGCAACACCTAAGCAAGAGGCACCACTAATCAAACACTGCCATGAAGACCAAGGAACTCTCCAAACAAGTAAGGGACAATGTTGTTGAGAAGTACAAGTCAGGGTTAGGTTATAAAAAAATATCCAAATCTTTGATGATCCCTGGGAACCATCAAATCTATCATAACCAAATGGAAAGAACATGGCACAACAGCAAACCTGCCAAGAGACGGCCGCACACCAAAACTCATGGACTTGGCAAGGAGCACATTAATCAGAGAGGCAGCACAGAGACCTAAGGTAACCCTGGAGGAGCTGCAGAGTTCCACAGCAGAGACTGGAGTATCTGTACATAGGATGACAATAAGCCTTACGCTCCATAGAGTTGGGCTTTATGGCAGAGTGGCCAGAAGAAAGCCATTACTTTCAGCAAAAAACAAAATGGCATGTTTTGAGTTTGTGAAAAGGCATGTGGGAGACTCCCAAAATGTATGGAGGAAGGTGCTCTGGTCTGATGAGACTAAAATTGAACTTTTTAGCCATCAAAGAAAACACTATGTCTGGCGCAAACCCAACACATCACATCACCCAAAGAACACCATCCCCACAGTAAAACATGGTGGTGGCAGCATCATGTTGTGGGGATGTTTTTCAGCAGTCGGGACTGCGAAACTTGTCAGAGTTGAGGGAAAGATGGATGGTGCTAAATACAGGGATATTCTTGTGCAAAACCTGTACCACTCTGTGTGTGATTTGAGGCTAGGACGGAGGTTCACAATGACCCCAAACACAATGCTAAAGCAACACTTGAGTGGTTTAAGGGGAAACATGTAAATGTGTTGGAATGACCTAGTCAAAGCCCAGACCTCAATCCAATAGAAAATCTGTGGTCAGACTTAAAGATTGCTGTTCACAAGCGCAAATCATCGAACTTGAAGGAGCTGGAGCAGTTTTGCAAGGAGGAATGGGCAAAAATCTCAGTGGTAAGATGTGGCAAGCTCATAGAGACTTACCCAAAGGGACTTGGAGCTGTGATAGCCGTAAAAGGTGGCTCTACAAAGTTTCGACTTTAGGGGGGTGAATAGTTATGCACATTGACTTTTTCTGTTATTTTGTCCTATTTGTTGTTTGCTTCACAATAAAAAAAAAATCTTCAAAGTTGTGGGCATGTTCTGTAAATTAAATGATTCAAATCCTCAAACAATCCATGTTAATTCCAGGTTGTGAGGAAACAAAACACGAAAAATGCCAAGGGGGGTGAATACTTTTGCAAGGCACTGTACCTTCAAATTGTAACATAGAAAGTTTTTGTCTCCTATTATCTTGAAGGTTATTTCTGAATGTCAAAATGTGCTGCAATTTGGACAGTGTGTATCCATATTTTTTGATTATGACACTTCTTATCTGTCCACTGGGCTGCCAATAGTGTAAGTAAGGAGGGGTTGGATAAAGTATCACACATTATTTATGCAAACAGCTCTCATGGAATTGGAGAGGGTTACCTGTCCAAAACATCTACCCATTACCTCCCCCATATAACATTTTTAGAATGGGCCACCAGAGGGGGTGAGGAATCAGATAAGTTGACCTTACACTTTTGTCTTTAAATACTCATTTAAGTTTTATACTAATGTTGGCCAAGCATGTTTGTGTCAAATCTGCTTACAATGTTATGTGAGGAAGTAGTAATTTATTTTTCCTTTTTTTAATCCACAGTTTCCTTCCAACCCACAGCAATGGCAGGACATTGCAGCCCAGTTCCATCATCAGTCGGACTTTCCCAACTGTGGTGGTGCTATTGATGGAAAACATGTCTGGATTGTCCAATCACCCAACTCTGGCTCATATTGTTTCAATTATAAGGGCTTTTGCAGCATAGTCCTGCTAGCTGTAGTGTCTGCCACATATGAGATCTTGTTTCTTGATGTTGGGAGGAAGGGCCGCAACTCTGATGGAGGAGTTATTATGCAGACAGAGTTCTACAGGTGGCTCCAGAATTGCACCTTAAACTTGCCACCTGCTGAGGAGAATGTTGAGGGCTTCAATTTTGTTTTGGTTGCAGATGAGGCCTTTGCTCTGGGGAACATCTTATGAAGCCATTTCCTATGAGGAACCTCACCCCAGAGCAGAGAATACTCAATTATGTCTAAATTGTCCCTAGTATGTATGAATGTGAGTTAGGGACCTTAGATTGTAAGCTCCTTGAGGGTAGGGACTGATGTGAATGTACAATGTATATGTAAAGCGCTGCGTAAACTGACAACACTATATAAGTACCTGAAATAAATAAATAAAATAAAAATTATATGCTCTCTTGTGCCAGAAGGGTGGTTGAAAACACCTTTGGCATCCTTTCCAGTCGGTTCAGGCTGTTTTTAACACCAATTAAAACCTGGCACTATACAAAATCAACCATGTGGTATTGTGCTGCTGTATACTCCATAATTTTTTTATGGATGAATGCTAGCAGCCACCTTGCCTCAGTGCCAACTGATGTGGACCCTGCAGTGGCAGGCCCAGCTGAAGAGGATGCAGCTCAGCCATCTGTGGGCATGATGACGGCTCTAGAAATTGGCCGTGCTGGATTGCCCTCCCAAAATGCCAGAGATATACGTCAAAAATGCCTTGATTATTTTGTGGGTTGAGGAGCAGTGTCTTGGCAGCAATTTGGAGCTGATCCTGAATAATATTTTTATTTGATCATAAACTCATATTTCATTTAAACTACTGCTGTCTGGGTTTCTTATCTGTATAATATGTTCTCAAATTGCCTTTATTTTGGCCACTTGCTACAATAGTGCAAACATACCTTATTTGCTACATGAGGTGACAATCTCTTCATCAGCTAACTATTATAGTGTGCTGTGGGTAGGGGTGAGCTTCGAGTTCGAGTCGAACTCATGTTCGACTCGAACATTGGCTGTTCGCCGAACAGCGAACAATTTGGGGTGTTCGCGGCAAATTCGAATGCCACAGAACACCCTTTAAAAGTCTATGGGAGAAATCAAAAGTGCTAAATTTAAAGGCTTATATGCAAGTTATTGTCATAAAAAATGTTTGGGGACCTGGGTCCTGCCCCAGGGGACATGGATCAATGCAAAAAAAAAGTTTTAAAAATGGCCGTTTTTTTCAGGAGCAGTGATTTTAATAATGCTTAAAGTCAAACAATAAAAGTGTAATATCCCTTTAAATTTCGTAGCTGGGGGGTGTCTATAGTATGCCTGTATAGGGGCGCATGTTTCCCGTGTTTAGAACAGTCTGACAGCAAAATGCTATTGCATTGCCGGTCCGACAATACACATAAAAGTTCATTGATAAAAAAGGCATGGGAATTCCTCACAGGGGAACCCCGAACCAAAATTAAAAAAAAAAAATACGTAGGGGTCCCCCTAAATTCCATACCAGGCCCTTCAGGTCTGGTATGGATATTAAGGGGAACTCCGGCCAAAATTTAAAAAAAAAATTACGTGGGGGTCCCCCTAAATTCCATACCAGACCCTTCAGGTCTGGTATGGATTTTAAGGGGAACACCGTGCCAAAAAAAAAAAATGGCGTGGGGTTCCCCCCAAAATCCATACCAGACCCTTATCCGAGCACGCAACCTGGCAGGCCGCAGGAAAAGAGGGGGGGACGAGAGAGCGCCCACCCTCCTGAACCGTACCAGGCCACATGCCCTCAACATTGGGAGGGTGCTTTGGAGTAGCCCCCCAAAACAACTTGTTTCCATGTTGATGAGGACAAGGGCCTCATCCCCACAATCCTGGCCGATGGTTGTGGGGGTCTGCGGGCGGGGGGCTTATCGGAATCTGGAAGCCCCCTTTAACAAGGGGACCCCCAGATCCCGGCCCCCCCTGTGTGAAATGGTAAGGGGGTACAAAAGTACCCCTACCATTTCACTAAGAAACTGTCAAAAATGTTAAAAATGACAAGAGTTTTTGACAATTCCTTTATTTAAATGCTTCTTCTTTCTTCTTTCTTCTATCTTCCTTCATCTTCTTCTTCTTCTTCTTCTTCTGGTTCTTCTGGCTCTTCTGGTTCTTCCTCCGGCATTCTCATCCATCATCTCCTCCGCGGCGTCTTTTATTTTCTTCTCCTCGGGCCGCTCCGCACCCATGGCATGGGGGGAGGCTCCCGCTCTTCTCTTCATCTTCTTCTCTTCTTCATCTTCTTCTTCATCTTCTTCTTTTCTTCTCTTCTTCATTTTCTTCTCTGGGCCACTCCGCATCCATGCTGGCATGGAGGGAGGCTCCCACTGTGTGACGGCGTCTCCTCTTCTGACGGTTCTTAAATAATGGGGGGCGGGGCCACCCGGTGACCCCGCTCCCCTCTGACGCACGGGACATGATGGGACTTCCCTGTGGCATTCCCCGTGACATCACAGGGAAGTCCCGTCAAGTCACCGTGCGTCAGGGGGGGCGGGGTCACCGGGTGGCCCCGCCCCCCGTTATTTAAGAACCGTCAGACGAGGAGACGCCATCACACAGCGTGAGCCTCCCTCCATGCCAGCATGGATGCGGAGCGGCCCAGAGAAGAAAATGAAGAAGAGAAGAAGAGAAGAAGATGAAGCAGAGAAGAAGATGAAGAAGAAGATGAAGAAGAGAAGAAGATGAAGAGAAGAGTGGGAGCCTCCCCCCATGCCATGGGTGCGGAGCGGCCCGAGGAGAAGAAGATAGAAGACGCCGCGGAGGAGATGTTGGACAAGAACGCCGGAGGAAGACCTAGAAGAGCCAGAAGAACCAGAAGAAAAAGAAGAAGAAGATGAAGGAAGATAGAAGAAAGAAGAAGCATTTAAATAAAGGAAGTTGTCAAAAACTGTCTCTTGTCATTTTTAACATTTTTGACAGTTTCTTAGTGAAATGGTAGGGGTACTTTTGTACCCCCTTACCATTTCACACAGGGGAGGACGGGATCTGGGGGTCCCCTTGTTAAAGGGGGCTTCCAGATTCCGATAAGCCCCCCGCCCACAGACCCCCACAACCACCGGCCAGGGTTGTGGGAATGAGGCCCTTGTCCTCATCAACATGGGGACAAGGTGTTTTGGGGGGCTACCCCAAAGCACCCTCCCAATGTTGAGGGCATGTGGCCTGGTACGGTTCAGGAGGGTGGGCGCTCTCTCGTCCCCCCTCTTTTCCTGTGGCCTGCCAGGTTGCATGCTCAGATAAGGGTCTGGTATGGATTTTTGGGGGGACCCCACGCCGTTAATTTTTTTTTGACCCAGGGTTCCCCTTAAAATCCATACCAGACCTGAAAGGCCTGGTATGGAATTTAGGGGGGCCCCCACGTCATTTTTTTTTTAAATTTTGGTTTGGGGTTTCCCTTTGGGGAATTCCCATGCCGTTTTTATCAATGAACTTCTATGTGTATTGTCGGACTGGCAATGCAATAGCCGCGAGTAGTTTTAAATGGCTTTTTTCCTTTGAAATGTCATTTTGCTGTCAGACTGTTCTAAACACGGGAAACATGCGCCCCTTTACAGGCATACTATAGACACCCCCCAGCTACGAAATTTAAAGGGATATTACACTTTTATTGTTTGACTTTAAGCATTATTAAAATCACTGCTCCTGAAAAAACGGCCGTTTTTAAAAGTTTTTTTTGCATTGATCCATGTCCCCTGGGGCAGGACCCAGGTCCCCAAACACTTTTTATGACAATAACTTGCATATAAGCCTTTAAAATTAGCACTTTTGATTATTCATGTTCGTGTCCCATAGACTTTAACGGTGTTCGCGTGTTCGAACAAACTTTTTTCCTGTTCGCATGTTCTAGTGCAAACCGAACAGGGGGGTGTTCGGCTCATCCCTAGCTGTGGGTCTGCTACACACACACACACACACACACACAATGTTCTTGTTCTTAATAGATCTAATGCATGAATTCTAAAACATGTCTTTTCAACTCCTTTAATTTTTTGGAGGCCAAAAAATTGCCAGAGTTGGCCACATTTAAGAGCACATTGACTGTAACTACAACAACTTAACAAATACACTGGTATTGAGCACTGAAATAATAAGCCACACATTCTTTAGTAAAAAACATTTTACTCAAAGCACATTCACATGTGCGTTTTGAGGTTTTAAAGCCGTGGCAGCCTTCTTTATTTGCTCCAGATCCTTCAAATAATGCCACATATCTGCACTCTTCCATCCAATTGTGCATCTTGGAAGATCATGACCTAGTAAGAAGAGAAAAAAGTATTAAGGGAACGATGGTCAAGTGGCTGAGGCCCAACATATTGAGTTATGGTCAAGTTACTAGTCAAATTCAGGAAATACTTACCTACCCAGTGTATTGTTGCTTGCAACCTGCTTGCCCTTCAGACACCTACACTACTAGGAATGTACACATTGCAACTACTCTGTAATCTTGGCCCTGGTGCCTGGGTCACCAAAACTCGGGTACCTAGCAACACTGCCAGCTCCTTCCACCTCTTCCTTCTCCATGCTAATGTTAAGGCACTACATACTTTGCTAATGTGTGGAGTGGGTGTTTTGTTTGTTCAACGAAACACTCGACATGTATACACATTTGAAGCCAGATTCCAAGAATACTTATCTGCGCAAACAAGAGGCACCCAAATACTTTCTTCCTCTCCAGGGTCGATTTGGCCCTCAGTGTGACTTGCATCAGGGGATTTGATGACCACAACGTACAGGTCTGTGATGGGTCCAGGAGTCAGATCCCATGCCTCCAAACCAACATCTTTGGGGAGCTGACCACACTACTCCCATCTGTTTCTAGCATCCATTTTGCTACATTATTTGACCAACCTTGCACTTGGTCTGATGACAATGTTTGCTTCTGACTAGTGGACTCCACCATGCTGCACTGCGTTTTTTTACAGTGAAAAATGCATTAAAAAGGGAAGGTGATGTCATTTTACAGAGGGCAAACATTGGACAAGTGCCAACATTGAACAAGTCCTTCAGTTGCCCCCCACCCCTCTTGTCTCCTATGGGATAGGAGATATATGATGATCATTCTAGCAGGAGTGACTCTGTGTGACTGTGATCCTCGGGGCCTCTCCTCTACCCATGTCTACACTGGCAAGGCTGCATTAATGGGCACTGATGAGCCAGGCAGCAACCAGAAAGTGTTCTTTACCCCTTAAGTTCTGCCCTAAGCCCATGGTCTTTGGCCCACCTAGAATCACCCCTGTCGCTAGCTAAATGAGTGTGTTTGAAGTTGTCGCTTACGTTTTTGGTGGGAAGATGGCCTTGTTGCTTCCCCTGCTGGGGCCCGAGCGAGGGTAGCCTCCCTTCTTCCCTTCTGGTGGCTTGGCTGTTTCCTCATTTTTTGGTGCCCCCCTGTTGAAAGAAGAGAAAAAAATAAAGAAATGTAAAAAAAAAGAACAAAATAAGAATTTTCATATCTGCTTTCTATTTTACTTCATCTTTAAAATAACAATTCAGACAAAGATTATAGAAAACATTATATATAATTCTCTCAAGCCACTTAGAGAAAGCACATATACATATTGGTTAAATGCAATTATTGCTTACTTTTTGATGATCTTATGTATGGACTCTATCTGGTCTTGCACACGGTGTTTGAGATCAGATCATCGTTTTCTGATTTGGTCCTTTGTTCGTTGCACCGAAAATTCGCCCAGCATAACAGCGATGACCTTATCCAAAATGCTGTCCTTTCAGCTGTTTCTGAACAGGTATAGCATTGTTGAACATATTTGTATCCAAAAATACAATGATAACTAGACTTTATTGTTCAAATATTTCTGCCTTAACAAAGTGGTTTCCATATCAATAGACAGCAGTGCCCAAAAATGATTTGAACAAGAATGAAAAATGATTGAGTCAGAATGATAGTATTTACTATTTGTCCACATTCAATTTGCAACAGTGAGGAGATAAAAAATGTGTGTGATTGATGACCAAACCCTAAAAAAAATCAAATTATTTCCCATTTTCATACACAGGAAAGTGTCAGTCAGGAGGAGCCCATGGCCAGCAGGCAGACGGAGTCCCAGATCCCTCCCCTATGCCCTGCTAAAAGGGCCAGGAAGAGCAGGAATCTGGGGGAGGCCACAACTTCCTTCTTCAGCCAGGCCACTACTGCCATCCATACTGACCCAGATGAGTGTTAGGGATTTGGCATGGTGACAGCCAATAGGTTAAGGGGGATGGCCGGTGACCAGAGGAGAAGATGTGAGGAGCTCATCCTGCAGCTCCTCAACAGGGGGGGCAACGGGCAAGATCTATGCCACCACCCACCTGTGTGATTTTGTGGGCCCACATACACAACCTCTGCAGCCAACCCACCCAGCACAGCAACCCCACCCACCACAGCAGCATGGCAGTCAATGGCAATACCAGCCCCAAGACCCCCAACAAGGCCGCTGGTCTGGGGATTTTCACCCCTTCCCCACTTACTGCTTATTATTTTATTTTTTGTTTCAATAATGATTTTATTTATTATATTTTCTATATTTTTGGATGCATGGAATGCACTTTTTGGTTAAGCTTTATTGGCAGATAGCATGTCTAATTTTCTTTTTTTTCTTTTTTTAATGCACAATAAAAAAATTGTGTACAATAAAACTTGGCTATGTGTTTTACTTCAAATGACAGTTTGGGAGTAGGCCAGTACATTTTCAAAAATACAATGTAAAATTAACAAGGGACACCAACATAGTTGTATATTTGATATTAAAAACTACAGGATAATAGTGTTGTGGTAACTTGGCCAAAAAAAAAAAAGACAAGCATAATAATATTCTTGATATCACTAGAAAACAAAATAATTTTCAAATATGTTTGCCATAACTCCATCAGTATCACCAGCAAAGCAGCTTCATTATTATCCCATTAAAGAAGAAGAGAATTGTACGCTGCATTTCTACAATTCATAATTTGCCACGTTACAAATGTTAAATCTCCATTACAAACGCTAGTTTACAAGACTGAACGCTTCTGCCTCGTCCTTGCTTTCGAGCATGCGTGTTTGTACTTTGGACTTTTGTGTGACGGACTTGTGTACAGACGATAGGAAAATCTGACAACAGACCGTTGTCCGCTGAAAATTTACTAGCCTGCCATCCAACTTTTGTTGGCAGAAAGTTGGACAACAATTATCTGATGGAGCGTACTAACGGACGGAGGCCAACAGTCTGTCATCACACAATTCCCTGACAAAAATCTGATTGTGTGTACGAGGCTTAAATCGACATGGTATGTTGTTAAATATGGCATTTGAGATGCCATTCTGTATTACTCTAATATTGTCCCCTCCCTTTTTCTATATTAGGTACCCCTTTATGTTTTGACTTTTAAAAACTTGGAAATACCTGAATAAAAATAAATTCAATCTAAAATTGTCCTAATGTGTGAATCTCATCTCTAATGCCTATAGTGGGGGTCAGCAACCTGTAGATAGCGGACAGGTGACTGGTAGATCAGGTTCTGGTCTGGCTGACCTTCCATCCCTTAGCATCAAATAGAATGCAATGCAGAGGGACTAATTGGGTGAAATGTGCAGCGCTTATGTGATCATATAAACCATAACAAATAATATGAGTACAAAAAACGTGAATAATAAATGATGTGCTCAAAAATAATCCAAGCAGTCCTCTATTATGACATATGATGTCTATAAACAGAGGAACTTGGACGTGTGATGTCCAAAAAAGAAAAAAGTCAGTGACAAGCTTCAATCATGTGTGATGATAATCCTCAACCACATGTGGATATAATATAGTGGCAGTCTTTAACTTCAAATATATATGATGTAATAACAGTTAATAGTAGGTCCACCACCAAAGACACCAGAAGCTGCTTACCAGAGGAATTGAACTCAAATAGGTGTACACCTAGTGAGTCAATCAAGCTTTGTGGTATAATATGCCAGGGGGATCAGATGCTCTATCCAGATATGACCTCCAGATGGACCGCCGAACAGGTGTAAGGTATGGATGGACTCAGTAGATATAGGCAGTCAGCCCCATAATTAAAAGAAAGAGGAAGGCATATAGTGTAACTCCATATGGAAATTTTAATACATAAAAAGCAAAGGAAATACACTCACATGTTTAGCAGTAAAATCAAGCGCAAGAAGCCAGTGGTCTCAGCATATCCTCCCGATGCGTTTCGACTTAGAAGTCATCATCTGGGGTGCTGGACCACTGTACTGGCTGAGTATTTATAGATACTGGTTACCCCCATAACAAGTGGCAGCTCTGTCTGATTGAAAGTGCAAATTATGGAGATTACTTCCTGGTTCCTCCAAAATGGCGCCTGGGCTTGCATTCCAAGCCTCGTTTTCATATGTAGAGGAGGATTACATCCTGGTTCTGCCAAAATGGCGCCCGGACAAAAGTTCCAAGCCTCATTTTAACATGTGAAAGAGGATGTGACATCATGTGGAACAGTGACTGGTTTAAACAGCCAAAAACATGGCACCGCTATTCTCGGGGACATATAGGGGCAGATGTGGCTTAAAACGGCACAATGTCCGGTGTATATAACCTACAACATGGCGCCGTTTGTCATAGGGCCATGTATATTAATACACTAAGTCACAAGGTATCACCCTTCTGGCAGCAAAAATGAAAAACAATATAATACATCCAAACATTGCTCTAGCCTGGACATGGGCAGTGGTGTAGTGGCCTGCACTCCCACCCAGCAGCTAAAGGGTCGCCGGTTTGAATCCCGAGATTCCATGTGGGGGTAGAAAATAAATAAATAAATAAAAATTATGTAACATATATAAAAAATATATGATACTAAGGTGTGACAAATGATGGCAACTCTCAGAAAGGACACGTTATTGGTTGGATCGAGCTGATATTTGTGATAGGGACCAAACCAGTATATATTCAAATAAGAAATTCAAAATACATTCTAAAATATATGTTATAAGAATTTAATAAAAATACCCTCATAAAAACATTTAAAAAAAACTTATAAAAAAACCTCTCATAAAAGATATTCTAATAGGTACCAACTGGACCCTGAAGTACCAGAAATAGAGAAAAGGCATCATGCTTGGTTGATAAAAGCATTGATGTCCCATTCTATGTTCAACCCAAAAGGGGAGTAGGTCTGCAATTGGTGGATCCAATAAGTCTCCAAGCGAGAGACTCCCCTTGTCTTAGCTCCTCCCCTCCAAGGAGGTGTATATTTATCTATGACAAGAAATTGAGAACCAGTAGGGTCTCGTCTGTGATGCTCTCTATAATGTCGAGGTATGTTATGTTTGACGTCACCACTTTTTATTTTAGCGATATGCTAAATATATTATTGAGCTATTACAATTTGCTACCAAACACAACTACTTCTGGTTTGACCAAAAGTTTTTCTTGCAACAGAAGGGTGTGGCCATGGGGGCTAAATTTGCCCCTAGCCTTGCCAACCTTTTTATGGCAAAATGGGAGGAGGATGTCGTCTATTCTGAGCACAGGCACTCATTGGTACTGTGGGCCAGATATATAGACGACATCCTCCTCCTATGGGATGGCACCCCCGAATCCCTCATGGATTTTTTTGTGTTTTTAAATGACAACGATCGGGGGATTTCGTTGACATATGAATTTAGCTCATCTAAAATTCACTTTTTGGATCTCGAAATCGAGATGGTCTCACGCCAATTTAAGTTTAAAACTTACTTCAAAAATACTGACCGCAATAGCTTTATACCAGTTGACAGCTGTCACCACCAAACCTGGTTACAGTCTGTGCCTCGTAGTCAGTTCCTGAGATTGCGCAGGAATTGCACAGATGTAAACAACTATTTCACTCAAGCATCAACACTGAGGGACAGATTCATAGAAAAGGGGTACGACCCAAAATCCTTAACCTCAGAAATAAATAGAGTGGCAGCAATTGACAGAAATTCTTTGCTGACACCAAAACCTCCTCATGAACAAGAAAGCTCCTTTAAATGCTCTATGCTCACCACTTTTTCAGTCCAACACAGAGAAATCAAAAACATCATTTACCGACATTGGGATATACTTAGGAATGACCATGTTTTAAAGGAAATACTCCCAGAACAACCTAAGGTCATCTTTAGAGGTATGCCTTCTTTGCAGGGAAAAATTGCACCTAATATCATAAATCCCCCCATACGACCTTCTTTTTTTCATAACTTAGTTGGTTATTTTCCCTGCAAAAAATGCACTGTATGTCAATACAATTCCCGTGGTAGACGTAAAAGCCTTGAGTTTAAATCGAACACTACAAACTGTACATATCCCATTAAAACATTCTGCACTTGTGCTACCACACATGTCGTTTATCTGATCACCTGCCCCTGCGGGAAGCAGTATGTGGGCCGTACAATTCAAGCTTTCTCTGTTAGAGTCAGCGAGCATATCGCTAAAATAAAAAGTGGTGACGTCAAACATAACGTGCCTCGATATTATAGAGAGCATCACAGACGAGACCCTACTGGTTCTCAATTTCTTGTCATAGATAAATATACATCTCCTTGGAGGGGAGGAGCTAAGACAAGGGGAGTCTCTCGCTTGGAGACTTATTGGATCCACCAATTGCAGACATACTCCCCTTTTGGGTTGAACATAAAATGGGACATCAGTGCTTTTATCAACCAAGCATGATGCCTTTTCTCTATTTCTGGTACTTTAGGGTCCAGTTGGTACCTATTAGAATATCTTTTATGAGAGGTTTTTTATAAGTATTTTTAAATGTTTTTATGAGGGTATTTTTATTAAATTCTTATAACATATATTTTAGCATTTATTTTGGATTTCTTATTTGAATATATACTGGTTTGGTCCCTATCACAAATATCAGCTCGATCCAACCAATAACATGTCCTTTCTGAGAGGTGCCATCATTTGTCACACCTTAGTATCATATATTTTTTATATATGTTACAGAATTTTTATTTATTTATTTATTTTCTACCCCCACATGGAATCTCGGGATTCGAACCGGCGACCCTTTAGCTGCTGGGTGGGAGTGCAGGCCACTACACCACTGCCCATGTCCAGGCTAGAGCAATGTTTGGATGTATTATATTGTTTTTCATTTTTGCTACCTTGTGACTTAGTGTATTAATATTCATGGCCCTATGACAAACGGCGCCATGTTGTAGGTTATATACACCGGACATTGTGCCGTTTTAAGCCACAGCTGCCCCTATATGTCCCAGGGAATAGCGGTGCCATGTTTTTGGCTGTTTAAACCAGTCACTGTTCCACATGATGTCACATCCTCTTTCATATGTTAAAATGATGCTTGGAACTCTTGTCCGGGCGCCATTTTGGCAGAACCAGGGTGTAATCCTCCTCTACATATGAAAACGGGCGCCATTTTGGAGGAACCTGGAAGTAATCTCCATAATTTGCACTTTCAATCAGACAGAGCTTCCACTTGTTATGGAGGTAACTAGTATCTATAAATACTCAGCCAGTACAGTGGTCCAGCACCCCAGATGATGACTTCTAAGTCGAAACGCGTCGGGAGGATATGCTGAGACCACTGGCTTCTTTTATACAAGCGCTTGATTTTACTGCTAAACACGTGAGTGTATTTCCTTTGCTTTTTATGTATTAAAATTTCCATACGGAGTTACACTATATGCCTTCCTATTTCTTTTAATTATGGGACTGACTGCCTATATCTACTGAGTCCATCCATACCTTACACCTGTTCGGAGGTCCATCTGGAGGTCATATCTGGATAGAGCATCTGATCCCCTTGGTATATTATACCACAAAGCTTGATTGACTCACTAGGTGTACACCTATTTGAGTTCAGTCCCTCTGGTAAGCAGTGTCTTTGGTGGTGGACCTACTATTAATTGTTATTACATCATACATATTTGAAGTTAAAGACTGTCACTATATTATATCCACATGTGGTTGAGGATTATCATCACACATGATTGAAGCTTGTCACTGACTTTTTTCTTTTTTGGACATCACACGTCCAAGTTCCTCTGTTTATAGACATCATATGTCATAATAGAGGACTGCTTGGATTATTTTTGAGCACATCATTTATTATTCACGTTTTTTGTACTCATATTATTTGTTATGGTTTATATGATCACATAAGCGCTGCACATTTCACCCAATTTGTCATTTTTGCAACTTTATCCACTGCTGTGCTGGCTGCTTTGGTTTTTTTTTTGTTTTTCTTTCTTGTTTTTTTTTTTTGAGACAGCACGGTATATATTTGTTTATAATTTACAATGCAGAGGGACTATTTGCATAGCTCCCAACTGTTCCTAATTTTGAGGCACTGTCCCTGATTTGGAACAAAGTCCCCCTGTCTCTTTTCCCTCTTCATTTGTCTCTCATTTTGTTCTAACCTATATAGTTGTATATAAAATGCACTATTTATCTTTCAAAAAGTGTTTCCCAGTGCTAAACCTTTCATCCAGTTTCTACATTTCTACATTGGTAAATTTCAAAAGCCTGCTTAAAGAAATAGTAGTTTTTACAAAAAAAGAACTTTGGGTTTAATGATCATTTTTTTGTTTAATTCTTCTTAAGTGGGCATGGCAGGGGGGCATGTCCTATGCCTACATACTTTTGCTAATAGGTGTCCTTCGTTCCTATCACAAAAAGTTGGGAGGTATGTATTTGTAAAGTTGGTGCTGGAGTAGGGAGTCCCCATAGGACTCCTGTCCCATGGGGGGAGTGATACCAACTGCACTCCGCCACTTATCCCGGCTAGCGGTCTCCAGAGTGGTGCTTTCACACTGATGTGATGTGATTTACCCACATCGCAAGTGCAGTGCAGTGCAGTGTACATGCAGCTTTCCTGTGGGTTTGCTGTGCTTAGCCTAATGCCCCGTACACACGGTCGGGTTTTCCGACGGAAAATGTGCGATCGGAGCGTGTTGTCGGAAAATCCAACCGTGTGTGGGCTCCTTCTGACTTTTTCCATCGGATTTTCCGACACACAAAGTTTGAGAGCAGGCTATAAAATTTTCCGACAACAAAATCCGATCGCGTCAATTCCAACCGTGTGTGGACAATTCCGACGCACAAAGTGCCACGCATGCTCAGAAGAAATTCCGAGACGGTCTGGTAAAATTAGCGTTCGGAATGGATAGAGCACTTTCGTCAGGCTGCAATGTTTAAAATTGTTTAATACAGCGTACTCTCTTCTTCTTTATAATGCTAGAAGAATTAAGTAGTTTTGTTGCTGATATTCACACAGAGTTCTTACAAACTTCTCAAACTCCTTTCTTTAATATTTATCGTGATTCCCTCAATATATTATGATTTGTCACATCTGACCCAAAATCTATATCATTTGTTTTTCTGTTTTTTGTTTTTTTTTTCAAGCCTGATGTGATTTTTTTAAATTTTTTTTTGGTTTGTATTTTTTTCAAGGCTGATCTTGTTGTAATTTTTTTTTTTTTTTTAGTTATTTAACATTGAAAATATTTTTGTGTGTGTTTTGTGTGTCAAGTTACCACAACACCATTATTATCTTGTATTATTTAATCTCAAGGAGATTGCTTGGTGTTGGTGTCTCTTGTTAATTTCACATTGTACTTTAGAAATGTATCTGAATCCTCACAAACAAACTGTCCTTTTTGAAGGAAAACACACATAGGCGAGTATATATGAAACAAAAAAAAACTTTATTAAGGGCTCACAACCAAACAAAGAGGGAGGAAACGTTGGAGAAACAGCAGAAATTGGAGAAGCCTTTGGCCCCCAGGGCAGACATCAATTATTTTACAGCAAAATTGGTGGCCTGAGGAGTCCTTATCTAAGGGAGTGCAGTCTGGTCCAGAAGTCCCAGAGATCCTGAAAGCAGCAGATGACATCTGTGTCCCCAGGCTGTGGTCATACAAGAGCCTGCATCTTTTGCCAGACCAGACTGAACCCAGGTCATCACTCTCTGGTCTTCCTTCCACGCTTCCTTCCACACTGTGGCTGTGGTGGTGTAGTTGTGGCAGGAGGAGGGGGAGGAGGAGGATGTTCCAACTCACTCAGGTGGGTATTGGGTGTGATTTCGCCCCTCATGCCCTTAGTTAAGACTTTATAAAGAAGGTCCTCACACAGCTGGCGTTGGCCCTCCTGCATGCCCTGCAGTTTGGTGGTAGCCATGCAGGCAAAGGCCTCTTCAGGAGTGGGAGTGGCTCTGAGGGATGCAGAAGCCTCCTGAATGAGCCTGAGTGCTGAATCCTGCACGTGACTCCCCTTCCTGGGTCTTTTGGTTGGAAGGCGGAGGGGAGGGACCTGCGATTCTGTCAGGCTCCTACTGGGCCCAAGCTTCTCCTGGCTGCCACTTAGCCCCACCTCCTCCTGTCTGCCACTAACCCCCGCCTCCTCCTGGCTGCCACATTCCACAGCCTCCTCCTGTGTGCCACATTCCACAGCCTCGTCCTGGCTGAGGTCTTCCTGTGTATGAAAAAGGGACATCGTTTTAGTTTTTTAGTCATCAATCACACACAATTTTCACCTCATGATTGTTGCAAATTGAATGTTAACAAATATAACAGACTATCATTCTGAGCCCAGCATTTTTCATTTTTGTCCCAATTATTTTTGCCCACTACTGTCAAACACTTTATTAAATCACCAATTAGTGATCAATAATAACATCTATTAAACATCATTACTTTATTGGCCAGAAATCTGTAGAAGAATTCTATACCTGGCTCCAGCTGGGCTCCTCCACTTCTTCCTGGCTGGAAGTCCCAGGTTGGACATCAGAAGCCTCAGCTGGGGTGGAAGGAAGAGTGGAAGGAAGAGTGGAAGGAAGGGTTGAGAGGGATTCCCTGACTTCAGTCTGGTCTGACAGAAATCGCAGTCTCTCATAGTACCACAGCCTGGGGACATAAATGTCATCGGCTGCAGCTCCTGATCTCTGGGGATCCGTGACCTTCTTGCGCTCCCTAAGATAAGTGCTCCTCAGGCCACCAATTTTGTGGATGGTTGCCGTGGGAACCACCGGCTTCACCAACTCCAGCAGTTTCTCCAGCGCTGTCTGCCTCTTTTGTTTATGATTTTAATGTGGATGTTTCACCTGCCACAGATAGGGCAGCTCCCTGTATTTGACTATGAACAGGGGGATGAAGTTGTGGTCATTGAAGCCATCCATTTTATCTGCAAGACACAAGACAAGACAAACCCTAATGTCAGGCGAAACTCTCCTAATCTTGGTACAATATAGGCCTCAATCTAGAAGCAGTATAGGCCCAAGTTTAGATCTTACCTTCGTTATCACAATCGGCACCTTCGATATCCCTTCCTCCGCTCACAGACCATACGTACTACGCACGCATGTTACGCTTTATATACACTGCGCATGCGTGAAACTCCACCCTCCCCTGACGTTCTTTCTAGTCTATTCCCCGCCCCTTCTCATTCGGCGCAGTGGGGGAAGAGCACATGGCTGAGACACAGCAGGTGCGTGCTAATTACAGCAACGAGGAGGAGGAGGAAAGCCCGGAGCCAGAAACGTCCCGATCCCAGAGGAGAAGATTTAAGGCCTCAAATATGTCTTTTGGGGAGATGTTGGAGATGGTGGACATCCTGGAGAAGGCCGACTATGACGGGAAGTATGGACCTTATGCCAACCCCAATGTCAGAAAGGCCAAGATCATGGTGAAAGTGGTCAAGAGTCTGCACTGGAATTTCAGGGTACGACGATTGAAAGATCAGCTCAGGAAGCGGTGGTCGGACCTGAAATTAAGGCAGCATGAGCAGTACAGAAGGATCTGGAGAGTTCCTATTCTTTATGTTTATTACGCTCGTGCTGCTCCATGTGCTTTTCTTAACTGTTGTCCAGTTTAAAATGGCAACTTTCATGTTCATGGGCACATTATTTGTTCATAGAAAACATTGTTCGTTCGGCCTAAAAAACACCATTATTTTGGCCATATGCATTTGCCAACATTTGCCGACACTCAGCAGTTTTCACATCTGGATGCTGGAGCACTAGTGTGGGACACAAGAACACCCTTTTTATTAGGGGGCCCACACAGGTGCTCCAGTGTATACTATAGGGGGTCTCCATTTGTGAAGCTTGTACTAAACAGGTAAAGTATTGAAGCTTGACAAAGGACACTAAAAATTCTACATCTTGGAACTCAGCCAAAATAGACAATTGTACCCCACTTCCAAGCAATGTTTCATATTCCTATTTCTGCCATCAAATATCTGTGTGCTAAGTATACCTTTTTTTTTTACATAGGGGATAAAAGACTCGGAGGACACCCCTCATCCGAGGAGACCAGAGACCCCCCACCTCATGAAGAAGTGGAGACCCACCAAAGCCAACATGAGGAGGAGGAGGAAGGAGATGTGGTGGAACTAGTCACCACAACAGGTGAGTGTCTGCGACCAAAGGCTCAGGTAAGAGATGGATGCCGGCAGATTTATAATACATGGTGTGTTTTTGTTTCTATCTTTTTAGGTGATTCTGATGTTGTGAATCCAGGGCATTTCACCTCAGAATGTGCACAGATCCTGATCAGAAAGATAATGGGGTGTAATAGGGACTTGGAAAACATCCAGAAAAGCATCAATGATGTTAAAAAAAAATGAAGAACATCATTGATGTTTTAGGGAGAGTTTAAAACCCCTCAAAATCACTTTTTTTGTGGTGCTTTTTGTGAGCTAAAATTTTTTACCATTTTTTGACATATTTGCGAAAAGCCAAATTTTGAAGATGCACACAGTATGTCAACATGTGCTATCTGCCATCACGGGAGATCAATGGACGCGTTTTGGGGGTGCAACCCCTTCCTCAATAATAAAGTAGCTGTGAGGAAGGGGTTGCACCCACAAAACACGTCCCTTGATCCCCCGTGATGGCAGCTAGCACATGTTGACATTCGGCAATTGGTCATTGGTCTTCAAAATTTGGCTTTTCTAGGGGTGACTTCACCCCATCTGAACGCAATATCAAACACAGTTTGTAAATACTCATGTCTGATATTGCTTTCAAGTTCTACCAAATGTGAACTTTGTAAGTTCAAGATTTGTGTCTTTCTTGTTGGTTTTAAACATGCCTGTTTTATCTTAAATGGACATTTCTACTTTTTCTAATGTGACCCCAAAAATTGTTATACAACAAACATGTTGGTTTGTTTTAAAAACCTTTTCTAAATGCACATGTGATTGTGCTGGTATTAAAAAGATTGTTAATCAAGAATGTTTGGATTATTGTTTCAACGCTCCAAAACTTTTGTTGTGCTCTAATTGGTGTTTTCTGGGACAATGGGGGTTATTTCCTAAGGGAAAATCCACTTTGCATTACAAGTGCAGTTTCAACTGCACTTGTAGTGCAAAGTGTCTTTGCCTTTAGTAAATAACACCCAACAATGCTTTGTAATGTTACACAATCACGCCATTTTCAGGACTCACCACATTTCTGTCAGGGTCAGCTAAAAGAAACACAAGCAGTAAATGTCACCAAAGATTTTAGTAGTTAATTTTTTTTTTATTTGAAAAAGGTTTCAGACATTGTCTGGCATATTGATAGCCCCCCTACCCGCAAAGTATTCAAGGTATCTTAGCCGGACATCACGAGCACTCGGGGGGGGGCAAGCCAGGACGGCCACTTTCAAGCACCGTCAGGATTGGTTCATTTTGAATTCCAGCCTCAAGCCCAACTGAGCCAGCATGGTTGGCAGAATGTTGCCGTAAAAAGTTGTGTAGAACACAGCATGCCAGGATGATATGATTCAGTTTGTACTCCGTCATGTGTATGGGTGTAAGAAATAGGCGGAACCGGCTGGCCATGATTCCAAACGTGTTCTCCACCACTCTTCTGGCTCTGGCCAGCCAGTAATTAAACACCCTCTGGTCCGGGGTGAGGGTCCTCATCGGGAATTGCCGCATAAGATGGTCCCCCAGCGCAAATACTTCATCCGCAACGAAGACGAATGGGGGTCCTTCCACATTGTCTTCTGGAGGAGGCAAGTCCAAGCTGCCATTCTGGAGACACCTGTAGAACTCGGTCTGGGTGATGACTCCACCATCTGACATCTGGCCATTCTTCACCACGTCCACATACAAGAACTCATAAGTAGCCGACACCACCGCCAACATCACAATACTATTGAACCCCTTATAGTTGAAATAGTATGACCCCGAGTTGGGTGGTGGGACGATGCGGACGTGTTTCCCATCAATTGCCCCTTCGCAGTTAGGAAAGTCCCACCGCTGGGCAAAGTGGGAGGCCACAGTCTGCCATTCCTGTGGCGTGGAAGGAAACTGTGGAGTCAAATAAGAAAAAAAAATTAGTCATTTTGCACATAAACAGGGAAAGAAGATTAGACACAAACATTCTTGGACAACATCAAGATAACATTTATTTGAGGGAGTTTTTAAAGACCAAATTAAAAGGTCCACCTATCAGATTCCCACTCCCCCCCATGGGCCATTTCTAACATTTTTGGGGGGGAAGCTCTTGGACAGGTAACCCTCTTCACTTCATTGAGAGATGAATGCCTAAATAATTGTGTTACTTTGGCCAGCCCCTCCTTAGTTACACTATTGGCAGCCCATTGGACAGGTAAGAAGTGTCATAATACAAAGATATAAATACACACTGTACACATTTGAGCACATTTGTAAATTCTGCTATTACCTATCAAGATAATAATAGGATACAAAAACTTTAAACAGTACCATTTGGACCCGGCCTCTCTCCCTCACACACATAGCGGACATGGCTGCGTCCACTCCTGGTAGAAGCGGCCCCCGGGCTCCTCCTCTTCTGTCCCCGGGCAGCCCCACTCGCATGTCCGCATGCTGCAGGAGAAGGATGAATTGCGGCACCTCAATGACCGGCTGGCCGCTTACATCGAGCGGGTCCGGTCCCTGGAGGCGGACAAGTCGGTGCTGAGGTTACAGTTGGAGGAGAGGGAGGAGGTAAGCTCCTGGGAGGTGACGAACCTCAGGCTGCTCTATGAGACTGAACTGGCCGATGCCCGCAAACTGCTGGACCTCACCGCCAACGAGAAGGCCCGACTGCAGGTGGAGCTCAGGAAGACCCGGGAGGAGCACCGACAATTACAGGCCCGAAATGCAAAGAAAGAATCTGATTTGGGTCTTGCTCAGAACCAGCTGAGAGATGCAGAAGCTAAGCTGAATTCAAGAGAAGCGGAGCTTGCCACTGCTCGGAGTAATAAAAGAGGTTTGGAAGAGCAGCTCGAAGACCTGAAGGCACAGATATCTGAGCTTGAATCTTCATTGAGGGACACAACAAAACAACTGCATGATGAAATGCTTTGGAGAGTGGACCTGGAGAATAAAATGCAAACCCTCAAGGAGCAGTTGGATTTTGAAAAAAACGTACACAGTCAGGAGCTGCATGAGATGAAGACGCGGCATGATACCAAGATTGTAGAAATAGATTCTGGTCGACGGATAGAATTTGAGAGCAAGTTGGCTGAGGCCCTTCAAGAGCTCAGATAAGACCATGAGCAGCAGATCAAGGAGTACAAGGACCAGCTGGAGAAAACATTCAGTGCCAATTTGGAGAACGCACAGCTTGCAGCTGCCAAGAACAGCGATTATGCCAGTGCATCCAGGGAAGAGATAATGTCTACGAAAATTAGAATAGATACTTTGGCCTCGCAGCTAAACTAATATCAAAAACAGAACTCAGCACTAGAAAACAAAGTGAGAGACCTGCAACAGATGCTGGACCATACACATGATTTACATCAAAGGCAGATGAATGAAAAGGACAGGGAAGTGGCTGAGATGAGGCAAAAACTGCAAGAACAGTTGAAAGAATATGAACAATTGTTGGATGTGAAGCTTGCATTGGATATGGAAATAAATGCCTACAGGAAAATGCTGGAAGGAGAAGAACAAAGGCTGAAACTGTCACCAAGTCCTGCACAGAGGAGCACAGTCTCCCGAACCAGCTCAAGACACTCAAGCCGTTTACCACGAGGGAAGAAGAGGAAACTGGATGAGAATGAGAGCACATCGAGTAGTACCACGTATAAGATCATTCAGAATGCCAACAGTTCAGGACCTGTATCTATAGAGGATGTAGACCCTGAGGGGAAGTATGTGAGACTTTTGAACAGTTCAGATGAGGATCGACCACTAAGTGGATGGACAGTTATAAGACAGCACAGAAGTCTTCCTGAGATTACTTATAAACTTCCAGGGCAATTCATCCTTAGAGCTGGCCAGTGTGTTACAATTTGGGCTGCTGATGCTGGAGCTTTACACAGTCCTCCCACTGACCTGATCTGGAAATCCCAAAAGTCCTGTGGAACAGAGGATGATGTCAAACTAACTCTCCTAAATTCTACCAGAGAGGAGTTTGCTGAATTTACGCTCATTAGAGTACAGAGAGAGGAAGGAGAGACAGATGATGAACTTTTGGAAGAAGAGCTATCAGAGTTTCGTGTCAGGGCCCACCAGACTGTGGATCCCAGCTGTTCTGTTATGTAATCCAGCCACTGAAGTGTAAAATCAAGAAAACTGATGCTAAGTCCAAGTGGAGAAGTTACATTTTTTTTTTTGTTTTTCCTTGTTTGCATTTGGCCAGATGCCTGTTATGCTAATTATAGATTTGTCACCATGTTTGGAGTATGGTCTAGAAGAGCATTTCTTATTTAGTCTACAAATGAAGGACTCTGCACAGTTCCACATAGGTTTTGAAGTTGCACTGATTTGACTTGGGAGATAGTTGTGTTTTTTTGTTTGTTTTTTTCTTTTTTTTGTCCCTCCTTTTTGCGGAACATATAATATCTTGAGGGAGAATAACTTTATAGCACTGTATATTAGTTACCTTTTTTATATTTTCTTTTTCTATTTATAGTTGTAAAATATGAATAAAAGTTAATATTTCTCAAGCCATAGAAAATTGATGGCCTTGCTTTGCACTGAAATGATTGATTTTAAATCTAATGTCAAGTAAATGAATACATACAGGGCATTATACTATAAAAAAAAAAAAAAAAAAAAAAAACAGTACCATTTGAAAGTATACAGGCAGGCCCTTGCACTACATGCTTTGGGGAATTCATCCATACATCTGACCACAAAAGAGATGGGTATAGTGTGTATGGGTTTGGCAAAGTCAGCAGATAGATGATTGAGGATAGATAGAGAATTGGTATCAGCTGACTTAGCAGTTGGGGGGAGGGAGGGTTCCAAATGATTTGGGGACCCCCCCAAAAAAGCACTCTGCCTGAATTTAAAGCACAAATCACATTTAAAAACATTTTAGGGGGTGTTTGGGGTAAAGCACTACTATGGAGCTGATAAAATACATTGTTAAGTGACTGCATGAGGTGAATATAGGGCCAGGAGACCATGCTGGGGAGGTAAGTGAAGGCAAATATGTATGAAGGAGAAAAAAAATTACAGAAAAATCCAGCATGCATGAGAACAAAGGGGACATTCACAGCATATTGCAATCATGGTAATTAGGGAATGAGGAAAGAAATACAATATAATATCAAACATTAAATACAATAAAATGTGATATTAAAGGATAAAAATCTTACCTTAATATAGTCCTTTTGCAGGACCCAGGTCTCTGGGATAACGATCCCCAGAGCCCGGGGGGAGATGCCTGTTGAGAACTTGAGGTCCTGCAGGCTTCTCCCCATCGCCAAGTACCGCAGGGTGGCAATGAGCCTCTGCTCCGGAGTGTTGGCTTGCCTCATGCAGGTATCCTGCCTGCTGATATAAGGGGTCAGCAAAGCCAACAAACGGTGAAATACGGGGTCCGTCATCCGGAGAAAGTTCCTGAAATCATCAGGATTATTCTCACGAAGCAAAGGCATATGACAGAACTGGTCACGCTGGAGCAACCAATTCTTGGTCCATGAACTCCTCCCCACCCTGTTCATGGACTGGAGTTGTGTCAAGGTAAGGACCCCAACACCAAGCCTCCACACAGCATGAACTCTACGAGGAGTACGTATACGCAACATGGCTAGAAAACGGTCGGCTGCTCAGAACGGAGTAACAGAACGCACTGAAGAACAGCAAGGCCTGTGAAGAGCGACCTGAAAAACAGTAATGAACAAACAAGAACACAATGACAAGAGTCACGCGTAACTCGCTGCACGCACTGAAGAGCAGATACAAGCCCACAAGCACAAACTTAAGAGCAGAAAACCATCTGAAAACCACGAGTCTGAAAAAGCGCGAATCGTCTCTCACCAAACTTTTACAAACACGAGATTAGCAAAAGGAGCCCAAAGGGTGCCGCGCTTGGTTCTGAACTGGCCTTTTCTAGTCTCGTGGTACGTGGTGTACGTCACTGCGTTCTTGGCAATTGGAAATTCCGACAACTTTGTGCGACCGTGTGTACGCAAAACAAGTTTGAGCCAACATCCGTCGGAAAAAATCCATGAATTTTGTTGTCGGAATGTCCGATCAATGTCCGATCGTGTGTACGGGGCATAAGACTTCTATTATATTCTGCGGGTTTGGTGTACTTTCTGAATAAAGGAATTTCGGTGCAGTTTCAAAAAGTGCACCACACCTGCAGGATATAATAGATGTCTATGGCAAAGCACAGCTAATACAGAAAAGTCGCAGATGCACTGCTGTTCCTCTGAAAAGTGATCCAAGTATTTTTGACAGGTGGTAAGAAGGTGGTATGTTGCCTTCTCACCACCTGATTTAAACACATGATTACCATGCAATGCACACAATTGCAACATGGTAGTACGGCAATTAGAGGTTTAAATCAGGTGTGAGGAGGCGACACTGTGCCCCGGTGATCTTCAACTTCTCCCATGTTGTTCAGGAAGATCTCCACCTCTTTAAGATTGCCTGGCCCATAGGATAAGGACTTCTACATTTATAAAGTTTTTTTTTTTAATTGCTGTAAGATTACTTATTTATATTGTTGTATCAACTTGAATTTTATTTTTATTTTTTTGCAGTTTATGGAAATTATGGATACACAGACTGTTATACCTCCAGTTATTTTCTATCCAATTATACAGTTAAGCATGATTTATTAGACTTCTCACATCTATTTAAGCTTTTTCTTGTCTGACTGAACAAATTAAGGTCTGCTTAACCATGAGTGACACTTAGATTAAATTAACTGTCTATTTTTGATGCTCTACATCCAAGAAAATAAGTACTATTTGTTACAGTGGGGTAAACATGTGAAAGTGAAAATGTATTGAAGCTGGAGCTTGTTGTGTGTCTGTTGAGAGAAACATGAAAACTATAAGATCATTGAATTTAACAGAATATTTTCATCCACACAAATTTTGTTATAGTTGTACAATTGTGTTTTAGTGTTGTTCCCTTTGTTATGGAACCCACCTGTGAATAACAGCTACATTTTAGGTGACACCTCACAAATTTCACTCCTAGAAAATTAACGCATGCATCTGAAACACGAGCTGGTTACTGCACAACCAACAATTTTTAACACATCATATGGGGGCCAGATTACTAAACTCAACTCTGTACTCACATCCCTAAACTATATTGTACGACAAAAGCAATGAAAATTTTTCTTTCACAGTACTATTCATTTCAATCATATATCAGTATAAAGAGATGAATATTTATAAACCAAATATTTGTATTACAAAAAAGCAGGGCTTTTTTTCTCAAATAATAGGTGCTGGAACTCAACCACGACCCCCCAAAACCCCTCCACCCACACACACCCTCCACAGAGTGAAGAGTTCAGGGGTGTTACACACAGAGTGCAGAGCTGTCACTTGTAAACACAGAAACAGGACTTCTGTGTCTACAAGAGATTGTGGTGAGCAGCCCCCCCCCAAAGGTCTGAGCCAGAGGTGGTGGAACTGAGTTCCACCAAGTTCCCCCTGAAAAAAAGCCCTGCAAAAAAGTAATACAATCAGGATGTCCACTATATACCCACATATGTAAAATAGAACATATACCTCTAGGTCCATACCAAAAATGTTCTCTTTAGAAATAATACCAAAACACATTGGGGGGGGGGGGTTTACTATAACAGGTGCACACATAATCTGGTACAGCTGTGCATAGAAAACAATCAGCTTCCAGATTTTATTGTCAAAGCTTAATGCTCGGTTCACACTATCGCGACTTGGGATCCGACTTGTCAGACCTCAAGTCGCCCCAAGTACCTTGACATCAGAAATTCCATTCAAGTGAATGGATTGCGGTCTATAGTGAAGCGATTTCACAGGAAGAAGAAAAGATTTTACCCAGGTACTCCCCACTGCAGGCAGCCCTGTCCTTCCCACAGAGTACTTCCTGGATGCCGTGATCTCTGTGTATACTAGTGTGAACAACCTGTATACACAATGTCGACCAGAGCCCACAGGGAAGTCCATCATAGAGAGGCAGTTGACAATGAGTCCTTAATAAGACTCATGAGGCAGCATCCCTGTAGCTATGACAAGACTGATCCGAACTACAAGGATCAAAATAAGAGGGATAGTGCCTGGCTGGAGATCTGTCGACTGACTATCGATAATTGGAACACATTGATGACGACCGAACGTAGTGACAAATGTAAGTTTAACCTTTTATTTAATTTATGTCTGTTATCCATGTGTTGTGCAATTAAGGCACTGACATACTTGACTAGGCATGATGGGAAGTGTAGTTCTGGAACAACTGGAGGACCAGAATAAGGTGCAGTCTTTCACTGATATATACTTCTATTGTTAATAAATGTAGATAATGAATGATCAATATCAGCCAAAATAATGATTGCTTTATTATCACAGTTTATGTCAAATGTAACCAAAAAATAGTATTTAAAACATTAACGACAGTATAACATAGCATGACAAAATTAGAAACTCAATAAACTGCAGGCTCTAAAACTTTACAGAAAAAGTAACAGCAGCAAAATATATATTTAAGGAAGTAATCAATGCAGTTAGGAAATGGCGTCCATTTGCCATTCTAATTCACCAGCCAGTGAAAGGAAGTACGAAGCAAATTGCTCTTGAACAGTGGCACCATCGCTGGATCCCCTTGTAGCAATGAGGTGTGCACTTTCCATGTCATGCATAAGGGAATCCTCGAAATGGTACCCATCATGTATCTGGACATAATTGTGCAGCACGCAAGCTGCTTTAACTGCAGTAATTGCATTTTCAATGTTTTATGCAATAGGCGTATGTAACAAACGCCGTTTATTGGCAAGAATTCCAAAACTGCATTCAACCACCCTTCTTGCCCTTGTTAGTCGATAGTTAAACACTTTCTTAGGAGTAGTCGGGTTCCTATTGGAATAAGGCCTCATTAAGTGTTCCCCCAATGCAAAAGCCTCATCTGCGATGAACACATAGGGTATTGGGGGTTCAGTTGTGCCAGGAAGAGGACAGTTCTCAGGAATATCTAACCGATTATCCCGTAGCCTTTCACCAAAAGAGGAATTAGCAAAAATCTGTGAATCACAGCTACTACCGTTGGATCCTATGTCTATATAGGTGAAGCAGTAGTTTGCATCGGCCATGGCCAGCAGTACAAAAGAGCAATATTTTTTGTAATTGAAGTACATACTTCCACTACCAACAGGCTTTATAACACGCACATGCTTCCCATCTATAGCTCTGGAAATTGCTCCGACTCCAAAATAGTTTTGCAATATCCCGCCAATTCTCTGGTGTAGGCCTCTTCATGACTATGGTGTTAAGCACTTCCCATAAGATTTGGCAGGTTTCTTTGATGATGCAGCTGATTGTCGACCTGCCCACCATGAACTCATAATATAGGCTAATTAGGAATGACCGGTTGCCAGGTATCTGAAAGACAAAATACATAATTCATTATGTTCCTATTTATGTTTTGCAGTATCGATATTACAAATTAGATGGAAGGGATTGCGACTGCTTTAACAGGTACCTCCGAAAAATTAATGATGCCAGGAGTAGATCTGCAACTAAAAGGGTGGTACCCTACATTCACGCAGACGAACTGGAGTTTCTGAGGCCTTTTATGGATCTGAGAGAGTGAGATAACATCTTTCATATTTGTAAAGTGATACTATACAATTCTATTAATAAGGGGGTACCTTAACTGTGCCTTAACTGTATTCTATGTTTAATGCAGAACACAATCCAGTTGGGAAGTGTGTGATGAAGGGCAGGAGGAATTGCAAGAGGCTGCAACTCAAGAAGCAGCATCCCAAGAAGCAGGAGGGTCCCTGTCGCTGGATCATTCTCTATTGGAAGATTCTGAAGCAGCACAGGAGAGCAACCAAGGAGAGGCTTCATCAAACATGCAGCAGCCGGCTCAGCCTATCCGACTCAGAAGCCAGCGTAGGAGCAGACCACCAAGGGGAAGGAACAGTGATAATATGGACAGATTTGCAGAACTTGTAGAAAGAATGAACCAAAAAGTAGAAGATCTACAGTCAGAAGATCATGGCTTTGGTTTAATGGTCGCAGGAATGCTTCAAAAAATTCCCCAGGAGTGCAAGCATGCTGTCAAGAAGGCAGTGATGGACCTCCTTGTAGCCAGTATGCGCAATGAGCCATCAGTTCCCACCTCACCCATGTTTGGACCACCACCACCATCCGGTCCCTACTATACATACCCTAACCCTCCACCACCCAGAACCCACCCCTACTATCCCCCTTGCTTCCGTCCATACTCTGAGTATGGCAATGCCATGAATCCTGCCCATCCACCAATCCCCTATCCGTCTCCATCCCCAATTCCATCAACAATTGGCGCACCAGGGTACCAACCATTCAGTCAGTATTCCAATAATTTCCCACCAACACCCTCCCCAAGGCCTTCCACCAGCTCTGCAACCTCTGGCTACGAACCAGTTTACGAACAATTGTAAATAAAAAAGAAATAGAAGTTTATGTTTTAGATATACACACTATAATATTAAAATTTGTTTGTTATTCTAAAATTAATGGATGTTTGTGTGCTAAATTTTGCAATATTTTTTGGAATAATCATACTTACCTAGGTGGATGTAGCATCGCACCAATGCTGCAACTGTCCACTGCCACTTCTTCACACAGAACTGAGTCAACAAACATCATCGATGGCTCGGTTCTCTCCCCGAGCTGAGAGCTTCTGACTGTCAGTCAGCTGCTCTCCTGCTCTGTTCCTCCACGCTCATTGGAGCGCTGAGATGTGGAGGGGCGGAGAGCAGCTTGCTGAGTGGCTGGCACTGCCATCAGTCCAGGCAGCTGGTGGATAAAGAACTTTGGAAGTGAGGATGATGCGCTGCCTCAACTGATCTTGGTGACGTCTGCACAAAGCAGACTTCTGATCACTCTCCACTGAAAAGGGGGCACAGGAGTGCAAAAGAATTGCACTCATGTGACCCGTTGGAGAAGCCCAGGCAAATGAGCTCAGGCTGGACTTTACTATAATGTTGCAAATATAATACTAATGTGTATCAAAAAATAGATAATTTACCTTAGTGTAATAATTAGTCTTTCAGTTGGTGAGATACTCCTCCTATATGATGTATTCTGTCGCTCCAGATGGATGTAAACCAGACAAAGCAATTCATCGAAACTGTGAAATGAATAAAAAAGGTAATTTACTATATTGAAAATAAGAAATATCAGCCATTTGGAGCTACACCCACACATTACTGCTTTATGCCTACCCGCGATATCTCACGATACCCGTGATTGTCTCACGGGGAGGAAGAACGGTGAGATGCTAATGTAAACTAGCATCTCCCCATTCTGCCTAGTGACACTGTCACTGATCTCTGCTGTGATCGGAGCAGAGATCAGTGACGTGTCACACACAGCCACGCCCCCCCCACAATTAGAAACATGCCCCCAGGACACACTTAACCCCTACACTGCCACCTAGTGGTTAACCCCTTCACTGCCAGTGTCATTTACACAGAAATCAGTGCATTTGAATAGCACTGATTGCTGTATAAATGACAATGCTCCCAAAAAGTGTCAAAATTGTCCGATGTGTCCGCCATAATGTCGCAGTTACAATAAAAACTGCCGATCGCCGCCATTACTATTAAAAAAATTAATAATAAAAAAGCCATAAAACTATCCCCTATTTTGTAAACGTTATAACTTTTGCACAAACCAATCAATAAACGCTTATTGCGATTTTTTTTTTTTTTTACCAAAAATATATAGAAGAATATGTGTCGGCCTAAACTGAGGAAAAAATTTTTTTTTATATATTTTTTGGGGATATTTAGCAAAAAGTAAAAAATAATGCGTTTTTTTCAAAATTATTGCTCTATTTTTGTTTATAGCGCAAAAAATAAAAACCGCAGAGGTGATCAAATACCACTAATAGAAAGCTCTATTTGTGGGGAAAAAAAGATGTCAATTTTGTTTTGGAGCAACGTCGCTCGACCGCGCAATTGTCAGTTAAAACGATGCAGTGCCGAATCGCAAAGAGTGCTCTGGTCTTTGGTCAGCAAAATGGGCCGGGGCTTAAGTGGTTAAAAAAAATATATGACAAATAGGCTAGTTCAAATGTGTAGATCCACATATAGCATATGTACTTACCTTGCGATCAACATCCGGGTATAGTTGAAAAACTTGTCCTCAAAAACACACAAATTCTCATACATGGCCCAGAACTGGCCTCTGTTATCTCTATTAGCAATAATAGGATGGATCCAGTAGCGACGTCTTCTTCTCATCCTCATCCTTCGCTTCCTCTCTTCCTCTTCTTCTTCTATCAATACTACCAAACCAGCTGTTACGACAGCTGTCAGTAAATAGCATAAAGTGAACATTGTGGTCACAAAACACAGAGAACACAGGGAACAGGGAACCAGGAAGAGAACAGAAACAATAATGATGTCACAAGAGCTGTCGCATTGTAAGTCGCTCAAAGTTGCGCTGAAGTCGCGCTAAAGTTGCCTCCAAGTCGCCTTGCTAAGTCGTGCTGTAAGTCGTGTCGCCCCTATGTGAACCGACGCTAACTGAACAAGCTGAAGTAAGAAATTAATTGGCTACTATGCACAGCTGTGCCAGATTCTGTGTGCACCAATTTTAGTAAATCTCTCCCACTGTCTACAGTTTTCTTTTGCCTATATACTGTATGTATAGGTCCAAAAGTTCAAAATGGGAGGTAGTGAAAGCTGTGAGATCTATGTGTTTCATAGATCAATGTCAACCTCTTGACAAGAGGTTAATAGAAGAACTTTATGAACAATCTTATTTAATACAATGCAGCATACAATGTACACATTTCTATTATGTTATTCATATGTAATATTACTTACATAAAAACATCAAAGCACAAAGACCTTTATACATTTTTAGAAATAAAACAATGCAACCTCTGTTAGGGACAGCCCACAAGGAGAGGAAGGACCAAAAGAGAGAAAAATAACACCATCAGTGCTCACACCTAGGTAACGTGTCAGCAATAGAGAGAGCAAAAATATTTATGGAAATAATCAGGCAAAATACTTTGAAACCAACAGATAATGTCAATATATTTACAAAACGTTGTATTTATATGTTGCTAATATATATATATATATATATATATATATATATATATATATATATACTGGTATATATTATTCTGTACTCATTCAAACTATATACGGTAGTAGTATGAATCTATGAATCCATGAAGTGTGTTAAAATCACTGTTTACCAAGCTATGTTCTTCATTGAGAGACACTTGGGAAAGTGTCACCCCATAAATCAATGCATTTTATTAAATAATGTAGGCAATACTGACAACCATATTAAACATTGTATGTCCATATAACTATCCAATAAAGGTTATCACTAATTTCCAGTTATGCACACTCTCACAGAAAAGATGGGTGTAAGCCTGCAATGTAATCACATGGCCTCAGTGAGATTAGCTAATACAGAGACTGTGATAAAGGGAAGGTCTAAAAGGTGTGCTTAAATCAGCATACTGTACCTCCAATAGACAATACATTCCCAGACAGCAGTTAGCAACAAGTGTCTGCCTCCCCTTCTTATATCCCCCACCTAGACACCGAGATATGTAAGATCACACCCAACAGACAATGATATAATGATATATTGTCACACATGGCATGAATGTGACAATGGCACTGCCTAACAAGTGCAACACTATTAGTCCAAGTATTGTAATAGTGGATATATATATATATATATATATATATATATATATATATATATATATATATATATATATATATATTGTACTGCCACATGCCACAGGGGCATGTACCAGTGTCAAAATTTACAAAGACTAATAACAATTAAAAAAAAAAAACAGTATCTCTTCCTACACAGAATTGTCACCTCACCCCTTTATAAAAAGAGGGCTGGGTTAATTATTTCTTCACATTTTTGTTTTTTCTGACTGAGCTGATCAGGGGCAAATGCTATGCATATAAATACTTTTAAAAGAGCTGTTATTCCCGTCTATCTAGTTCTGAGATTTACACAGCCCAGCCACATTGCTTTGGTTATTTGAAAGGACATAAGACCCGATTTACTCTACTGAGGTTCACTAATACTTACAGGTCATTTTCCTCTCCCAACCTGTGACTGGGGGAAGAGAGACAGACTGATGAGTCCATCTCTTATTCACTCTGCTTTCTTCTACTCTCAGCACGCTTTTTGCACTGCAACACAATTGATTGCTTCCTTGTGCTGCATCTCTCTCATCCAGTCTGAGCTCTGCATTTAAACTTTAAGGCGGCATTAAACCCCAAAACAAAACTTTATTGAATTGCAGCTTACCAGATGTTGGCTGCATTTGTTTTCTTTTAAGGCGTTTTTCACTTATTTCCAGCTAGTGATCCAACCTGTAAGTCTGTTATATTTTTGCTTACTTTAACAGACCAAGCTATCCAGGCAAAGTACAAGTTGGAGGGTTGAGGCAACTTATTTAATACTGACATGGGAGCTTAAAATGCTTTTATTAATTTATGTAAAACGTATTCCCTAAGAGAAAGACTGTTTGCTGTAACTGCTAATATAGTTTTAGCTGGAGTTAGTCAAGTCCATCTAAATCTGCTAGTCTTAACACTGCCCTCCAGAATGACAATGCTATCATCTACATCCAAAGGTGTCTGTTTTACTACTTCATTCAGAATGCAGACACCCTTATGCCCCGTACACACGAGCAGAATTTCCGCCTGAAAAATCTTGGATGGTTTTTCCGACAGAATTCCGCTCAAGCTTGGCTTGCATACACACGGTCACACAAAAGTTCTCTGAACTTTCGACCGTCAAGAACGCAGTGACGTACAACATTATGACGTGCCGAGAAGATGAAGTTCAATGCTTCCGAGCATGCGTCGAATTGTTTCCGAGCATGCATGTTTTTTTGCGCTTTGGAATTGCATAGAGATTTCCGATAGGAACTTTTTCCAACGGAAAAATAGAGACCTACTCTCAATCTTTTGCTGACAGAAATTCTGCCAGCAAAAGTCCGATGGAGCATACACACGGTCAGAATTTCCGACCAAAAGCTCACATCGGACTTTTGCAGGCGGAATTTCCGCTTGTGTGTACAGGGCATAAGACAAAAAGTGTGTTATTTTCCAGATCACCAGGTAAAATGAACGAGAAAAAAAAGGGCTAAAAAAAAGAAAACTAAAGTAGCCACAACATCTATAGATTGGTAAGCTGTGGTGTATTACATTTTGAGGGACAGTTTCATATCACTTTAAGTATTTTATTCATCAGAAAAAAGGGGCTGCACTTAAATTGAATAAGAAATTGTGCTGCTCTCCTTGAATACATTTTCAGTACTTTAACTCCCCCCCAACATAACCTTGTTGCAGTCAGTGGTGGCTGGTGCTCAAAAATTTTTTTTTTTTGGGGGGGGCGCAAACGAACTAAAAAATTCTGAAAAAATCCATCAAATGCAGCCACTGTACCATCAATTGCAGCCACTGTGCCCATCAAATGCTGCCACTGTGCCCATAAAATGTCACCATTGTGCCCATCAAATGCAGACACTGTGCCTGTCAAATGCTGCCACTGTGCCTGTCAAATGCCGCCACTGTGCCTGTCAAATGCTGCCACTGTGCCCCTCAAATGCAGCCACTTGTGCCCCATCACATGCTGCCACTTGTGCCCATTTGTGCCCATCATATGCAGCCACTTGTGCCTGTCAAATGCAGCCACCCGTGCCCATCATATGCAGCCACTTGTGCCCGTCAAATGCAGCCACCTGTGCCAGTCATATGCAGCCACTTGTGCCCGTCAAATGCAGCCACTTGTGGCCATCAAATGCAACCACTTGTGCCCATCAATTGCAGCCACTGTGCCTGTCAAATGCAGCCACTTCGCCCATCAAATGCAGCCACTTGTGCATGTCGAATGCCGCCACTGTGCCCCTCAAATGCAGCCACTTGTGCCCCATCAAATGCTGTCACTTGTGCCCATTTGTGTCCATCATATGCAGCCACTTGTGCCTGTCAAATGCAGCCACTTGTGCCCGTCATATGCAGCCACTTGTGCCCGTCAAATGCAGCCACCTGTGCCAGTCATATGCAGCCATTTGTGCCCATCAAATTCAGCCACTTGTGCCCATCAATTGCAGCCACTGTGCCTGTAAAATGCAGCCACTGTGCCCGTCAAATGCAGCCACTTGTGCTCCACATATGCAGCCACTGTGCCCATCATATGCAGCCACTTGTGCCCCATCAAATGCATCCACTTGTGCCCGTCAAATGCAGCCACTTGTGCCCGTCAAATGCAGCCACTTGTGCCCATCAAATGCAGCCACTGTGGCCAACCCAGCCCGCTCGCTGCCCGGGACTTACCCCATCTTCATGGGGATCAGGTAGTGGGTGATGGCGGCAAGCTGTGGAATAGTGGAATGAGCAGCGGGTGATGGCGGAAGCTCCTGTGTCCTCCATTTGCCTTCTGCTAGGTGTCCAATCGGAGCACCTGTGCCTTCAGCCAATTAGGTGACGGGTATTAGATGCATGTCTCCTGATTGGTTGAGAGGCGATTCGGTGTTAGAAAAGTGAATATTCATTTGCTTTTCTAACACACCTGGGTGGACTGTGAGCGCAATGCTTTGCGCTCCAAGTCCACCTATTTTTAAGCCTATTAGAGCCTATAGCTCTAATCAGGTGCTTCGAAAAACACCCCCGCTGCAGGAATTCAGGTGCCCAGGCAGAGGACTGAAGATTTAAATCAAAAGAGCAGCCACCAGCACAGGGAACACTTCCTATTTAATGTAAGTACCACCCCTTTTGCTGATTAAAACTAAACTTAAAGTGGTATTAAACCCTCCAACAATGTAATATAATAATAAAAAATAAACTAAACTTATGCTTTAAGGACATATTATTGAATAGATAGCTTCAATAATTTGTGTCTTGTATATCTGCTTAGTGTTCAGTTTTAATAATTCCATTTTTACCTGAAAAGGTGTGATATTTGCTGAAATTTTTCTGAAGAAAAATAAATGTCCTTCGTTATACATATTTTAAGGTATTTTAAACACTACAGTTTGGTAGTGCAGCTTAAATTTCTGGGTAAATTGAGATAATGATAAACGTTTTGCTCCAGTGCTTCTCTTGTTTTAATCATTTGTGTTCTAAGCATTACACAATTATGTATTATTAAGGTATTAGAAGCCAATTTCTATAGAATTCATAGCTTCATGCTCACCCAAACGTTATGACCATTGTCCCTTTTGCTGTATTATCGCTTCAGTTGATGAGTGAGTAGCCAGATCCTTGCCAGTTCAGCAGGGATCAGCTGAATTTCGATCTATCTATGGCCACTGTGGTTGAACAGAAGCTGATCTACTAACTTCTGTTCAACCACCCTGATGCTTGAAATGATTAGACCCTGGATGTCTCCTCTGTTCTCCACTGCAGCTGATGGAACACATATCGTGTTCCATTAGCTGCTTCCCTGGGTACTGGTTGACAGCTTGACTTGACAGCATGTATGACATCACTTCCTGGTCTGTGCACAGAAGAGAAGCTTAGCGAACAGAGATCCACTGAGCTTCTGCCGCCCTTCCCAGTGACACCCGCCATGATTGCACTGGGCCCACAGGTGGGACAGCAAAGCAAAACATGGAGGGGGGTCAGGCGGAAGGGGCGGCACATTGTGGCAGTGGTTGTGAAAGTGGTAGTTGGCTTCACAGCTGCTTGTATTACTTCTGCATGAAAGCCGATAGTTCACTTTACTGAAGTACACACACTCCCAGCCGGTATAAAAAACACATGTCTGCAGATTGGTTAAAGATCGGAATCAGCAAGTGGCTGGGGATTGAGATTTTACTGCCCCCCTCATGCTGACACCCTAAGGCATCTGACTGACCTGCCTTATGGTTGTGCTGGCCCTGTAGGTAGCTGATCATTCATATCAAGTCAGAATCTTGTCTCAACTTGTAAAGATGCAAACAGCTTTCCTGCAGTAATCTCATGCAGAGTTGTAAACAACCAAGCTATCTAACATGTCTGTTCCAGATAATGGGAACAAATTGCAGTATGACATATAGAGTTGGGTGAATGGTTCAGACCGAGCAAAAGTTTGGCTAGAACATGGTCTGTTCGCTCATTCGGCAAACAACCAAATTTGGGAGGCGCTTGGCGGAATGTTTGCCCACTGACCACTGGTCAGGTGCACGGTTTTGACAGTTAGGGCACAGAGCACTGTCAGAGCCCTGATTGGACAAAGTGATTGTAACAAAACACCCCACGCTCCGCTTGAGTGCTTTCGTCATATACCGCTTCCTCCCAGGCTGAATATAGATATCAGATATTCCAACCGCTGACAACCACAAACAAGGCAATACTCATTTGGTTGCTCAACATGAACTGTTTATTAGAACAAGAATACAGTCTTTTATACATTTGAAGAGGAGGTCTCCCCCCACTCATATTACTCTAACAATACACCTGAAGCCAGAAACATAAATTAACATGAGCTAATTAACGAAACATTTCCAGACTAGGCGACTCCAAAATATGACCTTTCAGGTCCTAGCCTTGTTGTCTCCTAGCTCCCTAACTACAATACACATTATCATAAATATCAACACAAAACTCCTTCACACAATAGCAGAGTTAATTAACACAAACAACAATGTGTGAAAGACTCTTATGCCGCGTACACAATATCGGATTTTCTAATGGGAAATGTTGGATGTGAGCTTGTTGGCGGTAAGTCCTACTGTGTGTATGCTCAATCGGACTTTTGTTGTCAAACTTTCCACGAACAAATGTTGCCTAGCATGTCTTCAAATTTTCCACCAACAAATGTGTGTTGACGGATTTTCCGATCACGTGTACGCAAGTCCCTCGGACAAAAGTCTAAAGTACAAACATGCATGCTCGGAAGCAGAAGCTGTCAGTCTTGTAAACTAGGGTTTGTAATGGAGAATTAACATTCGTGACGTGGCAAATCATGAGATCTCCAAATGCAGTGCACAATTCTCTTCTTTAATGGGATGATAATGAATCTGCTTTGCTTGTGAAACTGATGGAGTTATTGCAAACACATTTTCAAAGGCTTTTTTTTCTAGTTATATCAAGAATAATATTATTATGTTTTTTTTTTTTTTTTTTTTTACCACAACACCATTATGCCCTAGTTTATAAGATCACAGATACAACTATGTTGGTGTCCCTTGTCAATTTTACATTGTATTTTTTTAAATGTAACTGCCTACTCCCAAACTGTCATTTTAAGTAAAACACATAGCCAAGTATTATTCTCCACAATTTTTTAATTGTGCATTAAAACAAAAAAAAACAAAAACAAAAACAAATTAGCTATCTGCCAATAGAACTTAACCAAAAAGTGCATCCAAAAATATAGAAAATATACCAAATCAAATCATTATTCAACCAAAAAAAAATGTCATGCATTTGTCAATGCCAATATTAAATAACACGTTATCTCCTCTGATTCCGCAACATGTCTGGTTGATGATGGTCATTCAGAAACAAACTGAAAAGCGCTAAATGAAAAACGTGAAAAGAAAAGCACGAATCAGCGCTCACCAAACTTCTACTAACACGAAATTAGCAGAAGGAGCCCAAAGGGTGGCACTAAAGAGCTAAAAAACCATGTAGTACGTCTAGTACATCACTACGTTTGTAATTGTTAGCCAACATTTGTGTGACTGTGTATGCAAGACAAGTTTGAGCCAACACCCTTCGGACAAAATTCCATGGTTTTGTTGTCGGAAAGTCTGATCATGTGTACGGAGCTTTAGAGCCCACACTAGCCTTATTTACAATAAACACATTATAGCAGACAACAGACAGACAGGTGGCTGGAGTCGATGACATCAGCATCTTCTATGAGAGCCAACTAATATGGCATATACAGGGTTCCCAGAGTCTGTGTGTTTTGGGGGGACATGGACTTGACTCCAAAGTAACATTACTTCAAGGTCCCAAGGAATACACCTCACAAAGAGTATTGATCCCTAAAATCCAGGACCCATAATCAGTAGGCAGTAGGCAAGAGGTAGATAGCATTCAGTCCTCTCCAAAAGCCCCTGCCCCGGCTAGGTCTGTCACAGTGATGATGACTCAGTATTTTTTTTGTCCCCTGCCTGCCCTCTTTTTCTTTAATTGTCAGCCACAGTTTTTCTGACTGCAACACTGGTGTTCCTCCTTTTTTATTGTATTTTTATTTTTTTTTATAGTTTTTACATTTCTGTCAGCGTCAGTCCTCAATTTAAAGTACACCACACACCACTTTTCATTCAATAAAGTGCATGACAATCACACATTTCCCAGTTTCTACTATTAAATGTGGGTAATAAGCCCCCAATCATGTCTGGGAGGCCTACAAGGAGAGGCAGGTATTACCATGTCACTAGAGCCAGCAGCTTCTGTAAAGGTAAAGGTGGACTTGGTCCATTCTCAGGCAGGGCACATTCGTCTCTGTTTAGTGATGTTGCCCATGCTACCCAGGCACAGCATGCAGAGCAGGTGGTGGACTGGCTTACTAAACCATCCTCATCCGCCTCATCCTCCATAACCCAAGATGACACTAGTGCGCAGTCCACTGAAGCTGCCAGAGTGGCTTATTTTGCCTCCTTGTCCACAGCTACTCCTGCCATAGCCCCAGCAATATGCATGGAGGAGTCAGCTGAATTATTTGAACACAGCATCTGCCACTTGCTTCTTGAGGATGCACAGACATTACATCAGATTATGGAGCTGTTATCTGCAGGCCCTCTTCCGACAGCTTAGCTGTGTGGGCCTTTTTTAACACATGTGCAGCCGATTGCACATTGGTGGTTTTGTACTGTGGAATGCATATTGTTTGCAGCAAATCACTTTAAGCTCTTAAACAAGCAGTTTTACATGTGAGTAGATATTTGTTATTTATTTTTACTTTAATAAAATGTATTTACACTATGGGCGCCCGGTTTTTATTCTCTTAGTATGCACATGGAGTGGAGAGGAAAAGTAAATAAGAGGCTGACCCGATCTCCTATTTCATACAAGTCTCAGAAATATTATTCCGGTGAGTGAGGATATGTAGGAGGGGAGCACAGAGTGTGACACCTGGAGCACTGGGTTAGTGCATACAGAGGCACTGAGCACCTTTATATCACAGCCTACCAACTTGCATTGAATGTGGATTATTCATTGATCTTAACATGGAACACTTTATAGCATATTAAATTTCACTGAATGCAGACTGTTTAATGGTTTCACAGCATGGAGCACCTTACTGCAATTTTTTGCATATGAATGCATTACTGAGCACTTTATATTTAATTCACCTAAATGTTGTATACTTTATCTGGTAATGGTATATGTCAATTATGTAGCGCCACACACTTACATTCTTTTCTACCTTTGATTAATCTTTAAGGATATACACAGTGCAGGCAGTCACCCATAGAGTACACCCAGCATATTGCTAAAGAGGGTCTACTATTAAACCATACACCATACATTTTTCCATCAGTTTTAATGCACATATGAGATGAATGAGGCCTTAAAATGCTAATAGCTTTTGGATCATGATTTTTGTGAGTTTTAATGGCTCATTGAGGTCGATATACTAAAGGAGTAGAGAATGTTCACTTACCAAAGTATATTTTTATTGAGCTTAGTGAACACTTCCAATCCAATCATATGCAAGGCAACATCCTGTTTTTTAACCTCTTGGCACCGGTGCCTCCCAGCCCTTGAAGAGGTTTATGACACCAGGAGGTGGGGCGCGGCTTAAGATCACATGACCGCTGTGACTGGCTGTCACAGCGGCCACATGGTCCAAAAACTCTTTTGGTAAAGCAACAGTAACTGTGCGGGGAGCGTGCAGCGTGCACATTCTCGGCACAGGTGCATTGGGGGCAGTTAACTCAAATATGCGGCCCCTCGGCATTAAGGACCATGCATATTTGCATATGGTCAGTGCCAAGGGGTTAATTCCCCTAATTAGGCATTAAGAAATAAGCATAGTTTTATTTTAGTCAATATTCACTTTGCTATGTGGACATACCCTGCTTCTTTAATAAATCAACACAGTTGCTGGTAAAGATGGGACAATGATTCATAAAGAAATTTAGATTTATAAGAAATAAAGGCTTGTAATAGTAAAGTTATTAATAATAATATAATGTGGAAAAATCACATATGCAATATTTAAAGTGAACCTTGCATCTCAAAATATAAAGCAGCATTATAATTTTTCAATAAAGCTGTATGACATCATAAGTATGCTGCAGGCAGGAGAAAGCATTTCCTCAGTCTCCCCTATCTCATTCATCAATTAAACAGAAGCAGGCCAGGATGTACTGTAGATGCTGAACATGGATGATTCTTAGGCAAAGATATCATGCTTCTGGAGAAAAAAAAAAACTGTTGAAGGCATTATTATTGTGATAACTGCAAGCAGTCATAAATACCAGTAAAGCTGTCATAGATGGAACGAAATTCATCTGGTTCAGTAGATGCCAGTCAAATTTGAATCCAAGTGTGCCCGGCCCTGTTCTGCAAAAGTCGATTGGGAATGTTGGGAAATGTATCTTGATCAGAGGCTGCAGCCATTGATTTAGTGTATTCTAACATCAGTCCTGCTGTCAGAATACAATGTCCCAGTGGGGTGATTCCTCCATCTACCTCATTTGTGTTGATGGAGGAATCCATTCATTTTTTTCATTCAGCTCACTGGGGCTGAGCAATAAAAAAAATCATCTATGGCCATCTTAAATGAGTTGTAAAGTCTCATGGTTTTTTGACTTAATGCATTCTATGACAAATCCAGTGACACAGGAGCTGGGGCGGGGCCAATGGACTGTGTCAATTGACGAAGCCACAGGAATCGGGAGCAAGCCCGCACGAGTGTCCCCTTGGACTCCATGGGGGCACCCAATAAAAAGGAGGGGCCAAGAGCACCACCAGGGGACCCCAGAAAAGGAGGATCGGGGTCACTCTGTGCAAAACCCTTCAACCCTTGCACAGGGCAGGTAAGTATAACATGTTTGTTATTTGAAAAAAAAAAAAAAACAACAAACCTTTACAATCACTTTAAAAGTTACTTATTAGTTAGTTACATATTATTTAGCATGCAGTCAACATGAAAAATGTGTATTTCCCCCTTCCTCCTCTCTTCATTTCTTCTGTAAACCCTCTCAAGTTGCCTCCAGTCTTTGCTTAGCACTGAAATCTACTCTTATAAGTATAACCATATCTAGAAGGTGAAATGCTAAATTGCTTCTTGGAACGAAATAACTGTTTTACTGTTTACTATTTTCTAAAAGCAAGGTTTTATTGTAACATCAAACAATATGTACTGTATATATGTATATATGAATATGACTCTTAACTTTAATGCTCTATTCTTAGCTTTTATATTATATTAGTAAAAGAAAGAAAAAATATATCTGATGTTAAGTATGCTTAAAAAAGCACTTTAAGTCTATCAAACTGACCATCATGTCCACAGATAGTCCTTCAGAAAATAATGATAACGAACAAAAATTTTAAGGATAGGTCTGTATAAAACTAACATTAGAATGTTAGATTTAGCAAAACTAAAATACTGTTTTTTTTAAATCTCTTTTTTTTTACTTTGTAAAACATAAAGTAAAAAGAAACTTTAGATTACATCTCTTCATGCACCATCAACTTTGTATGCTTAACAACACAAATTGGCTTATGATTAATAAAACCTTTATGAAGGTGTTGACAAATACACTGAAAAACTTTAGTATTTTCAAGGTAACTATTTACTGTAAGTGAAACTAACATTCCCGTAATATTCCTTTTAAAGTATTGTCAGAAAATATATTATAAAGAGTGCATTCAGGTATGAAAGTTGAATTGGTATAAAAGCACACTATTTTTTTGTACCTGGTGATTTTAGGTTTTTAGAGACTTTCAGTGTTTGAATTACCCACACTACATTAAGCCGGGTTATAATATTTATCTAATATGTTCTATCAATTAGTTTTTGCTTTTACTGCCTGTTCCTAGTTGATTTATTATGTATGGGATCAGAAACTACTGACTTCAAGACCAAGTTTTACAGTGTTTGTGTGTGTAACTTTCTTGAGGCTATACTTTGAAAGAAAAAAAAAGTGTTGTTCAACTGTCTCAAGCATTCACACAGCCATCACAAATCATCATCGTGATTTGTCTAATATGTTTACTTCCTGTAGTCTGTAGCATTATCTAGTGGCCATAATGCAGTGTTTTCCTGATATACCATAATCAGTAAAATAGTTCATTCTGGCCCCTAGATGGAGTGGACGATCATAGAAAGCAAACATATTACACAAATTACAGGGATTATTTGTGATGGCTGTGTGAATGCTTGGGTCTTTTGCACAGCAATTTCCTTTGTAAATAGACGCCTTAAAATAGATGAAAACCCCAAAGAGCTCTGTGTATCAGACACAATTATAAATTTTGCCAAAACAAAAAATATTTTCTTCTCTTTATGTCTACACACCTGCTGTAAAAAAAAAAAAAAAAAAAAAGGACCATAAATGATACGATCTCAATCTGCTATAACCACATATACAAGTACACATAAAAATGTGTGCATATTACATAAAAGAGTCCACTCTTTAACAATTAATCATCTTGCATAACAGTGTCCTTGGAAATAAATTTCCCATTGCAAAATGTGCTTAAACAGTTTTGAATTACTCCTTCATGTCTTCCACCAGTTTCATGAACTATTCACAACAGTACACACCCTAAAGCCTAGTACATTTGGGCTGAATGTCAGGTGGCGTGGGCAAGTTCAATAAAAAACAGCCGACATTCGGTGAGTGTGTACTGCAATCGGTCTGACGGAAGCTGGGCGACTTCTGTCGAAGGGGCATGACCAAAAAAGATCTGCCAATCGACTCCTGATCAGTGCCATTCCAATCAGCCAATGGTTGACTGGAATGTTTTGGTGGGGGCTGTCCTCCTGTCAAACAAAACAGCAGAGGAGATCGCTATATTAATGTCCGATAGTTAATACAGCAGCTCCTCCTGAGCTGTAATTTTTTTACGTTCAGCCCTGCTGAGTTGAATGAAGAAAAAAAAACTACTAGTGTGTACTAGGCTTAAGGGATAAACACTTACTGGGTGATTTTGACTATGTATCTCTAAGTTGGTAAAAACTCTTATGCCGTGTACACATGGGCGGACTTTTCGACAGCAAAGGTCCAACGGAACGAATCCCCCGGACAATTCAATCTTGTGTGGGCTTCATCAGACCTTTGCTTTTGAAAAATCAGACTGACTTTAGATTTAGAACATGTTTCAAATCTTTCCGACGGATTTGAGTCCGGTCGAAAAATCCGTTCGTCTGTATGCTAGTCCAACGGCCAAAAAATGACGCAAGGGCAGCTATTGGCTACTGGCTATGAACTTCCTTATTCTAGCCCCTTCGTACGTAACACGTTCAAACCAACAGACTTGCAAACGGACTTTAGTCCGTTTATGTGTGGGCAAGTCCGGTCATTCAAAAGTCCATAGTAACTCCGTTGAAAGTCCGTCGGAAAGACCGTCGGACCTTTGATGCTGAAAAGTCCGCTCATGTGTACGTGGCATTGATAACATTTTAGCTGAATTTCCTTTACTCCTTCCTCCTCCTCCAAAGTGCAGGCTCTCCTGGTTTTTCAGTATCAACTCAGAAAAAATAAGCTAGAAGCATAGCATAAATCCTTTAAAAAACATTAGTAAAAAGCAGTATAAAGAGAACTTAAATTCCCTTGTTCTATACATGTATGACATATGCTTTATTGAATATTGCTAACTTCATGCATCAGGAGAAGGTTTACTGATATTTCCTTATGAATGTGATGACATCACTGGCTGTTCCCTCTCAACCAGTGGCGGAACTACCACCATAGCGACCTATGCGGGTGCTATGGGGCCCGCAGCCGAGTGGGGCCCGCTGCCAAGTGCGGCCCGCATAGGGCCGATCCCAGGTGGGTGCGCGTGGTGCAGTGCATTCGGACACCAGAGAGGTGAGGAATAAATAAGTGCAGCGCTAAGGTTGCAAAAAAGCAAATTTGCATAAATTATATAAATGTGACTTAAAAATAAATATATAAAACAAACAGAGATTCATACATGTTGAAATGTGAATCAACCAAAGAAAAAGTGAAATTTTTGAAAAAATACAGGTGTGGTGAAAAATGTGCTAGCATGGTGACTTTGCCATAAATCAGGTGAGATATAGAAATTAGGGTGTTAATATTAAACAGAAACACATCAAATAAACAAGGATTAACACATAATGAATGTGAGTCCAAACTCAGAAAAAATTAGAATAATTTCTGAAATATGTGCTAGTAAAATAATGTGCTAGTATAACAACTGCACAATAAACAAAGTCCAAAAAACGAAAATGGTGATTTATAAAGTCCAAAAAAATCCAATTAGATGTGCAGTCCCGTTAAAAAAGAAACATAAGAAAAAATGCTGGTATAATGAAAAATGTGCTAGTATGGTGACTATACCATAAATAAGGTGGGAGATAGAAATTGGGGTGTTAATATTGAACAGAAACACATCAAATAAACAAGGATTAACACATAATGAATGTGAGTTCAAACTCAGAAAAAATGAGAATAATTTCTGAAAAATGTGCTAGTATAATAATGTGCTAGTATAACTGCACAATAAACAAAGTTCAAAAAACAGAAACGGTGAATTGTAAAGTCCAAAGAAATCCAATTAGATGTGCAGTCCCATTAGACATATGGGGGATTCCAATCACCGGTATGAACTGCGAAGGAAAAAATCAGAAGTACCACCACCATAAACAGGGGGAGGCTTACCAGATCTTATTGACTTGGCGGGGCTTACACCACCCAAGTCTGCAGAGCTTATTAGGTTGAACACATCTGTTGGAAACAGCTGGTCCTAGATCTGTATAAGTCAATCGACTTTGGACTGTCACTGAATAGTGACTTGAAGGCTCCAATCATCGTGAGGAGGGTGGAAAGTAAATGCCAGGAGGGATATATATCATGCAATAAAAAGATGGGCTAACATAGCGTTATACGGTATAAAAATGGCAATTGATTAAAAATAGAATAAAAGGCTCACATTTGGAAGAGTAGAAAAAAGCATGTATATAACAAAGAGTGATGCAAACAGGAGGTCCACCCGACGCATTTCGACTCCACGGTCATCATCTGGGGGTTTTCAGGGAAGTACACCCAGGACTCCAGAGGGAGAGAACAGTGCTGAAAGAACACCATCAGAGAGAGAACCCCGCTGCCCTGCGCCACCAGAGGGAAAGCCACACAGCCTAGCGCCATCCCTGGTGGAGAAAGGAATGGAGTCATTGCCAGAATACAGATCTGGGTGCTACCTAGTGGAGTCGCCACGGGCAATTCAGAATGAGCTGACTCCTGATCAGAGGAACCATTGCTGTATCGCTGGGTCAGGTGAGAGGGCTGATCAGCCATTATCTACTAACGTCCATAGGAACTGCAGTCTCTGACCATCTCCTGTACCATGTCTGCAGTCTCTGACCATCTCTTGTATCATGTCTGCAGTCTCTGACCATCTCTTGTATCATGTCTACAGTCTCTGACCATCTATTTTATCATGTCTGCAGTCTCTGACCATTTCCTTTATTATGTCTGCAGTCTCTGACCATCTCCTGTACTGTGTCTGCAGTCTCTGACCATCTCCTGTACCATGATTCCAGTCTCTGACCGTCTCCTGTATTATGTCTGCAGTCTCTGACCATCTCCTGTATTATATCTGCAGTCTCTGACCATCTCCTGAACCATGTCTGCAGTCTCTGACCATCTCTTGTATCATGTCTGCAGTCTCTGACCATCTCCTGTATTATGTCTGCAGTCTCTGACCATCTCCTGTACCATGATTGCAGTCTCTGACCGTCTCTTGTATCATGTCTACAGTCTCTGACCATCTCTTGTATCATGTCTACAGTCTCTGACCATCTCCTGTACTATGTCTGCAGTCTCTGATCATTTCCTGTACTATGTATGCAGTCTCTGATCATCTCCTGTGCTATGGCTGCAGTCTCTGATCATCTCCTGTATTATGTCTGCAGTCTCTGATCATCTCCTGTACTATGTCTGCAGTCTCTGATCATCTCCTGTATTATGTCTGCAGTCTCTGATCATCTCCTGTATTATGTCTGCAGTCTCTGATCATCTCATGTACTATGTCTGCAGTCTCTGATCATCTCCTGTATTATGTCTGCAGTCTCTGACTATCTCTTGTATCATGTCTGCAGTCTCTGACCATCTCCTGTATTATGTCTGCAGTCTCTGACCATCTCCTGTACTATGATTGCAGTCTCTGACCATCTCTTGTATCATGTCTACTGTCTCTGACCATCTCTTGTATCATGTCTACAGTCTCTGACCATCTCCTGTATCATGTCTACAGTCTCTGACCATCTCCTGTACTATGTATGCGGTCTCTGATCATTTCCTGTACTATGTCTGCAGTCTCTGATCATCTCCTGTGCTATGGCTGCAGTCTCTGATCATCTCCTGTATTATGTCTACAGTCTCTGATCATCTCCTGCACTATGTCTGCAGTCTCTGATCATCTCCTGTATTATGTCTGCAGTCTCTGACCATCTCCTGTATTATATCTGCAGTCTCTGACCGTCTCTTGTATCATGTCTGCAGTCTTTGACCATCTCCTGTACTATGTCTGAGGCTCTTTCTAACAGACTCTCTAACAGAAGCCCTCTCTGTGTGCATCAGAGAGACTCCCCTCCAGGTCTCATTAGTGTATGCTCTTCCTGTATTTTCTTTATTGTTAAAAGATCATGGGAGGATCCCACGGTAATGAAGTCTTCCTAGGGGAGCATCTCTGTGTTTGAGTCGTTGCCGTAGAAACATTTGTAAAGGGGAGGGGTTGGTAAGATGACCACGCCCATGTGGGTGCGCCAGAAATATTTCTGCACCCAGGCGTCTGTGACCCTAGGATCGGCCCTGGGCCCGCAGTATAGTGCCTACATGTCCCGGATTTCCTGGGGTTGTCCCTCAAAACAGATTTGTCTCCCATGTCTCGGGCACCTTCATTCATTACCAATACAGTATCCCGGAATAAAATAAGGACACATAGCCACCCTGATAAACACTGCCTAACTGGTTGCTAGGGTCACCCCGCCTTGCGTCTAGCAACCAGTGGCGTCATTGGCAGAGTCAGTCAAAGGTTGAGTGTCCAGAGGGCTGCCTTACCCAGAGCTGCCCTATGCAGCACTCCATGTCCACCCACCTCCTCTCCTTCTCCGCCTCCGGCAGCAGCAGCAGTAGCAAAGAGAGAGCAGCAGCCAGAGCCCAGTCCAGAGTGAGCGTCTGTATCTCCTCTTCATTCTGCGGTGGAGATCCATGGCAGCTTGTGCCCAGTGCCAGCCAGTCCAGAGGCCGACTCCTGCTGCTTGCAGTGCATTGCCCGCAGCCAGACTTCTCTCCTCCTCCCGCCCACGAGGGCTGCGACCTGAGCTGCCCAACTGAGTGCCTGAGGGAGGGCACCCAGGCCAACTTCCAGGTTTGTAATGTATTAGTAGGTGTGTGCTCACTATTCTATGAGAACAACATGCATGCTGAGCTCAGTCGAGTCCTTGCTACTGGCCTATTCGTGCACTACATTTACAATTATTCCACTAGGTGTATGTTACATGTAACACTGTTTAACAGTTAATATAATAATACCATATGTAAAGTTAACTTTTTTGTGGGGGGGGGGCTGTTTGCAGGGGGGCCCTATACAACATTTTGCTATGGGGCCCTGTGATTTCTAGATACGCCCCTCCTCTCAACATGTTTTCTCAAAATACTACTTCCTCAGTAGGGATGAGCCGAACACCCCCCTGTTCGGTTCGCACCAGAACATGCGAACAGGAAAAAAGTTCGTTCGAACATGCGAACACCGTTAAAGTCTATGGGACACGAACATGAATAATCAAAAGTGCTAATTTTAAAGGCTTATATGAAAGTTATTGTCATAAAAAATGTTTGGGGACCTGGGTCCTGCCCCAGGGGACATGGATCAATGCAAAAAAAAAGTTTTAAAAACGGCCGTTTTTTCAGGAGCAGTGATTTTAATAATGCTTAAAGTCAAACAATAAAAGTGTAATATCCCTTTAAATTTCGTAGCTGGGGGGTGTCTATAGTATGCCTGTAAAGGGGCGCATGTTTCCTGTGTTTAGAACAGTCTGACAGCAAAATGACATTTTGAAGGAAAAAACTCATTTAAAACTACTCGCGGCTATTGCATTGCCGACAATACACATAGAAGTTCATTGATAAAAACGGCATGGGAATTCCCCAAAGGGGAACCCCGAACCAAAATTAAAAAAAAAAATGACGTGGGAGTCCTCCTAAATTCCATACCAGGCCCTTCAGGTCTGGTATGGATATTAAGGGGAACCCCGGCCAAAATTAAAAAAAAAAAATGACGTGGGGTTCCCCCTAAATTCCATACCAGACCCTTCAGGTCTGGTATGGATTTTAAGGGGAACCCCGCGCCAAAAAAAAAAAAAAAAACGGCGTGGGGTCCCCCCAAAAATCCATACCAGACCCTTATCTGAGCACGCAACCTGGCAGGCCGCAGGAAAAGAGGGGGGGACGAGAGTGCGGCCCCCCCTCCCTCCTGAACTGTACCAGGCCACATGCCCTCAACATTGGGAGGGTGCTTTGGGGTAGCCCCCCAAAACACCTTGTCCCCATGTTGATGAGGACAAGGGCCTCATCCCCACAACCCTGGCCGGTGGTTGTGGGGGTCTGCGGGCGGGGGGCTTATCGGAATCTGGAAGCCCCCTTTAACAAGGTGACCCCCAGATCCCGGCCCCCCCCCTGTGTGAAATGGTAAGGGGGTACATAAGTACCCCTACCATTTCACGAAGAAAGTGTCAAAAATGTTAAAAATGACAAGAGACAGTTTTTGACAATTCCTTTATTTAAATACTTCTTCTTTCTTCTATCTTCCTTCATCTTCTGGTTCTTCTGGTTCTTCTGGCTCTTCTGGTTCTTCCTCCGGCGTTCTCGTCCAGCATTTCCTCCGCGGCGTCTTCTGTCTTCTTCTCCTCGGGCCGCTCCGCACCCATGGCATGGGGGGGAGGCTCCCGCTCTTCTCTTCTTCTTTTCTTCTCTTCTTCTCTTCTTCATTTTCTTCTCCGGGCCGCTCCGCAATCCATGCTGGCATGGAGGGAGGCTCCCGCTGTGTGACGGCGCTCCTCGTCTGACAGTTCTTAAATAACGGGGGGCGGGGCCTCCCGGTGACCCCGCCCCCCTCTGACGCATGGTGACTTGACGGGACTTCCCTGTGGCATTCCCCGTGACGTCACAGGGAAGTCCCGTCAAGTCACCGTGCGTCAGAGGGGGGCGGGGTCACCGGGTGGCCCCGCCCCCCCCCCGTTATTTAAGAACTGTCAGACGAGGAGCGCCGTCACACAGCGGGAGCCTCCCTCCATGCCAGCATGGATTGCGGAGCGGCCCGGAGAAGAAAAGAAGAAAAGAAGAAGAGAAGAAGAGAAGAAAAGAAGAAGAGAAGAGCGGGAGCCTCCCCCCCATGCCATGGGTGCGGAGCGGCCCGAGGAGAAGAAGATACAAGACGCCGCGGAGGAGATGCTGGACGAGAACGCCGGAGGAAGAACCAGAAGAGCCAGAAGAACCAGAAGAACCAGAAGATGAAGGAAGATAGAAGAAAGAAGAAGCATTTAAATAAAGGAATTGTCAAAAACTGTCTCTTGTCATTTTTAACATTTTTGACACTTTTTTCGTGAAATGGTAGGGCCTTACCATTTCACACAGGGGGGGGGGCGGGATCTGGGGGTCACCTTGTTAAAGGGGGCTTCCAGATTCCGATAAGCCCTCCACCCGCAGACCCCCACAACCACCGGCCAGGTTTGTGGGGATGAGGCCCTTGTCCTCATCAACATGGGGACAAGGTGTTTTGGGGGGCTACCCCAAAGCACCCTCCCAATGTTGAGGGCATGTGGCCTGGTACGGTTCAGGAGGGAGGGGGGGCCGCACTCTCGTCTCCCCCTCTTTTCCTGCGGCCTGCCAGGTTGCGTGCTCGGATAAGGGTCTGGTATGGATTTTTGGGGGGACCCCACGCGGTTTTTTTTTTTTTTTTTTCGGCGCGGGGTTCCCCTTAAAATCCATACCAGACCTGAAGGGTCTGGTATGGAATTTAGGGGGAACCCCACATCATTTTTTTTTTTAATTTTGGCCGGGGTTCCCCTTAATATCCATACCAGACCTGAAGGGCCTGGTATGGAATTTAGGGGGACTCCCACGTCATTTTTTTTTTTTTAATTTTGGTTCGGGGTTCCCCTTTGGGGAATTCCCATGCCGTTTTTATCAATGAACTTCTATGTGTATTGTCGGCAATGCAATAGCCGCGAGTAGTTTTAAATGAGTTTTTTCCTTCAAAATGTCATTTTGCTGTCAGACTGTTCTAAACACAGGAAACATGCGCCCCTTTACAGGCACACTATAGACACCCCCCAGGTACGAAATTTAAAGGGATATTACACTTTTATTGATTGACTTTAAGCATTATTAAAATCACTGCTCCTGAAAAAACGGCCGTTTTTAAAACTTTTTTTTGCATTGATCCATGTCCCCTGGGGCAGGACCCAGGTCCCCAAACACTTTTTATGACAATAACTTGCATATTAGCCTTTAAAATTAGCACTTTTGATTTCTCCCATAGACTTTTAAAGGGTGTTCCGCGGCATTCGAATTTGCCGCGAACACCCCAAATTGTTCGCTGTTCGGTGAACTTGCGAACAGCCAATGTTCGAGTCGAACATGAGTTCGACTCGAACTCGAAGCTCATCCCTATTCCTCAGTTATGGTGTCTATGCTGTCTTCTTGGAAACCTTATATAAAAAAAAGCCTCTGCCATCCTTTCATAATTAACTCTTCACTCTCCCAACATTATTTAGTACCTCCAATAGAAGAAATCTTAGTCAGCCTACATCAATTTCTTAGCAGCTCCATCCAGAAACAAATTAATCACACAGTGGTAGATATTTTTGAATTTTTAAGCAATTTTGCAAGAATTCCCTGAAATTATCTCAATAACAAAAATTGTAACAACTCCACTCAAAACTGATTAATCAATTAGTAATAAACATTTCTCTTCTTTACCCTTTACAGTAGTAAAAATTATGATTGTATTCAACCAAACATTAAAGGCTAATTTACACAGAATGGGCAGGTGCCGCAGAGGTAGACAGCAATGGTTTCCTTTCGGTGTACTGCCGAGAAAGTTCCCCTCGGCGGATAAGGACCCCCCTGTACTGCGTAGGCGCAGCGCTTGCGCAGTACAAGCCGCCGGAAATAGCCGAAGCTGAATAGCTGTAAGTCAGCTGTACACGGCACCTGTAACAGGGCCCCTCCTGGGCTCGCTTTGCTCGCCATGCTTCGGGCACAGCCTCGCTTCGCTCTGCACTTTTTTATTCTACCTCTATGTCCACTTGGATGGTGGGGCTTGAACCAGGACTCAGGGCGCAGGCGCTGTGTACAGCTGACTCAAGGTTTTCAGCTTCGGCTATTTTTGGTGGCTCCGTAGTCATTCGTACTGTGCAAGCGCTGCGCCTGCGCAGTACAGGGGGGTCCTTATCCGCCGGGGGAACTTTCTCGGCAAGACACCGGCAGCTATCTGTTTCAGCTGCAGTAGGGGATGGTATGGAGTGTGATTCAGCACATCACACAGCTACCTTTTTTTTCAATGAACTTTATTTGAAGTGTACAAAAGTACACTTCATTCATGTCTCTGTAAAACAGCGCAATTTGCTGCCCTGCTGCACAGTGGCATTCGATCATATATGGTGCACTGCGATAAAATGCAGCATGGCTTCATTTTAGTATATAAACAACATGTATGCCGCAAATAATGGGTTTACTGTATATATAGTGTAACTAACTCCTTCTTCTGGGATAAAAATGAGTAAAAACAAAAAAGGTGAAAAATAAATGAAATAAATTTAGGAACTCCTAGCAATGATACATCAGGAATAGACCAGTGGGGGTACATTAATAAAAAATGTCAGCAAAAAAAAATGTGCATTAGGATAAAATCACTCCATATTAAGTCCAAAGAAATCCATGGGTGTTAACAGGGTATACACTCAGTGTGGCAGCTCCTCTGGAGGAACAGATCTCTACAACAACAAAAAGTAACATCTAAGTGTAGTATTAATAGACACTTTTATTCAAGATAAAAAATAGCCAAATGCAAACTCACATAGATAATAAAATTGGTCTCATCTGACGAGCAGAGGGGGTACCAAAACCAATCAACCCGGCAGGGGGGGGGACTCGTCAGCTGCAGCTGGCACTATGCAAGGAGCCAGGGAGCCACATTCAACCAATCCAGGAAGTGGGGAAAACCATCATGGAACACGGAACTAGAAGTGATGTCCTGCCAGGGGAGAGTCTGTAACCATGGTAATGTGTTTTAAAGCTCCTCCGGCTTCTTTGTCAAACCAATAGGGAGATATGGGCTGAACACTTATATAAAGGGGAGTGACAGTGGAACCTAGTAACTCAATAAACCTTTGCAGCCAATCAGCGCATTATGCCTGAAAAAGAGGAGGGACCAGTAGTACACATGAGCCAGAGAATGTAAGCAGCATGCTGCAACAGTCCTCACCAGTGGAAATAAAAGGTTCAGAGGACTGCTGAGATGTCACTTCTGGTTCCTTGTTCCTCTGTAGAACAAGGAACCGGAATCGACTGAACACAGCTGCAGCTGATGAGCTCTCCAGGCTAATTGGCCTTGGTACCCCCACAACTCATGTACAGATAAGTGCAATTATTTTAACTATATGTGAGTTTGTATTTGGCTGTTTTTTTTTTTTTTATCTTGAATAAAAGTGTCTAATAATACTACACTTAGCTAGCACCCCCTTGTGTTCCTTTTTGTCCTCATTTTATAGCAGCTCACTGCAGCACAGTTCCGGGCTGCATACAGTGTGAATGGGTCACACAGAAAACAGTTGCTTTCTGTGTGTCCTTGCAGCGACTGTCATTTTACAATGCAGTAAAAAGACGGTCGTGGCACATAGTGTGAGTTCAGCCTTATTCAGATCTAGGGATAAGCTGAGTATTAAGATCAATGCTGGTTGGACATGTTTCTGAATACACTGTGTCACTTTGTATTTAACACTTTTTCTTGTTACCGTGTATTTTGACATGGTTAACCTGCACTTCATGGGGTGGAAAGACATCCCTAGGTATTTTTCATATATATACCTTCTTATCCATTCACGGCTTCCTGTGTTATTATTACCTAGATACATCTTTTTTTTACATAGAGCACTAATATCCGCCCTTCCAGGCATGTTAGCATGCAATCTCTCTACTTTAACCCTTGTCACTGCTGTTTTTCACCCACTTCTCACTGCCCAATCTATTCCTTTGTAGGGGTTCTGTAGTGGAGGTCTGATCTTTATGCCCCGCCTCCTGGTCACCTACCTACCTTCAGCTCCCGGGGGAACCACCGCTGTGAGGTCTCTTCACAGCATTGAAATCCAGGTGTCATCTCTTTCGACCTTTACCATGTGGTCTTTTTTATGTCACTAACCTCCATGTGAGTATACCCTGTGTATATTGATGGATTCCATTTACTGAAACAAATGCACTTTTTAATATATTTTGACTGATTGTTCATTTTTTTCTTATAATGCGCCTAAAAATGTGTCTGTATATTTTCCACAGGTGTACACATAAACCAACTGTGTCTGTCTCTTGATAAAGTGGACATTGTCCCACAAAATGCATAGAGATTACAGCTTCTGCAAATGAATAATGCATTATTAACCATGTTGACATTTTCAATATACATTGATGAAACTGTGTTTTAGTATGACACAACTAATGTGGAATTGTATATGTTTTTTATGTAAATTTAAGTACATTTTTTACTTTTTTTCATACTTGATGTATTATTTTACTCAGCACCACTCCTAAAAGTCCCATGGGCAAATTGTTTTTGGTTGTTCTGGAATATTGGAGACTGAGTGCTGCTTAGGTCTGAGCATCGGTGGCCCCCTTTTCTCTTTGCTTCTGAATACCTAACTTTTGGGGCATTTGGCGAACATCCTATAATGCATTGCCAAAACCATCATTGGTCAAAGTCTTGCACCCCTGCTCTGACTTTGGTCAATGATGGTTTTTGTCTAAGTTGCAGCCTATACACTAGGAAAAGTAGCCCTTTGTTGGTGCGGTGAGAGTTTAGTGAGGGATAGCTAATATTGCTTTTAGGGAGAATGAGTTTGTTAGTGTAATGTGCTACTACTGCTTTGTGCTTTATACAGTAGTCAGTGCTATTTACAGTACTTTTATCTGTGTGGTATATTTGCTACTGACATTTTGCAGAGAATTGCAGTTTGTGTAGCTAGGGAAATTGGAGTGTAAGTCCACCCACATTCATTGCGATTTCCTAAGATTCAACAGTCTTTTTTGGAGGAACCCTTAACATCATGAAAGTTCCAGTGACAGCAGTGTCAAGCAAATAGCCAGTACCCCTAACAAGAGGAAATGTTCAGATGGTCAACAATGAGAGCACCGCCTCACAGCACAGCCAAAACGGCACTGCAGCAGTCTGCCTCAGGTACCTCCAGTGGTGATGATATCAATTTAAAGGCATATAAGGAAATAAGGAATAAGGCATACCAAGGAAATAAGAGAGCTGGGTCAGCGCTTATCCACACTTGAAACCAAAGTAGATGAATTAGAAATTAACAATGTAGAATGCTATAATGAAATTGACAACCTTAAAGAGGGAAATGCAACATTACAGACAAGATACAAAAATCGTGCTAGACACTCTAATTTGCGTATTAGAGGTATTCCTGAAACTGTAATTGACTTACAGGCTACAATGACAGCACTTAGAGCCCTAACACCTAAAAAATCTGATGGTCCACCCCACAATATCATTGCAAAGTTTCATTTCTACAGAACAAAAAAACAACTACTATCTGCAGCAAGGAATAAAGAAACACTTAACTTCCAAAGACATAACTATCAGCTTTTTACAGACTTGTCCCAACCAACAAAAAGTAAAAGAAGGGCCTTAAAACCCTTACTACAAGTATTACAACACAATCAAATTACATATCAATGGAGATTCCCCTCTTCAGTGCATTTCGCATTTTAAGGCTCTAAATTTACATGTCATTCTGCTAACGAACACCAAACTACCCTTCAAGACATGCATCTGCTGAACTCGACACAGAATAAGAAACCACTCGACGAAGACCGACATCATCTTCTCCAAATAAATCTTCTGAGTTGCCAAGGAGAAATGAGCATAAAAGGGGCCGATATCGATCGCCAGATCAAGCCCCTGATGACTCTATGGACTGAAGAATACTATATACTCATATTTCTCTCTCTAAGTTCACCAATCCTTACTGTCTATTTCATATTTTACATCTAATTAATTCTTATTATATTTAGACACACTTGATTATGATAATGTGAAAATGATCTATCTTTTCCATTTTCATAACTTCATACTTCTAGGATCCATTCTTCATCTATCTCTTGATTATTAAGACAGCTAAACAGTCTTATTATCTTTATTATTTTTTTTTTTTGTCATTTATCGCCTCAAGGAGATACTTTATATGTCTTAACAAGTTCTTAATATAACATATTGTAACAACTGTTTTACTCCAGATCCAAGATAAAAGGCTTAATGATCAAAATGGATCAGTTTTCAAAATCCATGTTTCTTTTCCATTATTTGTCCCCCAGTTCCTGCTAGTGCTAAAATATTCTTGTTACTTATATACTTATTATTATTATTATTATTATTATTCAGGATTTATATAGCGCCAACAGTTTACGCAGCGCTTTACAATATAAAAGGGAGACAATACAGTTATAATATAATACAATACAATACAATAGGATTAAGAGGGCCCTGCTCAGAAGAGCTTACAATCTAATAGGGTGGGGCAGGTGGTACAAAAGGTTGTAACTGTGGGGAATGAGCTGGTGGAAGTGGTAGGAGATTAGTTGGAGACGTGATAGGCTTTCCTGAAGAGATGAGTTTTCAGGGATTGCCTGAAGGTAGCAAGAGTAGGGGCTAGCCGGATAGATGGAGGTAGCGAGTTCCAGAGGATGGGAGAGGCTCTGGAGAAATCCTGGAGACGAGCATGGGAGGAGGAGATGAGAGAGCTTGAAAGCAGGAGGTCTTGAGAAGAGCGGAGAGGATGATTTGGGTGATATTTGGAGACAAGATTAGTGATGTAGCTTGGGGCAGAGTTGTGAATGGCTTTGTATGTTGTGGTTAGAATTTTGAATTTAATTCGCTGGGTGATTGGGAGCCAGTGTAGGGATTGAAGTAGAGGGTTGGCAGACACTGAGCGGTTGGTAAGGTGGATAAGTCTGGCAGCAGCGTTCATGATAGACTGCAGAGGGGATAGCCTATGGAGCGGTAGGCCAATGAGAAGGGAGTTGCAATAGTCAAGGCGAGAGATAACAAGGGAGTGAATGAGGAGCTTGGTGGTTTCATTTGTTAAAAAAGGGCGAATTTTAGAGATGTTACGGAGGTGAATTCTACAAACTTTTGACAATGATTGGATTTGAGGCTGAAATGACAAGTCGGAGTCTAGGATTACACCTAGTACCCTGGCGTGAGGGGAGGGACTGATGGTTGCATTGTTGATTTTGATGGAAAAGTCATGGAGGGGGGCACGGGCGGGGGGGAATATTAATAGCTCAGTTTTAGAGAGATTTAGTTTAAGGAAGTGGTGCGACATCCATGCTGATATGTCAGTTAGTAAGTTAGTAATGCGAGAGGAGACTGAAGGAGTGAGGTGAGGAGTAGACAGATAGATTTGGGTGTCATCAGCGTATAAGTGGTATTGGAAGCCGTGTGCAGTTATTAGGTGACCAAGGGAGGTGGTGTAGATAGAGAAGAGAAGGGGTCCAAGAACCGAGCCTTGGGGGACCCCCACAGAAAGGGGCAATGGAGAGGAGGAGACAGAGTTGTAGGTGACACTGAAGGAGCGCTGTGATAAATAGCCAGAGAACCAGGATAGAGCAGAATCTCGGAGGCCAAGGGAATGTAGTTTATTGAGAAGGAGCGGGTGGTCAACAGTATCAAAGGCCGCAGAGAGGTCAAGTAGTAGGAGTATGGAGTACTGGCTGTTGGTTTTAGCAGTTAGTAAATCGTTAGTGAGTTTTAGTAAGGTAGTTTCCGTGGAGTGCTGCGAGCGAAAGCCAGACTGTAAGGGGTCAAGAAGGTTATTTTCATTGAGGTAGGAGCTAAGACGGTTGTAGACTAAGCGTTCTAGAAGTTTAGAGGTGAATGGGAGTAATGAGATGGGTCTTAAGTTGTTCAGGTCGGTAGGGTCCAGTGAGGGCTTTTTAAGAATGGGAGTGATCTGTGCATGTTTTAGAGGTGAGGGGAAAATGCCACTAGAAAGGGAGAGATTGAAGATGTGGGTGAGGGAGCATAGGATAGAAGAAGAGGGTGACCGTAGTAGTTGTGAGGGAACAGGATCCAAGGGACAATTGGTTAGGTGGGCATTCGAGAAAATTTTTGTAACCTCTTCCGTAGTAGCCAATTCAAAAGAGGAGAGGGTTGAATGTGCTGCTGGGCAAGGTATGATGGGTGGGGAAGATGTACGCACAGTGGAGATGTCCTCACGAATTGCATTGATCTTGTCTTTGATGTGATTGGCAATCTCTTGGGCAGTGAGTGAGTTAGTGGGTAGAGGGGGTGGTGGACGAAGCAGAGAGTTAAAGGTTGAGAAGAGCCGACGGGGACTGGATGACAAGGAATTAATAAGAGAGACAAAGTAGGCTTGTTTGGCAGCATGGAGGCATGAATTGTATTTTAGAAGGGCAGATTTATATAGGGTGAAATCTTGCAGGCATTTGGTTTTACGCCACAGTCGTTCAAGAGCACGGCAATGTCTCTTGAGATTTCTAGTGTTGTCAGTTTGCCAGGGTTGTAACGGTCGGGGCCTAATTCTGCGTGTGGTTAGGGGAGCAAGTGCATCTAGTGATGATGAGAGTGAACTGTTGTAGACAGAAGTGGCCAGGTCAGGACAGGACAGGGGAGAGATTATGTCATATAGGTTGTCAGTAGCAGAATAGAGAAGAGAAGGGTTAAAGTGGCGAAGGTTTCTACAAGTAATTGTTTGCTGCTTGGAGGGATGGGTGGTTGGAGGCAAGGATACAGTGAAAGTAATGAGGTTGTGATCAGATAGAGGAAAGGGGGTGTTGGTGAGGTTGCAAGGGTTGCAGAGATGGGAGAATACAAGGTCAAGGGTATTACCATTGGAGTGAGTGGAAGTATGTGTCCATTGGGTTAGGTCAAAAGATGAGGTTAAGTTGAGAAGTTTAGCTGTAGTTGGGCTGTTGACATTGACAGGAATGTTAAAGTCACCAAGAATAATGGTGGGTATTTCAGAGGAGAGAAAGTAGGCAGCAAAGTCATCAATGAAGCGCGATACCGGTCCTGGAGGCCTATAAATTGCTGCAATCCTCAGAGAAATGGGAGAAAACAGACGAATACAGTGCATCTCGAAAGAAGAGAGGGATAGAGAGGGAGGGACAGTAAGGACTTGGAAGGTGCTTTGTGGGGACAGAAGGAAGCCAACTCCACCTCCTTTCTGTCTGTTGGGTCTGGAGGAGTGAGTCCAATGGAGACCACCATGGGAGAGGGCAGCAGGAGAAGCTGAGTCAAAATTTTGCAGCCAGGTTTCTGTAATGGCAAGTATGTTCAAGCCATGAGAGATGAAGAGGTCATGTACAGATGTTAGCTTGTTACAGATGGAGCGGGCGTTCCACAGGGCACATGAGATTGGTGGGGTGCTTTGAGGAAGTAGGGGGATAGAAATTAAACTGAGTGGATTGCGGTGGTTGCCAGAGGGGGAGGGGTATTGGATATGTGGCTTGCATTTGGAAAATGGCGGACCAGGATTAGGAGAAATATCACCTGAGACTAGGAGAAGGAGGAGGGTGAGGAAGGCAAGGTGGGAGTGGGATGTGCATGAGCGCACGTGTCTAGTGGCCCTGGAGTTTATGTCAGCATGTGGGTGCAGCAAATGCAGGAGATGATGGGTGCCATAGTAGGGAGAGGGTAGGAGTGAGGGTGATATGTGCATGCTGCAGGGAAGAGAGGAGGGGTAGAGTAAAGATAATTTGAGGATAGAAGACACCAATGTGAGAAGGAAGAGAATAAGGAGCATGTTAGTGGCTAGAGAGTGGGAAACTAACCTAATATAAAATAAATTTCAAAGTTGGTTTGCTTGTCGTCTTGCAGAGTGGAGCAGAGTTCCTGTTGTTCATGCAGCTTTAGTTATCCTGCTTTCCTTAAACTGCGTCGGTGAAACTGCGCATCACTCGTGACAGAGCCACTCAGGAAAGAGCCATGATGTCTGCGCCATGCTTATGAAAACTTGCTAGTAGGCTTTGTTGTTCTTTCCGGAATGTTTCTTGTGCTCCCTTTTTGCTACTCTCAGTTAGTTCATTGATATGGTGGACAATTGACAGTGGCCAATGTACCCTTGGGGGGAGTTTTTCACCCCCCAACGGAAGTGTAATGAGATTATATATGTTTTATTTACTATTCAAAATGAAGAATATTTATGTTTTATTATTAAATCTTCTACCATTTCCTTTTCTATCCTTCCCTATCTCCCCTTTCTGGAGGCAGGTCTAGCTACACAATGTTTTGGAAAACATGATATCTTACCTCATGCATTCATAACCCTATGGCTCAGATAAATATACTATCCCTGAATGTTCAGGACTTGAACATCCCACAAAAGCTCACCAAAGTCTTTCGCTCCTTTACCACTAGAAAAGCACATATCTTGTGCCTTCAAGAAACCCACTTCACACCACAATCCACTCCTAAATTTTTCAGGAAAACGTACTCACAGGTCTACATAGCCTCAGCTTCAACTAAACAGCGAGGCGCACTTATTGCAGTTCACCGCAATAACCCATTTACATTATTAAAGAAGATTAAAGACCCGGAAGGGCAATATCTGATTCTAACAGGATAAGCAAAACAAAAGTCCTACTTTGTTCCTCTCTCACCTTTTACAGGTAATCAAATCACATAAAATAGGAATGTTACTTTAATGTGGAGATTCCAATATAACTCTCTTTGCCTTTCTAGACATATCACCTATATCTCAAACAAATATCCCTAATAGACACACTTTTTCGCAACTTATTACAAAACATCATTTAGTAGACTCCTGGCATGAACTGAATCCAACTAAAAGACAATTTACCCATTATTCACATTCCCATCGCTCATTCTCACGAATAGACCACATATTCCTAACTACAGGTATGGTGCCTAAAATCACCTAGGACCCCCCTGCATAGGAGACACCAATAGCTTTTGCTGTTCTATGCTGTAACCTCAGTATAGTGAGGTAAGAGGCCACTACCCACCGTTTGAGGATTCCTGCATGGATATAATCCTGGGCGGCACAGTGGTGCAGTGGGTAGCACTTTCACCTAGCAGTAAGAAGGGTCGCTGGTTCAAATCCCAACCACGACACTACCTGCCTGGAGTTTGCATGTTCTCCCTGTGCCTGCGTGGGTTTCCTCCGGGTACACCGGTTTCCTCCCACACTCCAAAGACATGCTGGGAGGTTAATTGGATCCTGTCTAAATTGTCCCTAGTATGTATGATTGTGAGTTAGGGACCTTAGATTGTAAGCTCCTTGAGGGAAGGGACTGATGTGAATGTACAATGTATATGTAAAGCGCTTCGTAAATTGACGGCGCTATATAAGTACCTGAAATAAATAAATAAACTGCACAGTCACCATTCCTCTGAAGTGATGTTATTTAATTTCATCTGCATGCCATGATAATGTGACACCACCAAGGAAACATTGAAGCTGACTTTTGTTGCACTTAGGCACTTTCATTTGAACTGTACTACTTGAATTTTGAGCACCCCCTGCTGGTTGCCGGACACTTTATTGCATGATGCACTATTGCTTAGATCACTATGGCTATGCATTATAACATTGTATTAAGAAAAAATTTTTTTCTGTTTTTCTGTTTTTTTGGCATTGAGTGTTTTAATCACATATTTTAGCTACTAATCACGGTTTAATATACTGCATCGTTTTCTGGATATATATGCACAGCACTTTATACTGGTTTCAAATGTGTTAGAGGCAAACACTGTGTCTTTTTGGAGAATATTTATTTTGATATTGCTCGACCACTGGATTTTATATATTTTTACACAATTTTATTGGTTTATCATATTATGCTACACATTGCAACACATAATCCCTTGGGGTGGGTCCCAATGTTGTATATGTATATTATATAGATTTTTCTCATTTGGATCACCTGTTTTTGGCACTTTTCACTTGCCTATTTATCAAGTACTATACTTGTTGTTTAGGACTGAATTATCACCCCTTACTGCAGTGCAGGCTGGAATTCATACCCAGCACACCCAGCTACTTGACTTGACCTCAGGACTAGCGCAGCACCAACCCCCACTTTTTTAATTGCCATTTACAAGTGATAATAACAATGTTAGAAGTGAGTACATATGGTATAAATAGTCATAGTCAAGCGAAAGTTTTCCATTTACAGTGGTAAAAGACCATATCAGTATGTCACAAACCAGTTTTACATGGTATATGAAAAAAAGAAACCCTGGTTAACACTTGCTACATGGCATTTCAATCCAGTCCCTCCCCTTTGTTACAATTGCAATTGGATAAGGCTAAACTTGAATTTGACCTGTTTCTCTCAGAATCAGCAGATAAAACTATCAATCGATCACGCCATAATTTTTACATGAAAGCTAATAAACCATAAACTCTATTAGCCCGCACCCAAAATATCTAACCATATATATACTCCAATAACCCAAGGAAAATACTTCAAAAATGTAAAACACATTTAAACACTTTATATTCTTCTGACACTGAGCTGGATACATCCAAAGCAGATGAGTTCTTTTCCCACATTTCCCTCCCCCCATTATCCACAACACAGTTAGAGCTACTAGAGAAACCTGTATCGGTTGAAGAGATGTCCAGTGCTATCAAAACACTGAAAATAAACAAAAGACCTGGCCCTGATGGATTTTCCGCAGTATATTATAGTACATGTATTGAAACATTATCACCCACCTTAACTGATGCCTTCAACTCTATACTATCAGGTCACTCATTTAGACAGAAAACATTAACAGCAATTATTTGTATGCATCCCAAACCGAACTCGAACGATAGCATCTGTTCAAACTATCATCCTATCTCTTTACTAAATATAGATATTAAAATATTAGCCAACATCCTTGCTACTAGACTTAATACATTCATTGGTAAAATTATACATAAAGACCAAGCAGGATTTATCCCTATCTGACAATCAAGTGATAATATTAGACGTGCCACCCTTCTAACACATGCTGTGAAATTACATCGCATCCCAGCCTGTTTCCTCTTATTAGATGTAAAAAAGGCATTTGATTCCATTTCATGGTCCTATATGCACTATACTCTTAGTAAATGGTGATTCGGCCCCCATTTCTTACAATGGATCTCAGCACTTCACTGCAAACCTAAAGTGTACATTAAATACGCAGGTTACAAAACTGAAACATTCAACATAGAAAGGGGCACACGTCAAGGATGCCCGCTTTCACCTTTATTATTTTCTTTGCTTATTGAGCCTTTAGCACACAGAATAAGAATGGAACTTTCTATACCAGGCATAGAAATGGGAGGTTGTCACCACAAGATATGTTTATTTGTGGATGACATCCTTCTATTTTTATCTTCACCTCAAATTTCAGCTCCTAACCTTATGAATATACTAAAAAACGATTCGATCATCTCAGGCCTTACAGTTAATACTCAAAAATCTACAGCACTGAACATCTCTTTACCCACTGCAGAAGAATTAATTGTACAAGAATCATTACCCTTTAAATAGGCTACACATAGCATTCCTTATCTTGGTATCCAGCTCACTGCTAGCCACTTGGATTTATTTTCCGCCAACAATTCTTCTTTACTAAAATTAACTACAAACTTGCTTTTAAAATGGTCATCTATACCGACTTCATGGGTTGGGAAAATAAATATAATAAAGATGGCCATACTTCCCAAATTCCTGTACCTTTTCAGAGTTCTTCCAATACACATACCGGCCTATTTCCTTAGAATAATACAACAAAAATGTATAAAATTTACTTGAGGGAAACTCAAACCACGAATATCTAGAGAAATCTTATTCCTTCCCAAAATCCATGGTCGCCAAGGATTTCCAAACATTTCATTATATTATAAAGCTGCTCAACTAGCACAATCCATAAAATATCACTCCAAAACTGAGATTCCCCTGTGGGTTACCATCGAGCATAGCAGAAACCAAGCACAGAATGAATCGGTCATTGTTGCCTGCAAAAATGGAGGCCCTAGATAAAGAAAATCACACATGGGATCACACACTGTTTACCTATAAACTCTGACCACCAGGTACTCCAGTCATGGTCAGGTGAAGGAAAGAGGTGGAAGGTGCATGATCTGACGCTTTGATCAAATTGATACAGTTTATTTATATACAGAAACAAATAAATGCATATAAAAAGTAGCTACGTATTCATAAAAACAGGGTTACAAAATATACACATTGACATTTTAGAAATTGGACATGCCCATACAAGGGCAAGTGCTAAAATGTGTCTGACACGTTTCGAAGGGTTCCCTCTTCATCAGAGCCTTGAAGAACAACAGGCGAACTCTGTACAATATGGTAGACCAACATAAAAGAGAGTGGCTAGTTGGGAGGTATATCACACGGTAAGTGATGGATTCTCCTTAGCTTTAAAGCTGTTCACATCCCAGCACTCTATATATCGTAGAGAAATGTGGTTTGTATGTTTTAAATATATATATATATATATATATATAGAGATAGATAGATAGATAGATAGATAGATAGATAGATAGATAGATAGATAGATAGATAGATAGATAGATAGATAGATAGATAGATAGATAGAGCCCCGCCCTCAGTTATATAAGAACTGTCAGAAGAACAGAAGCGTCACACAGCAGGAACCTCCCATGGATGCTGATCGTCCAAAGAACGAAGCGGGGAAGAAGGAGCTGGAGGAAGATACGGACGAGAAGACCGAAGGAAGAAGCAGAGGATCGGAGGAAGAAGAGGAAGAAGCGGGGGAAGAACAAGATGGAGGAAGAAAACCAAATGAAGACCAGAAGAAGATGGAAGAAGAAGAAGCAGGGAAAGAAGAAGACATTAATAAAGGAATTGTCAAAAACCGTCTCTTGTCTTTTTTAACATTTTTGACACTTTTTTTGTGAAATGGTAGGGGTACCATTACCATTTCACACAGGGGGGTGGGATCTGAGGGTCCCCTTGTTAAAGGGGGCTTCCAGATTCTGATAAGCCCCCCGCCCGCATACCCTCACAACCACTGGGCAAGGGTTGTGGGGATGAGGCCCTTGTCCCCATCAACATGGGGACATCCTCCCCATGTTGAGGGCATGTGGCCTGGTACAGTTCAGGGGGGGGCTCTCTCGTCCCCCCTCTTTTCCTGTGGCCTGCCAGGTTGCGTGCTCAGATAAGGGTCTGGTATGGATTTTGAGGGGGACCCCCAAGCCATTTTTTTTTTAATTTTGGCACAGGGTTTCCCTTAATATCCATACCAGACCTCAAGGGCCTCTCTGGTATGAATATTAAGGGGTTCCCTTCAATATTCATACCAGACCCAAAGGGCCTGGTAATGCACTGTGGGGGAATCCTAGGCCGTTTTTTTCAATGATTTTTATGAGTATTGCAGAGACCCGACAATTCATTATAGCTGCCGGCGCTACTGCTAGTACTTTTAAATGATTTTTTTTTCCTTTAGAAATGTCATTTTGTGCAGGGACTGTTCTAAACACGGGAAACATGTGCCACTTTACAGGCATACTATAGACACCCCCCAGATACGAAATTTAAAGGAACATTTCACTTTTATTGTTTCACTTTAAGCATTATTAAAATCACTGCTCCCAAAAAAAAGTCAGTTTTTAAAACTTTTTTTGCATTAATACATGTCCTCTGGGGCAGGACCCAGGTCCCCAAACACTTTTTACGACAATAGCTTGCATATTAACCTTTAAAATTAGCACTTTTGATTTCTCCCATAGACTTTTAGAGGGTGTTCTGCGGCTTTGAAATTTGCCAAGAACACCCCAAATTGTTCGCTATTTGGTGAACGGGCAAACAGCCAATGTTTGAGTCGAACTCACGTTCGACCCGAACAGACAGCCCGTCCCTATTGTGCGCCCTCATATGTGAACTTATACCTGGGGGGGTGGGAACGCGATCTGTTCTCTAGTGATGAACATGTGGATCATCTCTCAAATGTCCTACAATGGTTCCGCTACATAGACGATGTTTTGATGCTATGGGTGGGACCAGTAGAGGCATTGGATCAGTTTATGGAAATGCTCAGTCTGAATAGTTATAATCTTAAATTTACAATGCAGTCCAGCTCAAATACCATTGCATATCTTGACATTACCATTAGTATTGGCACTGATGGTACTATTAACCACTTCAGCCCCGGAAGGATTTACCCCCTTCCTGACCAGAGCACTTTTTACAATTTGGCACTGCGTTGCTTTAACTGCTAATTGCGCAGTCATGCAATGCTGTAACCAAGCGAAATTTGCATCCTTTTCTTCCTACAAATAGAGCTTTCTTTTGATGGTATTTGATCACCTCTGCGGTTTTTATTTTTTGCGCTATAAACGGAAAAAGACCGAAAATTTTGAAAAAAAAATCATATTTTCTACTTTTTGTTATAAAAAAAAATCCAATAAACTCAATTTTATTCATACATTTAGGCTAAAATGTATTCGGCCACATGTCTTTGTATATTTATTGGTTTGCGCAAAAGTTATAGCATCTACAAACTAGGGTACATTTTCTGGAATTTACACAGCTTTTAGTTTATGACTGCCTATGTCATTTCTTGAGGTGCTAAAATGGCAGGGCAGTACAAAACCCCCCAAATGACCCCATTTTGGAAAGTAGACACCCCAAGGAAATTCCTGAGAGGCATGTTGAGCCCATTGAATATTAATTTTTTTGTCCCAAGTGATTGAATAATGACAACAAAAAAAAATTTAGAAAAAGTTGTCACTAAATGATATATTGCTCACACAGGCCATGGGCATATGTGGAATTGCACCCCAAAATACATTCAGCTGCTTCTCCTGAGTACGGGGATACCACATGTGTGGGACTTTTTGGGAGCCTAGCCACATACGGGGCCCCGAAAACCAATCACCGCCTTCAGGATTTCTAAGGGAGTAAATTTTTGATTTCACTCCTCACTACCTATCACAGTTTTGAAGGCCATAAAATGCCCAGATGGCACAACCCCCCCCCAAATAACCTCATGTTGGAAAGTAGACATCCCAAGCTATTTGCTGAGAGGCATGGTGAGTATTTTGCAGCTCTCATTTGTTTTTGAAAATGAAGAAAGACAAGAAAATATTTTTTTTTTTCTTTTTTTCAATTTTCAAAACTTTGTGACAAAAAGTGAGGTCTGCAAAATACTGTGGGCTGAACAAAAAAAAGAGCTATTTGCTGAGAGGCATGTTGAGTCCATGGAATATTTTATATTTTGACACAAGTTGCGGGAAAGTGACAAATTTTTTTTTTTGCACAAAGTTGTCACTAAATGATATATTGCTCACACAGGCCATGGGCATATGTGGAATTGCACCCCAAAATACATTTAGCTGCGTCTCCTGAGTATGGGGATATCACATGTGTGGGACTTTTTGGGAGCCTAGCTGCGTACGGGGTCCCGAAAACCAATCACCGCCTTCAGGATTTCTAAAGGCGTAAATTTTTGATTTCACTCTTCACTGCCTATCACAGTTTACTGTGGGCTGAACAAAAAAAAGAGATTGATTGGTGGGTATGCCCAATATTAGAATACCTTCCTTCATCCACCCACTTCTAATGATGGCCATACATGCACCATTTATATATGCCGAAGCATGGGGGCATCCTCCCGCAAAAGTTAGGAGCAAATCGCTCCTCCCCCCCCTGCTGCCCCCATGCTTCAGCATATATCACCTCCGCTGGAGTCACGGCTTTATATATCATGGGAGCAAACACTGTTGCTGTCAAGATAAATAAATCCGCGCTGCAGCTGAATGGCGTACCTGAAGACAAAAAAATGGTTAACAATAAAACACAGTAAACAGTAACATATAAAAAATTGCATACCTGAAAAGCAAACATGATAAAACATAATAACAATAAAACATTGCAGAATAGAATACAGTAAAAAAGAGCAGAACAATAGAGAGAGAATAGAGAGAGAGAGAACAATAAAACGACACAACTATTTTTTTCTATTTTATATATTTTTTTGTGTGTTTTTTTTTTTTTTTTCTTACACTTTTTTTTGTAACTGTAACTTTTGTAACTGTAACCGGTTCCAGGTTCGGGTCTCTCAAAATGCGATGGCATCTTGGGAGACCATGTGAAAGTGTGCCTAGTCTGTGCAATGCTGTACGCTAATACTCAACTAGTGTATGGTAGCGTTCAAAATATTCACCAATGCAAAGACCAGGATTGTCAGGACAGGAGGGACAATAATAGCGGGTGTCAAGCCTATATCCGCGCTTGCTGCAGACACAACATCTTTTTTGGGGGGGTTCGTTGGGTAGGGGTACTCGGGAGGACATAAAGAAAATGCCTCTCATGCAGCTGACTGCATTTGGTTGGGGATGTGAATAGGGGAAGTACGGGTGCTGCAGAAGTGGTGGGTTCCCAATTAGGATTGGCGAATGCAGCAGGAAGGGCATTATGGGCACGACGGGCCTGTGTTTGTCTTCTTCTTGGTGGCAGCGGGACACTACTTGTGCTTGCCACCTCACCAGCTTGAACTGCACTTATGGGACTCGCCACGTCACCAAGTGTTACTGTAGTGCTGGTTTGACTACGACCGGGGTGTACTAGGCCGCTGGTGCTTGCCAGTTCACCAAAACGCTACCAAAAAAACTGTTAGCGATCGCAGGGATCAGGCCTGACTCTGCAAACGCTGCAGTTATGCGTTTAGTGTTTTGTAAGTGACAGTGATCGATCGATACTGCACTTGGGTGGGCTGGGCTGGGCTAGGCAGAGGGGCAAAACGCAGGTGCTAGCAGGTATCTGGGCTGATCCCACTAACACTGCATTTTTGGGAACCCTAAACTGCTGGGGACGCTAGTATAGATCTGATCGGATCAGAAATTGATCCGTTCAGATACTATACCACTAAGGGAGGTGTACGGTGTGTGCGTGGGTGTTAGCGCTACTGGTACTAACCTGATGCTGCCTGGGGCTGGTGCTTGCCAGTTCACAAAAACGCTACCAAAAAAACTGTTAGCGATCGCAGGGATCAGGCCTGACTCTGCGAATGCTGCAGTTATGCGTTTAGTGTTTTGTAAGTGACAGTGATCAATCGATACTGCACTTGGGTGGGCTGGGCTGGGCCAGGCGGAGGGGCAAAATGCAGGTGCTAGCAGGTATCTGGGCTGATCCTGCTAACACTGCGTTTTTGGGCACCCTAAACTGCTGGGGATGCTAGTATAGATCTGATCAGATCAGATATTGATCCGTTCAGATACTATACCACTAAGGGAGGTGTATGGTACGTGCGTGGGTGTTAGCGGTACTGGTGCTAATATGACACTGCCTGGGGCGACGCAGACCCTATCTGACCCTAAAACCTAACTTATATCACCGCCGGGCGATCAGGGGGCTAAACCTTTATTAGGTAATAAACGATGGGTGCCCTGACACTATAAAAAATAAACTAACTAACCAGCGTCACCCGCATAAGTTATACGGTGATCACTGGTGAAAGGGTTAACTAGGGGGCAATTAAGGGGTTAAAACCTTTATTAGTGTAATGGAAATTTGTAAGTTCTGTATATAATTGTATTGTATTTTTTATGTATTGCACCCTGCCCTCACTGTGCACACAGCACTAATAATGTTTTCAGTAAATGTTTACATTCTTTCGAGTCCTGTTTAGAATAAGCCTGCCTATGTAACTCCCCTTGTTACCATAAACGTACAATTGTAATATTAATGTGATACTTACGTAATCATGTGCATAAAAACCTTCAATTGCGTCATAATAAAGCAGAACAGTAATTTGGAAAGATGCTGAGCGTATCTTTTGTGTCTGTTCCCTACTGCAGTAGTTATTATTAATTTGGAACCACTAATCAATATGAGGATAGGAGTTTCCTATCATCAATTTAACCGAGTCATTAGGTAGTATATGGGAGTCCCTGACGCTATAAAACACTGACGGCGAACCTATATATTTACCTCCCTAACTAGCGTCACCAGTGACACTAATACAGCGATCAGAAAAATGATCGCTTAGTGACACTGGCGATGAGGGGTGATCAAGGGGTTAAAACTTTATTAGGGGAGGTTAGGGGGGGTACCCTAGACCTAAAGGGGGCTAACACTAACTGTCCTACCACACTAAATGTCACAAACTGACACCAATGCAGTAATCAGAAAAAAAAAAACTGCTTGGTGTCACTGTAACAGGGGGGGTGATTGGGGGGTGATCAGGGGGTGATTGGGGGGTGATGGGGGGAGAAAAGTATGCCTGGCGTATTCTACTGTGTGTGTTGTGTTGTGCAACTCACTCAGATGTCTTCTCTCCTCGGCGCTGGAACGGAAAATACAGAGCCGAGGAGAGATGACATCACTTCCTCTGCCGTTGTTTACTATACAGCAGCAGAGGAAGGATTTCATTGGCTGGGAGCGATCGCGGGGGGGGCCACGAATGGATGGCCTCCCCCTCACCTCTGATCGCTCCCGGACAGAAGCCAACCGCCTCCGATCGGACCCCCCACCTGTGGGAGGCAGATCACGTACCAGGTACGTGATTTTGCCTGCCCGTGCCATTCTGCCGCAGTATATCTGCATGAGGCGGTTGGAAAGTGGTTAATACATCTTTATATCATAAACCCACTGCTGGGAATACGATATTACATGCGTTGAGTGTGCATCCACGTTCTTTGATCCAAAGCATTTCCTTCGGCCAATACCTACGGTTGCGGCGGAACCGCTCTAATGAGCTCTAATGATGTTTCTTTCAAACATGAAGCTGACCTCTTATATGAACGGTTGAGAGATAGGGGCTACACCAAGACCTGCCTAAAAAAGGCCTTTAATAGAGCACAAGGCAGGCCAAGGAATATAGCTTTGTTCCCAAGACCTAAAAAGACGGATTTGAATATAGTCAGATTCATTACTACCTTTTTCGGAACAACATAAAGAATACGATCTATTATTCTAAAACAATATAAAACAGAAAAAAATTCCGCGCTAGAAATACAAAAGAATAAGCAGCAGTAAACAGTGCGACAACACCAAACCAACAAATAAAAATAAATAAACTGCGCTAAAACAAAAATTATATGTGTTGGGTGAGTTAATAGTGTGACCAAACCCCAACAAAATATAAAAAACAAGTCCAGAAAATAAAAGTCCAAATTCCCAAGGTAGTAGGTATTCGGTATCAGTGTGGATGCTGTTCCAAATGAGCTATGATTGCTCTTACCAGAAATCCAAAGATATAAGCGGATGGCAAAAAACCCTTGCCAGGGCCTCTGAGGTATTGGACCAATCAGCACCGTCCGTGGTCAGATCAAAATCCCCTCAATAAATGCAGGAGAAAAACAAACACAAGAAAAAACTGGCCATAGTGTAGTATGTTAAATGTTAAACATGGACATACGAACATACCAATCACCCTGGTGTGCACATAAAAACAACCAAAAAAAGGGGGGGAGGGAAGTGAAAAAAAACCCCACCACCGTGGCTGTAGATTGTGCTTACCAGATCACGATGATAAACAGATTCTTAGTAGGTTAGGAGCTGACATAAAGCACCTTGATACGTCCTCATTAACCCGGAGTTCACATCGTCAGTAAACCACCCAGAATATAAAAAGGTAAACTCTCCATGGTGAAGTACGTTTAAAAACGAATTTAATAAATAAAGTATTGCACTCACAGAATAAAAGCACTTATATCACATAAGTATATGTCGCCGGCCGGCATACAGGCATGGAAGCGAAGCGACGCTACCACGAGACCAGGAAGTAGGACGAGCTTCGCTTCCATGCCTGTATGCCGGCCGGCGACATATACTTATGTGATATAAGTGCTTTTATTCTGTGAGTGCAATACTTTATTTATTAAATTCGTTTTTAAACGTACTTCACCATGGAGAGTTTACCTTTTTATATTCTGGGTGGTTTACTGACGATGTGAACTCCGGGTTAATGAGGACGTATCAAGGTGCTTTATGTCAGCTCCTAACCTACTAAGAATCTGTTTATCATCGTGATCTGGTAAGCACAATCTACAGCCACGGTGGTGGGGTTTTTTTTCACTTCCCTCCCCCCCTTTTTTTGGTTGTTTTTATGTGCACACCAGGGTGATTGGTATGTTCGTATGTCCATGTTTAACATTTAACATACTACACTATGGCCAGTTTTTTCTTGTGTTTGTTTTTCTCCTGCATTTATTGAGGGGATTTTGATCTGACCACGGACGGTGCTGATTGGTCCAATACCTCAGAGGCCCTGGCAAGGGTTTTTTGCCATCCGCTTATATCTTTGGATTTCTATTATTCTAAAACACTGGCATATCTTATAGCAGATCCTATGCTCACCAAATACCTGAGACCGAAACCGGAAATAACCTTTCGACATTCAAGATCCATTAGAGATTGCCTAGTACACAGTCAATACTACAAGTCTGAGGACAAACGTCAGGGCCAACCAGGACTGTTCCACTGTGGAACCTGTGATTTCTGCCACTTGTTGATAGAGGGATCATCAATTTCTCTCCCCAATGGCCATACCCACCCCATACGGCATCATATTACATGCCAGACTAGAGGAGTGATTTATATCATCTTTTGCCAATGTGGAGCCTTCTATGTTGGCAAAACGATAAGGCCATTTTGGAGGAGGATAAAGGACCATGTCTATTATGCCACCAATGGACTTTTGACTATTACCATTGGCTACCATGTGGCCTTTAGGCATAAATATGATCCCCAGGTTTTCAAATTTGCCATCCTTGATGTCTATCAGGACCCTTGAGGGGGTAATTTTGACCAAAGGGTCCTTCAAAGGGAGACCCAGTGGGTATACAACTTGAGGGCTACTACCTACCCAGGTCTGAATGATATGCTAAGCTTCAAGCCCTTTTTATAAACACTATATCTTTGGATCCTTTAGCTTTTTTTTTTCCCAAATATTTTTTATTGAAAATAATGCATGGTACATAAAAATAGAATTTTGAAGTATACATGAATGTACACTCGGTGAATATAGATCGCAGGCAATATATATATATATATATATTCTTTGAATGTTGTTTAGGTTCCAAAACTAAATCCAGTACCATCACACTAACAAGGATTTGTCTGCTTCTTATGAATGAAGGTTGAAGATAAATCCTTAAACATTGTGGTTTTTGACACTAGTAGTGCACCTGAACTTATTTATTATTTAACAGAACCCTATATTCTGTTTTTTTTTTTTTGGTTGCAGCACTTTTTTGACAAAAAATTTTTTTCAACATTTTTTGTGATTATCAATTTTTTGTTATTATATTTTTTTGTTAATATTTGTAAAGGTATAACAGCATCGTAGGAGCTTTGGGGATAGCGTGGATTGCTGTGGATTCATATGAATGTTACACATTTATGTAGAGATTTAGGACAATTATACCTTAATACAACAAAACTCAGTTGTGGTGATCTAAAACATGTCACCTTTAACTTGGTTGAGGGGAAGGGAAAAGGGAAGAAAAGGAGGGTGGAGTACTAAATGGTGTTACAGGATACAGGTGTCATGGTTATGCAATAGAGTTTTGTCTGTCAGCTTACCTGTCTCCATGTGTTCTTCTCTACCAGCTGACTCTCACCTGACTGGTTTTATAACCTCTCCTCTAAGCATGGCCCCACCCCAGGCCCTATCAGGGAACCCTATATTAACCTGTGCTCTGCAAACCAGCAGTGCTGATCAACCATTGTGTGTTAGCTTTCGTGTGTACTTGCTGTGTTTCCTGTGTCTGATCCCAGTTACCGACTTTGGCCTGTTCTCGACTATTCCTGTCTGCTCGTGACCCCGACCTTTGGCGTGTCCCCGACTATCCCTGTTTTCCTGTGACCCTGAACCTTGGCATGAACTCTGTTGTCCGTATCTACTTGTGGCCCCGAACTTGGCTTATTCCCTTACTGTACCTATCCTCCTGTTTCCTACTGTGGGTGTGAGCTGGGGGACTCTGGGGTCACGACCTGGAGCCAGTTGCAGCCCTGTCTATCCTCACCACTAGAGGCTCTGGTGAACACCTGCTGGCTCTTAGACTCCGCGCCCCAGGGAATCTTACGCTCTAACCCTGGTGGCATCCGTACTGGTGTTCCATTGGCCCTGCCTTCCTTACCACCCTGACGCCCATCCGCAGCAGTCAGCCATAGGGTGCACTACCTTGCGGTGCACTCCTGATCCCTACGGTGTGCATCTGTCACCTAGACTCAAGGTGACCTGACAACAGGGTTATATTCTAGACTTGAGTGAAAAGTGCAGCGCTGGAAAATTAATTAGAATAATGTGTAAAATTATTAAAAATATTACAACCTTGAATAATTGCAAATCTGGGATACCACGTGGAAATACCGTAAGAAATAATTATAATAAAATAATAATGTAAATTACGTGAACCCAGTCCATATATAAGTGACACATGTATTTAGTCCATAAAAAGTGATGTGAAAAATATATCATATATAGAAGTAATGAGTGTGTTGATAGAAGATCCACCACCACTCTGAAAGGAGGCTTACCAGAACAAATGGACCCAGATGGGCATATACCCACTGGGTCAATCAGATTTGTAAAGTGGGGATCCTTGATGGCGGCTATCACAGAAGGCACGGTTCAAGGTGACCAGGGTGCTTGTAAAGAAGTATTGGCTGTGGATAGGTCCAATCAGGCGTCAGGATTTTATGCAGAAAAAATATGAGAGCACATAGCGTAATACCGTATTATGAAAACTCATAACATTTATTAAAGGTAAAAAACACTCACATTTTAGGAGATAAAAAAGCGCTTAGTAAATGAAGTATGTGGCAGAACCAGTGGTATCGTCTGTCCCAGCGCGTTTCGTCCTCTAGGACATCATCTGGGGCACCACACCACTGTATATGCTGCCCTATATATACCCAGAAGAACCCCCATGTTGGGACATGGCTCCAATCCGACGCACTGTGCAATGACAGTAACTTCCGGGTACGGAAAGATGGCATCGTCAGCGCGCTCTGCAAGCCTCGCTCTGAGCGAGGACATGTGGAGCGCATAGAGTGTCAAGTGCATAGTATTACCAGGATGCGCTGCAAGCCTTGCTCCTATTAGAGTATATCCGGAACGCACATTTGGAGCGCGGAAGTATGTCCTTACTGCGACGTCCAAAACGAAAGTGTGACATCATGACGTCACAATCTTGCTTCCCGGGCCTCCATATGAAAAAGACGAATGAAGCGCATATTGGGAATGACTGGAAGTTAACGATGTGACCTTAATTATAAATATGCATCATAAAAATGCCTAATGATAACGTGAAAAACATAAATAAGAAGAAGTCAATATCCAAATTTAGAAAATAAAACCGTGATATACAAACGATGTGTATTGTGTCATGCAGATTCCAGAAGGAGTCCGCATGGCAAGGGTGATATAAAACCGTGTAGATGTATACATGTGTATAATAAGAGGATGTTTCAAATAAAGAAACTGAAAACCAAAAAATTTATTTTTGAAAAAAATTGATACTTATGTTGTGAATGCTTGAAAGACATAAATGAAAAATTTTTTTTGTGAAAATTGAATAAAAAAAATGGAAATGGAGCCACAGCCCAACCTGAAGCCCAACCTTCCATAAATTAAATGTACAGTAGAATTATATGGGCTATATAATCTGAAGATGCAAATAATCAAAAAGTAACTTAAAACATATAAAATATAATAAAATAAAAATATAAAAAAAGAGGATATGGGACAGATACAAGAAAGCATGTGTTTATGATTGATTAATGAAGGCATTGATATCCCACTCGACATTGAGCCCCAAAGGCGAGTGGGATTGGAGCTCATATATCCAGTACATTTCTAACTGTGATACACCCCGAGTCATAGCTCCTCCTCTCCAGGGGGGAACGTACTTATCTATAATAAGGAATTGTGATCCGGTAGGGTCCCGGTTGTGGTACTGTCTGTAGTGTCTGGGAACAGTATGTTTGGTACTGCCCCCAATGATTTTTGCGATATGTCCTCCAACCCGGACAGACACTCAAATATTTTTCCTTGCAAGTTTTGATCACTTGTTGCGTGTCAGCTGCTCATTTTCACAATTGACAGCGCGATATATATACTCTTTTTTATTTTTATATTCTAGACTGGTTTAAGGAGTTCCAAATAGACCAGTTAGAGAAGTATTTTGCGCTCTAACCATCTTTAAATTCTAATATCTTTTCATATTCTGATACAGTATTAAGTTTTGTGGAAAGTTCTCTCACACTTGGAACCTCATTAGTTTTCCATTTACTCAGCAGCAGGGACCTAGCAGCAAATAAGATGTGCATCGCTATTGATCTGACAGAGATTGGGTATTCTGACATGTTAATGCTCAGAATTGCTTTCTCCACGGAGGGTTTAGTGAAGACCCCAGTGGTCTTCGCGATCAGTTTGAACACTTCTGTCCAGAAGCTGCGGAGATGGGGGCATGCCCACACCATATGGGCCAGCATACCCACCTGATCGCAGCCCCTCCAGCATAAATTAGAGTCAGCATCCGAGAATTTGGCTACTATGTATGTGTTGAAGTGCCACCTTGCTAGAAGTTTAACTGCCAGTTCCTCATAGCTAGAGTGTGGGGAAGTGCAGCGCTAGAAAGTATTTAACCACTAAGCTACCGCCCGCCGTCATATGACGGCGGGACGAGGCAGCTCTTGTTCTGGGCGGACGTCATATGACATGATCGCCCTCCCGAGCCACTAGGGGGCCCACTGCATTGCTCAGGACCCGGTGCGCGTGCCTGGCGGCCGCGATATCCACCAGGCACCCGCGATTGCCGGGTAACAGAGCAGGACCGTGAATCTGTGTATGTAAACACAGATTCACGTCCTGTCAGAGAGGAGAGGAGACCAATGGTGTGTCCCTTGTACATAGGGACACCGATCGGTCACCTCCCCCAGTCAGTCCCCTCCCCCACAGTTAGAATCACCTCCCTAGGACACACATTAACCCCTCAATCGCCCCATAGTGTTAACCCCTTCCCTGCCAGTCACATTTACACAGTAATCAATGCATTTTTATAGCACGGATCGCTGTATAAATGTGAATGGTCCCAAAAATGTGTCAAAAGTATCAGATATGTCCGCCTCAATATCGCAGTCACAATAAAAATCGCAGATCGCTGCCATTACTAGTAAAAAATAAATAAAAATGCTGTAAATCTATCCCCTATTTTGTAGACGCTATAACTTTTGTGCAAACCAATCAATATACGCTTATCGCAATTTTTTTTTACCAAAAATATGTAGAAGAATACATATCGGCCTAAACTGAGGAAGAAATTTGTTTTAAAAAAAAATTGGATATTTATTATAGCAAAAAGTAAAAAATATTGTGTTTTTACAGAATTGTCACTCTTCTTTTGTTTATAGCGCAATAAATAAAAACTGCAGAGGTGATCAAATACCACCAAAAGAAAGCTCTATTTGTGGGGAAAATATGATAAAAATTTTATTAGGGTGCAGTGTAACATAACCGCGCAATTGTCATTCAAAGTGCAACAGCGCTGAAAACTGAAAAATGGCTTGGGCAGGAAGGGGATGAAAGTGCCCAGTATTGAGGTGGTTAAATAGTCTGTAGGACTATTTGATATATTTCTACTAGTGATATTACAATCAGTAAATTAAATCTATAGAAACGTGATACCACATAAAAAATACATATAATGAAATAAACAAAAATATTGGTCTTGTTTACATAAGCTTAGTCCGTATAAAAGGTGACACAAAAAAGGTGACACACAAAGAATTGTGAAAGTGTTGATAGAAGATCCACCACCGCTCTTAGTAAAGGCTTACCAGAGAGATTGGACACAGATGGGCATATGCCCACTGGGTCAATCAGGCTTGTAAAGTGGGGATCCTTGGTGACAGCTACCGCAGAGGACACAATTCCAGGTGGCCCAGGTGCTTGTAATGATGCGTTTTAGAGATAGGTCCAATCAGACATCAAAGATATATGTGAAGGAAATATAAGAGCACATAGCGTGATACTGTATAAAAACTCAAAACATATTTATTGAGGGTAAAAACACTCACATTTCTGAAGGTAAAAAAGTGCTTTGTAAATAAAATAACGGCAGTGCCAGTGGTGTCTGTAGTCCGTCCCGATGCTTTTCGTCCTCTGCAGTGTTGTGGCACCAGCACCAGTGGCTAAGGCCCAAATTTTCAGCCCCTGTTTAACAGGGGCGTGTAATAACAATTTTTGATGCAATATTTTGCAGGAAGGTTCGTTGCTGCACTCAACTAGAGTATTTGTGAGGGGTTGCAGTTTTGTGGCACCAGCACCAGTGCCTAAGGCCCAATTTTTCAGCCCCTGTTTAACAGGGGCGTGTAATTAAAATTTTTGATGCAATACTTTGCAGCAGGGCTCGTTCCTGCGCTCCAACTAGAGTATCTGTGAGGGGTTGCAGTGTTGTGGCACCAGCGCCAGTGCCTAAGGTCCAATTTTTCAGCCCCTGTTTAACAGGGGCGTGTAATAACAATTTTTGATGCAATATTTTGCAGGAGGGTTCGTTGCTGCGCTCAACTAGAGTATTTGAGAGGGGTTACAGTGTTGTTGCACCAGCACCAGTGCCTAAGGCCCAATTTTTCAGCCCCTGTTTAACAGGGGCATGTAATTACAATTTTTGATGCAATACTTTGCAGCAGGGCTCGTTCTTGCGCTCCAACTAGAGTATCTGTGAGGGGTTGCAGTGTTGTGGCACCAGCACCAGTGCCTAAGGCCCATTTTTTCAGCCCCTGTTTAACAGGGGCGTGTAATAACAATTTTTGATGCAATATTTTGCAGGAGGGTTCATTGCTGCACTCAACTAGAGTATTTGAGAGGGCTTGCAGTGTTGTTGCACCAGCACCAGTGCCTAAGGCCCAATTTTTCTGCCCCTGTTCAACAGGGACATGTAATTACAATTCTTGATCTAATATTACACAGCAGGGCCCATTCCAGCGCCCACCAAGAGTAACCGTGAGGACTTACAGTGTTGTGGCAACACCACCACCAAAGGCCCAATTTTTCTGCCCCTGTTCAACAGGTGCATGTAATTACAATTCTTGATCTAATATTTCACAGCAGGGCCCGTTCCAGCGCCCACCAAGAGTAACTGTGAGGACTTACAGTGTTGTGGCAACACCACCACCACCACCAAAGGCCCAATTTTTCTGCCCCTGTTCAACAGGTGCATGTAATTACAATTCTTGATCTAATATTTCACCGAAGGGCCCGTTCCTGCGCCCACCAAGAGTAACTGTGAGGGCTTACAGTGTTGTGGCAACACCAACATCTAAGACCCAAATTTCTGCAGAGTATATAGGGCAGGACCCTACTTTCAAACATCCAACTTACAAACAACTCCTACTTGCAAACGGAAGGAAACAACAGGAAGTGAGATAAAATCTACCCCTAGGAAGGGAAATTCTCTCCTGTAAGAGTTGATATGGGAAAAACGTGTCTCCTCTCCACTGATGCTTTATCACCAATCCTTGTTTCACTAAAATCCCCAAATTTGCAAAAAACATTTGTCATTGGGACAGAAAGTGAGGTGAAATCTTCTGAAGAGGTGCACAGACAGCAAAACAAATGTTACAGGGGTGATAACCCTTCCCTATGTTTTCCAAAAAGCTTAAAAATAGATTTTTTTGGCGGGAGCTGCACTTTAAAAATGTACCAGTTCCAAATAACAAATAGATTCTACTTAACAACAAACCTACAGTCCCTGTCTTGTTTGCACCACCTGTATACTGCTGTTCAGAGTATATAGGGCCTGGGGGCCCCACGCCTTTCCTTTTTTTAATTTGGGTGCGGGGTTCCCCTTAATATCCATACAAGACCCAAAGGGCCTGGTAATGGACGGGGGGGTACCCATGCCGTTTGTCTCACTAGATTTTCATTCATATTGCCAGGACCCGACATTACATTAAAGCCGTAAGCAGTTTTAAATTACTTTTATTCCTTTAAAAATGTCATTTTGTGCAGGGACTGTTCTAAGCACGGGAAACACGCGCCACTTTACAGGCATACTATAGATACCCACCAGGTACGATATTTAAAGGAATATTTAACTTTTTTTTTTCATTTTAAGCATCATTAAAATCACTGCTCCCGAAAAAACGTCAGTTTTTAAAACTTTTTTTTGCTTTGATACATGTCCCCTGGGGCAGGACCCGGGTTCCAAACCCATTTTAGGACAATACCAAATTAGCAAATTAGCCTTTAAAATTAGCACTTTTGATTTTGAACGTTCGAGTCCCATAGACATCAATGGGGTTCTAACGTTCGTGCGAATTTTCGGTCCGTTCGCAGGTTCTGGTGCGAACCAAACCGGGGGGTGTTCGGCTCATCCCTACTGCATGTTGTTACTACTTGGACAAATAAACCTTTGGCAAACAGAGAGCACTAGATCTGGTGTTTTTTATCCTATGTCGTACAGTCACCTGAGGGTGGTCTGAGACTGGTGAAGCCATAAAGAGAGAGAAGGTGAAATGGAGGGATTAGGAGTTCCATGCCAGGCCGATTAATTGATTACCCCCAGAGGGGATCTGCTTTATCTGACCTGCTGGTAAAACAGGGGTCAGATTTTAAGGTGAGCGGCTAGGATATTAAGGTGGACAAGAGCACCAGCATTTTGAACTTGTTGTGCACTATTTGGTGAAGTCTTCAATCTGAAAGAAACTGAAGACTTTTTCATCACTTTAGACTTTTACATTCACTACTTTATATGCAATTTAATTGATACAATTTTGTGTGTTGTTAGCGCAGCACCGTCTTATATATTTGACCGGTACTAGCAGCAGTTGGGTGAAGGTGTAATGTTACATCCAACTGTTTTTTTGCACTGAAATTGTATTTTTTCACATTGTATTTTGCAAATTTTTTTGCAGGTTGAATCTAGTTCAGTATTAATTTGATTATTTGCACATTTACATGATTGGCAGTGCAGCACTGCTTTGGGACTTACACAAGTGTTGCTTCTGGTTACACAGTGTGACTCTGACTACCTGTCATTAGAGACTGGTGATCTACCTATATACAATTCTTTGAATTGTAACAGACATGTTGTGCTATTCTTATATTTGTTTTTATTTTTTTATTTTTTTTAATTTGTTTATCCATTTAGTGGGGGTTTTTGGCTGTTTTTCTTTGTCTGTTTCCTGATGCTAAATTCCTGCTCAATCACTCAGAAATTGTAGCCTATACAAACTTTTTAGCTGTGGTGCAAACCTGTATGCCATTTCCATTATCAGTGTGCAAAAGACACTATTTTTTTTTATTTTTATGGCTTCCACACTGTATATCTGATCAAGCTCCCAAAAATGTCTGCCTGTTCGAAAAAAGCCTTCTAGCTGTGCTGCAATCCTGTATGCTATTTCCATCACCGGTGATAAATAAACACTTTAAAAAAACAATTTTTTAGACAGACTGAGGGACATTTATTAGGCAAATTACATATAGTTAAAGTCAGGCTGCCATTATTTAGGCAATGTAAATGCAATTTCTTTTCTTTCAATATGTTTTATTTTATGTTCAATATAAACATACAAAAATTGCGTCGAGCATTACAACATTATAACAATATGTCAAGGGTTAGGTATTCTAATATATTTAATCCGAGGAGAGATGAGTAGTTCCTAAATAGGCTAGGTAAGTTGTATGGAAACATAAAACATTTGCTGTCAGACTTCTTCTACCAGAATTCCCAAGAGTGAGAAGAGGTTTGTATGTAATGAAGACTAAACATTATCTAGCTTGTCAAAAGAGTGAAGAGGAGCATAACCTTGAACATTATCAGATTTTTATTTAAGAGAGACCACAGAATATATGGTCCTTGGTTTCATTGTAGAGCACTCAGAACTGTGAGTACTATTAGTGCAAAATTAAGAGAGTGAAGACTAGGGATGAGCCGAACACCCCCCGGTTCGGTTCGCACCAGAACCTGCGAACGGACCGAAAGTTTGCACGAACGTTAGAACCCCATTGACGTCTATGGGACTCGAACGTTCGAAATCAAAAGTGCTCATTTTAAAGGCTAATTTGCATGGTATTGTTCTAAAAAGGGTTTGGGGACCCGGGTCCTACCCCAGGGTACATGTATCAATGCAAAAAAAACTTTTAAAAATGGCCGTTTTTTCAGGAGCAGTGATTTTAATGATGCTTAAAGTAAAAAAAAAAAAAGTGAAATATTCCTTTAAATATCATACCTGGGGGGCGTCTATAGTATGTCTGTAAAGTAGCGCGTGTTTCCCATGTTTAGAACAGTCCCTGCACCAAATGTCATTTTTAAAGGAAAAAATCTCATTTAAAACTGCTTGCGGGTTTAATGTAATGTCGGGTCCTGGCAATATGGATGAAAATCAGTGAGACAAACGGTACCCCCCAGTCCATTACCAGGCCCTTTGGGTCTTGTATGGATATTAAGGGGAACCCCGCACCCAAATTAAAATAAGGAAAGGTGTGGGGCCACCAGGCCCTATATACTCTGAACAGCAGTATACAGGCGGTGCAAACAAGACAGGAACTGTAGGTTTGTTGTTAAGTAGAATCTGTTTGTCATTTTGAACGGGTACATTTTTAACGTGTTTAGCTCCAGCCAAAATATCTTTTTTAAGCTTTTTGGAAAACATAGGGAAGGGTTATCACCCCTGTGACATTTGTCTATTTGCTGTCTTTCCTCCTCTTTAGAAGATTTCACCTCACTTTTTGTCCCAACGACAAATGTTTTTTGAGAATTTGGGTTTTTTTGTGGAACAAGGATTGGAAAGCATCAGTGGAAAGGAGAAATGTTTTTCCCATATTAACTCTTACAGGAGAGAATTTCCCTTCCTAGGGGTAGATTTCATCTCAGTTCCTGTTGTCTCCTTCCGTTTGCAAGTAGGAGTCGTTTGTAAGTTAGATGTTTGAAAGTAGGGGCCTGCCCTATATACTCAGCAGAAATTTGGGCCTTAGGTGTTGTTGTGGCCACAACAACGTAAGCCCTCACAGGGCCCTGCTGTGAAATATTAGATCAAGAATTGCAATTACATGCCCCTGTTGAACAGGGGCAGAAAAACTGGGCCTTTGGTGGTGGTGGTGCTGGTGCCACAACACTGTAAGTCCTCACTCGCTCTTGGTGGGTGCAGAAATGGGCCCTGCTGTGAAATATTAGATCAAGAATTGTAATTACATGCCCCTGTTGAACAGGGGCAGAAAAATTGGGTCTTTGGTGGTGGTGGTGGTGCTGGTGCCACAACACTGCAACCCTTCACAGACACTCTAGTTGGAACGCAGGAATGAGCCCTGCTGCAAAGTATTGCATCAAAAATTGTAATTACACGCCCCTGTTAAACAGGGGCAGAAAAATTGGGCCATAGGCACTGGTGCCACAACACTGCAACCCCTCACAGACACTCTAGTTGGAATGCAGGAACGAGCCCTGCTGCAAAGTATTGCATCAAAAATTGTAATTACACACCCCTGTTAAACAGGGGAAGAAAAATTGGGCCTTAGGCACTGGTGCTGGTGCCACAACACTGCAACCCCTCACAGACACTCTAGTTGGAACGCAGGAACGAGCCCTGCTGCAAAGTATTGCATCAAAAATTGTAATTACATGCCCCTGTTAAAAAGGGGCAGAAAAATTGGGCCTTAGGCACTGGTGCTGGTGCCACAACACTGCAACCCCTCACAGACACTCTAGTTGGAACGCAGGAACGAGCCCTGCTGCAAAGTATTGCTTCAAAAATTGTAATTACACGCCCCTGTTAAACAGGGGCTGAAAAATTGGGCCTTAGGCACTGGTGGTGGCGCCCAGAACCAAAAATGTTCTTACAAGCTATCAGCGTGATGATTGAGGAGGAAGAGGATAATTACTCAGGGATAGTCACTCAGCATCAGCATAGGCAGTCTTTGAAGGGATCTGAGATTTCAAAAAAAATTATTCGGTTACATCAGCATCAGGTGCTTGGTAGCTGGTGGTGATCCAAGACTGATTCATTTTTATGAAGGTCAGTCGATCGACCGAGTCGGTGGACAGACGCACCCTGTGATCGGTTACCACGCCTCCAGCAGCACTGAATGTGCGTTCCAAAAGAACGCTGGATGCAGGACAGGCCAGTAGCTCAATTGCATACTGTGCAAGCTCTGGCCAGTGATCCATCCTCAAGACCCAGTAACCCAGAGGATTTTCGGTGGGAAAGGTGTCCAAGTCTGATCTTGCCCCTAGGTATGCCTGCACCATGTAAAACAGATGCTGGCTGCGGACCAAAAAATTGTCTGAACGCATCGGTCAGACGGCCACCTTCTCCACCGCTCCTTCTTTGACTGACCGAAGCCTCAGAAACATGTTGTCCAGAAACAGGAGTTTGTAATCTCCCAGTCTCTGGGAACGCGTTGCACAGACCTTTCTGCAAGGCCTCCCGAAGATGTTTCATCCTCTGCTCCCTCTGCGATGGCAAGATAAGGTCCGCAACCTTACCCTTGTAACGTGGATCAAGGAGGTTTGCCAGCCAGTATTGGTCCTTCTCCTTGATACCACGAATACGAGGATCCTTATGCAGGCTTTGCAGGATCAGGGAGGCCATGCAGCATAGGTTTGCTGAGGCATTTGGTCCGGAGTCCTCTGGGTCACTAAGAACGACATGGTCCGCAGCCACCTCCTCCCAGCCACGTACAAGTCCATGTGTTTCTTGGGACTGATCCCTTAAAGACTGCTGCTGATGCTGAGTGCCAGGCTCCACCTCCATACTGACACAATCTTCCTCCTCCTCCTCCTCCTCCTCCTCCTCGTCCTCTTCCTGTGTGATCGGCAGGCACGCAGGAACACTGTCTGGATAAAGGGGGCCTTGAGAGGTAAGGAAGTCCTCCTCTTCCTGCCTCTGTTCTGCCTCAAGTGCCCTGTCCATTATTCCACGCAGCGTGTGCTCCAACAGGTGGACAAGGGGGACAGTGTCACTGATGCATGCACTGTCACTTCTCACCATCCTCGTGGCCTCCTCAAATGGTGACAGGACAGTGCATGCATCCCTGATCATGGAAAAAAAACAAGCTCCCCTGACCCTGTCCTGGTGCCATAGTTGCACAGGTACTCATTGATGGCCCTCTGCTGTGTGTGCAGCCGCTGCAGCATGGCCAACGTTGAGTTCCACCTGGTGGGCATGTCACAGATTAGGCGGTTCTTGGGCAGGTTAAACTCCTTTTGGAGGTCCGTCAGCCGAGCACTGGCATTATATGACCGGCGGAAATGCACACAGACTTTCCTGGCCTGCCTCAGGACATCCTGTAAGCCCGGGTACCTTCCCAAGAACCGCTGCACCACCAAGTTAAGGACGTGAGCCAAACAGGGCACATGGGTCATTTGTCCCTGTCGGAGGGCAGAGAGGAGGTTGGGGCCATTGTCGCAAACCACCATTCCTGCCTTAAGTTGGTGTGGCGTCAACCACCTCTGAACCTGCCCCTGCAGAGCTGACAGAACCTCTGCCCCAGTGTGGCTCCTGTCCCCCAAGCACACCAGCTCAAGCACCGCATGGCATCTTTTGGCCTGCGTACTTGTGTAGCCCCTTGAACGGCTACGGAGCACCGATGGTTCCGAGGACAAAGCACAGGAAGAGGCCATGGAGGAAGAAGAAGAGGAGGGGGTGGAGGAGAGAGGTGTGTCACAATCATTAGCATTTTGGAGGCGTGGTGGCGGAACAACCTCCAACACTACTGCACCTTGTCCTGCATCCTTCCCAGCTGCCAGCAGAGTCACCCAATGCGCCGTGAAACTTAGGTAACGTCCCTGTCCATGCCTGCTGGACCATGAGTCAGCAGTAATATGCACCTTACCGCTGACCGCCCTGTCCAGCGAGGCATGGACATTGCCTTCCACATGCCGGTAGAGAGCTGGAATCGCCTTCCGTGAGAAAAAGTGGCGTTTGGGTACCTGCCACTGAGGAACCGCACATTCCACAAACTCACGGAAGGGGGCAGAGTCTACCAACTGAAAAGGCAGCAGTTGAAGTGCTAGCAATTTTGCCAAGCTAGCATTCAACCGCTGGGCATGTGGATGCCTGGGAGCAAACTTCTTTCGGCGGTGCAGCAGCTGGGGCAGGGAAATTTGCCTGGTACAATCTGACATCGGTGTACCAAAAGCAGATTGCCCACAAGTACTTGGCTGTGACACACCTAATTCTACACCTTCATTCCTCTCAGTGCAGGTCTCAGAGAGGACTGAAGGTATAGTGGGGTTGGAAATCTCAGCTGATGAGGAGCAAGGAGAGGTCCTCTTTGTTCTTTGGTGTGGGTCTTTTAGATACGCTTGCCAACAAACTGCATGGCAGGTCAACATATGTCTGGTCAAGCATGTGGTACCCAAGCGGGAGATGTTTTGGCCACGCAAGATACGCTTGAGACATATGTCGCAAATAGCAGCGGTGCGATCTGATGCACTTGTCTCAAAAAAGGCCCACACCAAAGAACTTTTTGAATAACGCGCAGAGACTGCAGCGCCCTGCACATGTGGAGCTTTGGGGTGTGATGCAGTCAATGTGCTGCCCTTATGATGTGCCACCTCCTCCTCCTCCTCCTCCTCCTCTCTCCTATCAGGCACCCACGTTGAGTCAGTGACCTCATCATCCCCTCCCTCCTCATCACTGGAGCAAACCTGGCAGTATGCTGCAGCAGAGGGAGCATGACTGCCAGATTGCTGTCCTTCTTGGGCACCCCCTCTGTCCATGCTCATGTTACTGCCTTCATCGAGCTCAGTATCATCATCAGAGCCTTCCAAACGCTGGGCATCCTCCTGGAGCATGTACCCAACACTGTGGTCAAACAGTTCGAGGGACACCTCAGGAGGACATGGTGGGGCTAGGGAAGGAGTCACTGATGACATTGAGCCAAGGGAAGAGGCCGCTGCTTTGCCAGACAAAGTACCCTGGGCATGGGTGAGAGAGGATGAGGAGGATGAGGACGGCTTGGTCATCCACTCGACCAAGTCTTCCGCATGTTGCGGCTCAACACGGCCAGCTGCCGAAAAAAAGGCCAAGCGTGTCCCACGGCCACGTGCTGATGAGGATGCACCGTCTCCACGACCAGCACTAGACACAGAGCTGCTTGCCCTCTCTTATTGGCTTGTGACTGTCTGCCTCTCCTTCTTGGCCTTCCAGACATACTAATGGCCTGTAGCTGCACTAAGCTGGGATATATATATATATATATATATATATATATATATATATATATATATATGTACTGATACTGTAGCTAGCAAAATCAACTGCCTGCCTGTAGTATGAGAACACCACCAACCTTCTACAGGTAGCTTTAGCTGAACACTGTGAGGTGGACGCACCCCACTAACTTGTAGGTTTAGCTGAACACTGTGAACAGGACGCACCCCACTAACTTGTAGGTTTAGCTGAACACTGTGAACAGGATGCACCCCACTAACTTGTAGGTTTAGCTGAACACTGTGAGCAGGATACACCCCACTAACTTGTAGGTTTAGCTGAACACTGTGAGGTGGACGCACCACACTAACTTGTAGGTTTAGCTGAACACTGTGAGCAGGACGCACCCCACTAACTTGTAGGTTTAGCTGAACACTGTGAGCAGGACGCACTGCACTAACTGTAAATAGTCTAGCTGCCTGACTGTGGTACTAATAGAATCAAAAGAACACCAGTAATTTTCTTCAGGTAGCTGTATATACTGTAACAAGACAAGCCTGCCTGTCAGTAAGAAGATAACAGGAACGGATCTAGCTGAACACTGTGAGCAGGACGCACTGCACTAACTTGTAGGTTTAGCTGAACACTGTGAGGTGGACGCACCCCACTAACTTGTAGGTTTAGCTGAACACTGTGAGCAGGACGCACTGCACTAACTGTAAATAGTCTAGCTGCCTGACTGTGGTACTAATAGGATCAAAAGAACACCAGTAATTTTCTTCAGGTAGCTGTATATACTGTAACAAGACAAGCCTGCCTGTCAGTAAGAAGATAACAGGAACGGATCTAGCTGAACACTGTGAGCAGGACGCACTGCACTAACTTGTAGGTTTAGCTGAACACTGTGAGGTGGATGCACCCCACTAACTTGTAGGTTTAGCTGAACACTGTGAGCAGGATGCACTGCACTGACTGTAAATAGTCTAGCTGCCTGACTGTGGTACTAATAGGATCAAAAAAACACCAGTAATTTTCTTCAGGTAGCTGTATATACTGTAACAAGAAAAGCCTGCCTGTCAATAAGAAGATAACAGGAATGGATCTAGCTGAACACTGTGAGCAGGACGCACCCCACTAACTTGTAGGTTTAGCTGAACACTCTGAGCAGGACGCACCCCACTAACTTGTAGGTTTAGCTGAACACTGTGAGGTGGACGCACCCCACTAACTTGTAGGTTTAGCTGAACACTGTGAGCAGGACGCACTGCACTAACTGTAAATAGTCTAGCTGCCTGACTGTGGTACTAATAGGATAAAAAAAAACAGTAATTTTCTTCAGGTAGCTGTATATACTGTAACAAGACAAGCCTGCCTGTCAGTAAGAAGATAACAGGAACGGATCTAGCTGAACACTGTGAGCAGGACGCGCCCCACTAACTTGTAGGTTTAGCTGAACACTCTGAGCAGGACGCACCCCACTAACTTGTAGGTTTAGCTGAACACTGTGAGGTGGACGCACCCGACTAACTTGTAGGTTTAGCTGAACACTGTGAGCAGGATGCACTGCACTAACTGTAAATAGTCTAGCTGCCTGACTGTGGTACTAATAGGATAAAAAAAACACCAGTAATTTTCTTCAGGTAGCTGTATATACTGTAACAAGACAAGCCTGCCTGTCAGTAAGAAGATAACAGGAATGGATCTAGCTGAACACTGTGAGCAGGACGCACCCCACTAACTTGTAGGTTTAGCTGAACACTGTGAGCAGGACGCACCCCACTAACTTGTAGGTTTAGCTGAACACTGTGAGCAGGACGCACTGCACTAACTGTAAATAGTCTATCTGCCTGACTGTGGTACTAATAGGATCAAAAGAACACCAGCAATTTTCTTCAGGTAGCTGTATATACTGTAACAAGACAAGCCCGCCTGTCAGTAAGAAGATAACAGGAACGGATCTAGCTGAACACTGTGAGCAGGACGCACTGCACTAACTTGTAGGTTTAGCTGAACACTCTGAGCAGGACGCACCCCACTAACTTGTAGGTTTAGCTGAACACTGTGAGGTGGACGCACCACACTAACTTGTAGGTTTAGCTGAACACTGTGAGCAGGACGCACCGCACTAACTTGTAGGTTTAGTTGAACACTGTGAGCAGGACGCACCCCACTAACTTGTAGGTTTAGCTGAACACTGTGAGCAGGACGCACCCCACTAACTTGTAATTTTAGCTGAACACTGTGAGCAGGACGCACTGCACTAACTGTAAATAGTCTAGCTGCCTGACTGTGGTACTAATAGGATCAAAAGAACACCAGCAATTTTCTTCAGGTAGCTGTATATACTGTAACAAGACAAGCCTGCCTGTCAGTAAGAAGATAACAGGAACGGATCTAGCTGAACACTGTGAGCAGGACGCACTGCACTAACTGTAAATAGTCTAGCTGCCTGACTGTGGTACTAATAGGATCAAAAGAACACCAGCAATTTTCTTCAGGTAGCTGTGTATACTGTAACAAGACAAGCCTGCCTGTCAGTAAGAAGATAACAGGAAAGGATCTAGCTGAACACTGTGAGCAGGACGCACTGCACTAACTGTAAATAGTCTAGCTGCCTGACTGTGGTACTAATAGGATCAAAAGAACACCAGTAATTTTCTTCAGGTAGCTGTAAATACTGTAACAAGACAAGCCTGCCTGTCAGTAGGAAGATAACAGGAACGGATCTAGCTAAACTGAATACAGTGTGTATATATATATATATATATATATATATGCAACACCTGGGATGCATATATATACACAATACACTGTAAGTGCAGCTAACTGACTGACTGTTCTGCCTAATCTATCTAACTCAAATCAAATGTCACTGTCTGTCTCTCTCTCTCTCTCAATGAACGCCGGAACACACACTACACAGGGCCGCCGTGCAGGCGGCCTTATATAGTGTGGGGCGTGTACTAAATCCCCTGAGCCATAATTGGCCAAAGCCTCCTTGGCTTTGGCCAATTACGGCTCTCTGTTCAGGCGGCGCTGTGATTGGCCAAGCATGAGGGTCATAGTGCATGATTGGCCAATCATCAGCCAGCAATGCACTGCGATGCCACAGTGAATTATGGGCCATGACGCGCCACATGAATTTGGCGCAAACAGCCCATATCGTTCGCAATTCGGCGAATGGGCGAACAGACGATGTTCGAGTCGAACATGGGTTCGACTCGAACATGAAGCTTATCCCTAGTGAAGACTAGACAAGTAGGAAAGAAGAGGAAGGGGGGAGAGAAGAATAGAAATGTTCCGTTCTTGCCAGCCTTAAGGAATCCTATCCGCTTTAATAGGTAACATGTTGATCATCGGGGGGACACCTACATAAGTCTATGCGACACCACAGTGAAAAATCAAAAGTGCTAATTTTAAGGGTTAATATACAAGTTTTTGTCATAAAAAGTGTTTGGGGACCTGGGTCCTGCCCCAGGGAACATGTATCAATGCAAAAAAAGTTTTAAAAACAGCAGTTTTTTCGGAAGCGGTGCTTTTAATAATGTTTAAAGTGAAACCATAAAAGTGAAATATTCCTTTAAATTACGTTTCTGGGGGGTGTCTATAGTATGCCTGTAAAGTGGCGCATTTTTCCCATATTTAGAACAGTTCCTGCACAAAATGACATTTCTAAAGAAAAACAAGTCATTTAAAACTACTAGCGGCTATAATGAATTGTCGGGTCCCGGCAATACAGATAAAAGTCATTGAAAAAAATGACATAGGATCCCCCCACTCCACTACCAGGACCTTTGGGTCTGGTATGAATATTAAGGGGAACCCCAAACTAAAATAAAAAAAAAATTGCATGGGGGTCCCCCAAATTCCATACCAGGCCTTTCAGGTCTGGTATGGATATTAAAGGGGACCCTGTGCCAATTTTTCTTTTAAAAATGGCATGGGGTCCCCCTCAAAACCTCAAAATCCATACCAGACCCTTCAGGACTGGTATGGATTTTAAGAGGAACCCGCGCCAAAATTTAAAAAAATGGCGTGGGGTCCCCCCAAAAATCCATACTAGACCCTTATCTGAGCACGCAACATGGCAGGCCTCAGGAAAAGAGAGGGGGACGAGAGAGTGCCCCCCCGAACCGTACCAGGACAGATGCCCTCAACATGGGGAGTGTGCTTTGGGGTAGCCCCCCAAAGCACCTTGTCCCCATGTTGATGGGGACAAGGGCTTCAACCCCACAACCCTTGCCTGGTGGTTGTGGGGGTCTGTGGGCAGGGGGCTTATCGGAATCTGGAAGCCCCCTTTAACAAGGGGACCCCCAGATCCCGCCCCCCCTGTTTGAAATAGTAACGGGTACCCGTACCATTTCACAAAAAAAGTGTCAAAAATGTTAACAAACCACAAGACACATCTTGGGACAAGTCCTTTATTAAAAAATAAAAATGTCCCAAGAAGTCCATTCATCTTCTCTTGCTCTGCCGATGGACCGAAAAAAAAATTAAAAAGATCCGCCTCCATGGGAGGCACCCGCCGTATGATGCTTCAGTGCTGATGACAGTTCTTTTAAAACTGAGGGCGGGGCCACACTGTGACATACCCAGGTGGCCCCACCCCCTCTGACATGGGCATGTGGCCTGATGCAGTTTCCTGCAGCCTGCCAAGTTACGTGCTCGGATAAGGGTCTGGTATGGATTTTTTGGGGGCCCCAATGCTATTTTTTTAAAAAATTTGGCACGGGGTTCACCTTAAAATCTATACCAGACCTGAAGCTGGTATGGATTTTGAGGGGGACCCCTACGTCATTTTTAAAAAAAAAATTGGTGCAGGGTTCCCCTTAATATCCATACCAGACCTGAAGGGCCTGGTATGGAATTTGGGGGGACCCCCACGCTATTTTTTTTTTAAATTTTGGTTCGGGGTTCCCCTTAATATTTATAGCCGCTAGTAGTTTTAAATGACTTGTTTTCCTTTAGAAATGTCATTTTGTGCAGGGACTGTTCTAAACACGGGAAAAATGCGCCACTTTACAGGTATACTATAGACATCCCCCAGGTACAAAATTTAAAGGAATATTTCACTTTTATTGTTTCACTTTAAGCATTATTAAAATCAAGTTTTTTAAATTTTTTTGCATTGATACATGTCCCCTGGGGCAGGACCCAGTTCCCTAAACACTTTTTATGACAATACCATGCATATAAGCCTTTAAAATGAGCACTTTTGTTTTCTCCCATAGACTCTTAAAGGGTGTTCCGCGGCTTTCGAATTTGCCGCAAACTCCTCAAATTGTTTGCTATTCGGCAAACAGGCAAACACCCAAACATCAGGCTCATCCCTACTATCTATACGGGGAGTCTTTGGTCCATAATATTATTGATGCACTTCTGGAAATGATCAAAAACTGTTATATACTTTTCAAACTGGCAGAACTTGCGAAGAGAAGAAAAACGTGAATAAAAGTATGATGGTGCTTCGGAAAGTCGTATAGTTCAACGGAGCATTGTTCAAAACCTGGTCAGGTCTAGAAAAAGGATGAGTGACCATTCAGTCCTTGTTTGATATCGGGAGGGTTTCCTGCCTTCCTTGGATCCCTTGAAGTTGGATTTGTTCCGTACCGGTGAGATGGGGCTGGACAAAGTTTGGTGTTTCGTGGCTCCCGAGTTGGGGTTCGGCGGGGTTGGTGGTGGGCCCAATATGATCAATCTCAGTCCCAATAGAAGTTTCTCTCCTTCTTGTAGGTTGGGGAAGGAGTATGTCTTGGATTTGAGAGCAAATGGGAATGCCCACCAGTATTTAATTTCTTTCTGTGAAAGAACTGCGAGCAGGGGTTTTAGGGACCGTCTCCTTTGGATGGTTGATAGGGAGATGTACTGGATGATTTTGGTATAGGAGTGGTGTTTGCTTGAGGGATCTTTTCATGATCTCCTCCTCATGTAGAAATGAGGCTTCACCACGATATCTTTGGGGGCTCCAAGGCCCTGTGAGCTCTGTCCAATTCCATTTTATGCAGGGGAATGTCGGGGTTAAGACCCTTAATGAGGTCTTGGACTGCTGCTGTGATGTCTGTGATAGACTCCGGGAGCCCCTTATCCTGAAGTTATACCTTCTCGATCTGTTTTCAGGATCATCAATCCTGGACAGGGAATTGTCCAGTTGTTCTTGTAGGACGTGAATATGGTCAGAGTTTTGATTGGTCCTAGCCAGTGTGGCTTCCAGATTGTTTTCCATGGCTTCCATTCTGTCACCTAGGATTTGAAAATCTGCCTTAATGTCCCCTGTAATTTTAGCTGCAGTGGTGGTCAGCCCCCTGTCCAGTAGTTATGATAGTTTGTTGAACAGGTCAGCTGTGTTAATGAGGGTGTCTGAATTGCCCTGCTTAGGATGGTGTGGGAGGCCTCATCAGGCCCCATGGGCGAGAGCAGGTATTCCTCCATTGTGTGGCCTATGAGAGACTCTGTGGAGGCCGGAGAGGGTGCCATGTCATGTTGGGTACTCACTGCTTGCTCTGGAGGTGTCTGCAGGGGGTCATGAGCCTAATGCTCAGTGAGTTCCTCCTCCATGTCAGCACAGGAGTGTGCTGTGGAGTGTGCTGCAGCTGCCATCTTGGAATCGACCCAGGATCGGGCTGAATCGTGGCCCTAGGTCATGTCTTGCCGAGCCCCTGGGCATGTATCGGATCCCGGGTGGTTTCTCCAGGTGGTGGTGTGGTCCGGTGGTGTCCCGCTGGCTGTAGTTGGGTGCTCTGTGTGCCGTTAGGCCAGGGTGATGTGAAGCTCCAGGCTCATGTGATCTTGGAGTAAAAAGTATATTTTTTTAATTGAAGATGAATACAGGCTTAATAACTGTCACATTTTACCCATCTTTAGTCTTTGGCAATTGTTGAGTATAGATTCAGATTGAAAACAGGAATAAGTCATATAAAAGTACCATCATCCAGATTGAAACTGAGGGATTGGGGAAGTGGAGGGGCCGGGGCAGTTGCTGGTGCTGACCCACGCACGTCCACACCTGAAGAGTTTTGTTATGGACTATCTCGGTACTTGATAATAGATAACAATTGATTTGTCATAAAAATAAGTTTAATGCATACAAAAAAAAATATATACAAACAGTGTATGTATTTTATATAAAAGCAAATTGTATACACCACAGTTAACAAGCTACTGACGGGTACACCCGTAGAACTTCTGTTGAGAGGGGGTATACATAAAAATCCTCCTTGATGATCATCTCCAGAACTCTTTTTTTTGGAGGCCGCTTCTTCATGAGGGATGGTCTATAATACAAATAATGCATTTACACAAGGCGTAGAAAACTCAGCAAAATAGTTTTAGCATTAGGTTACATTTAGTGTTAAAATAACGAGACCAGCTCACCCACTCGGATGGGACCAGCAAATTACAGGATTCAGCAATTCCCCCACGGCGGACACGGGGCATTGTAATTGACAAAATCTGATTAAAAAGTTATATTGGGATTAAGGATTTAAAAGATAAAGAGTTTGGTACACACAAGGGCGTGATGGAGTGATGGGTAGACCGAGCCAGTGATGGAGTGAAAGGGGGAGGTTGGAAGGGGGGAGGGAGGGAAATACGACAGGGGGGGGGTTGGTGGAGTTCTGGAGATGATCATCAAGGAGGATTTTTATGTATACTCCCTCTCTACAGGTGTAGAGGTCAGTAGCTTGTTAACTGTGGTGTATACAATTTGCTTTTATATAAAATAAATACACTGTTTGTATATATATTTTTTTGTATGCATTAAACTTTATTTTATGACAAATCAATTGTTATCTATTATCAAGTACCGAGATAGTCCATAACAAAACTCTTCAGGTGTGGACGTGCGTGGGTCAGCACCAGCAACTGCCCCGGCACCTCCACTTCCCCAATCCCATCTTTAGTCTTTAAAAGAAATTTTAGATTTCAAAGTGCAATTTTATTTTATCTCCCTCCTTCAAAAAATTGCAGCTTATCTGATAAAGGCTTAAAAATTTAAAACTTTTCAGTCTGTAAACCTAGAAAATTGCTTTCTTACATGTAATCAGCTCGCTAAATCCCTCTAGAATAGTGGAATAATAAAAAGGGTTAAAGAAGTTGTGCCTGATGTGATGTGTCTATCTTAAATCAGGTCTTTCGGATTTCCCTCAATCTCCTCACATACAATCTTAGCAAAAAAGGATTACACACTGTGCAGCTAACCAGTTCCGTTTTTATGGCATGTGGTGCTAAAAAAATATCTTAGGAGCATTAAACCTGCCTAGCTTCTCTATCTTGCATTGCAGCCTAGTAAAAAAACATTTACCAGGTGTGCAGCGGGTCTCTACAATATTTAAAACTGCCGTGTTTGAAATATCATACTCTAATTGCTTTTTTTTTTCAAAAAAATTGACTTATCTCTTTTGCCGCGTACACACGACCGGACTTTACGGCATACTTGGTCCAGTGAACCTGAGTCCGTTGGACAATTTGATCGTGTGTGGGCTCCAGCTGACTTTTTTTTCTCAAAAGTTTGACGGACCTAGAAATGAAACATGTTTCAAATCTGTCCGACAGACTCGAGTCCGGTCGAAAAGTCCGCTCATCTGTATGCTAGTCCGACTGACAAAGACTGACGCTAGGGCAGCTATTGGCTACTGGCTATGAACTTCCTTATTTTAGTCCAGTCATAAGTCATCACGTACGAATCGGTCGGACTTTGGTTGATCATGTGTAGGCAAGTCCATTCATTCGGAAAGTCCGTCGTAAAGTCTGTAGAAAAGTCCGCAGGACAAAGTCTGCCGTAAAGTCCGCTCATGTGTACGCGGCATTTCTCTTACATTGCTACCTTGGCCCCAATTGAATGCTTGCATGCTGTCCATATCTGAAACATGGTATTGTGATTTTTTTCTTTTTCTGCATAACTACTACCTCAGATCTGCAATGTGGTTTTGTGGTTTGGGGATGTTTTGATACACTTAGGCTAAAGGTTCAAATTTTTCCAAGTTTGGAAAATATGGACACTACATTCAAAAAGCGCAACAATGCATGAAAGTGATGATGTGGTTATTGATTGAGGAGTACAAAAAAAGAATATTCAACCTAGAGAAGGATATTGATGGCGTATATGCAAAATTAGACCCGTTCCAAGATCTACCCACTTCTAAGGAATAGGAAGAGAGGATCAAAAGTCACATAGATCAAGTAGTGAAGGAAATAATAACCACAAAAGAAAAAAAAGTTTTGGAGGGACAAAATAGCATTCAGAGAGGGCAGAGAAAGAATAATTTAAAAAAATGGAATAAAGAAAAGGGATCAAATTCATCTTTAAACTCTCTTTCCTCCACATTTTCACAGACTTCACAAGAGCGAAAGGCCCCCCTAAACATAAGTGGCGTTCACCCGGAATGGGAGCAAATAACAAGAAACATATTACGGAATCTAGAACACCAACACAATCAACTCCAATGGTGGTGGGTACTGAACACACAGCCAGGGCAGGTAATGCATGAGGTGGCCCATCTGGGCAGGGATGACAATCTGTGGACCCCCTGTGGTATCTTCCGCAGGCGGACCCACAGAGTTCTATTGACATAAAACACAAGACGAGCACACTGACGATGGCCTTAGCATCATCAACCTGTCTGAGTACTTATTGTCGGATGACGAGGCTACAATATTGAGTAAAGGCCTCACTTTCTGTCCAGCTTCAAATATAGATACCTTTGAAGCTATAAAAGATTTACATCTCTTTGCCCGAAAATTAATTTTTAAATGTTTATTCGCTAAACCTGTACAAGGTGATGAACCATCCGCACAGGAAAAGAAAGCGCTTGATGACCTGATATCCCTATTGGAGGACCAGGAAAACAATGATTTGTTGGATAGAATAGACATTTAAACGCTACTGGCAGAACAGATTTCTCCTACTACCAGTGGCATTTCAGACAAATCCACACTTAAAAAGGAATCAAATAAATTTCCATCTCCCAAATTAAATTCTAATCTAAAGGCAATTCTCACTATGACTATAAGGGAAATTCAAAACCTTAAACTGAACCTGTCATCTGACAATTTATCAGACAGGAAAATGAAAGCATTGGAAAAACTTACCAAACAGTATCAACTGACAATCAAACCTTCGGATGGGGGGGAATATCGTAATTATAAACAATTCCCAATACCATGATATACAGTGGTATAAAATAATCAATAAAATAGACTGTGATATCACACTAAAAACAGCGCTAATGTTGAGCTAAAATAAACATGCATGTGGCCAACTTCATATGAAAGTCCTTTAAGAGTGGTGAGGAATTCAGAAAGTAGTTCAGACAGTTTTCAAAGGTGATCATAAAGCAGAATCTCAGTGTGCACCTTCCACCGGTCAGTCCAATTCCACCATGTGAGAACACACTCCCCTCAGGGGGTTAAACTCACCAGAGCTAAGCAATAATAAGCCTCCAAGGAAAGACACATCCAAGCCACAAGCCACTGCCAACACCCCTCCGGAAGATTCACAGATGATCAGGGCTCAGAAATGATTAAACAACAAAAGAAAAGTGCACATAGAGTAATCCTGTTTATTGGATATAAACCCATCACATCACACAGAGAACCCCCCCTCAATAAAAGTACGTACATCAACACTGCAATCAACAAAGCACATCAAAGGAAGCGTTTAAACGTGTACTTCACCGCAGCAGACATCAGCCGGCCACCTTTTTTGTAAATTCCCAATACCAGTCCATGTGCAAAAAAATCTATATCTAAATTAAGAATTGAAAAATTTGACAAAAAAATTCTACCTACTGGTGGACCAGGCATATTTTGACAATGTCATCACAAAGCAGACATGGGATTTCATACGCATAAGGCACTCAAAGATCCCTACCTTCTATAGTCTCCCTAAGGTCCACAAGGACCTCAAAAATCCACAAGGGAGACCCATCATCTCTGGGAGGGGGAGCATTACTGAACATCTCAGTAAATATATAGCTGAACAATTGCGTCCATTAGTCACCAATCTTCCCTCATACATCGGGGACACAGCCCATCTATTACAAAACCTGGAAGATTTATGTCTCCCACCTGACTCAATCTTGGTCACTGTGGACGTCGAGGCATTATATAGCTCGATTCCACACACCAAGGGAATAAAACATTTAATTTTCCAATCACACAGAGATGACAAGCCATTACATCAGTTTATCTTATCAGCCTTAGATTTCATCTTGTTACACAATGCATTTGCTTTCAATGGCTCCCACTTCCTCCAGATCCAGGGGGTAGCGACATGTTGTACCCCATCGTATGCCAACCTGTATCTGGGGGAGTGGGAGAACTCATTTTTATCTGATGATAGATTTAGTGCATTTACCAAAAAGATATTAGTCTGGTATAGATATATCAACGATATCGACAATATCTTTTTCATCTGGAATGGTTCAGATACGCTCAATCAATGCATTGCGTTGGAAAGCAATGATTTCAATTTAAATTTTATGATGGCAAGTGATCCTTACAAGATCACTTTCTTGGACGTTACCATTCATGGTCACCTTTCAAGTGTATTGTACCCCAAAGAGACGGCGGGCAATACAATCTTACACGCCACTAGCTTTCATCCCGCATCACTGATCAAGTCTATCCCCTATACCCAATACCTTCATATTCGTCTGAACTGCTCCAAAGAGAGTACTTTCCAAATAGAAGCAAACAAATTACAAACCAGACTCTTACCCTCCTTCAAAGTGCTAGCCTTTCACTGAACCAACCAAAGGCAATACAACCTTTCTAACTAATGGAATGGAAGAGATGGGAATGAAATAATCTGGTTGACCTACACAGAGCCCTAACTTAAAGCCAGCTAAACACCTTTCCAATGAAATGCAGGCCTGATCACTCTACATTAGTGAAAAACCTCGGTAATACCTTTGTGGCTTAATGGAAGCAAATCTTACCAAGGATTTCACAACATACTATAATACTTACCTGAGCTCCCTCTTGATCCAGCAATGTGCACAAGAGGCTCAGCTCTCTTTTTATGTTCCCCTTTAAGATTTAAAAAAATGTTTCTGGTAAATTTAAAAAAATTGCATTTGAAACCTATTCCCCAGGGCAGTGCCCACCCCATGTTATTTTATACTCCCTTCCCTATTAGCCCAGAAAATGTGCATTTTTAATTTAGCTGATTCAGCTCCCATTGATTTCAGTGGGATTCAGGTTCAACGTCCAAACTTCTTTGAACCTGCTTTGTAACTGCTTAAACCGAACCGAATTTGGGTCATCCCTAGTTGTCAGCATTAAATATGAGCATCTTTATTTGGCCATTGGGCTTTCTGTTTAATAGACCTATTATGTAACCTAACAGCTAACTGAGGAAGCACATTGCAAGCTGACAATAGAAATGTTACTATAGACCCTTGCTAAACATATTTCTAATGCTCACCTAACCACCTTCCCCCTGGACCCTGTTTCCTCGCAAATACTACAGTCAACCTCTGGCTCTATCCTACCTATCTCTCTAACTCACATTTTCAATCTCTCCTTCATTTCATCATGAATCCTGCTTCCAGACTCATCCATCTTACCAGCTGTACAGTGTCTTTTGCCCCTTTCTGCCAATCCCTCCAATGGCTGCTGCTCACCCAACTAATTAAATTCAAAATACTTGCAACAACTTGCAAAGCCATCTGCAACTCTGCCCCCAGCTACACCACTAAACTTGCCTCAAAATACCAACCATATCATTCTCTTCATTTCTCCCAAGACCTCCCCTATCACCTCCTCCCATGTCTTCAGGAAAGCCTATCCTGCCCCCACCTAACAACTGTACTTTTATCTTCTCCATCAGCCCATCTTTCACAATTATTACCTTTTGTATCATTTGACCTCCCCTTTTAGATTGTAAGCTCTATTGAACAGGGCCCTATAAATCCTCCTGTATTGTACTATAATGGTAAGTCTTCCCTCATGTTGTAAGGTGCTGTGCAAACTCTTGGCACTATATAAATCTTGTATAATAATAATAATGATAATAATACTAATTGTAAGGATCTCCAAGTAAACTGTGCAATAGATGGTTTTGAAATTGTACGTTACTACTAACTACAGGTTTCACATCCTGCATTTGCATTACTTGAATTGTTATATCTCCTTCTTGGATATCAGCAGTAAGTAACACCACACTTAAAATATGGCACCTCTACATGGAGAGGTGACAGACTGGGGAATTCCATTAAAATAAAGAATTCCTTTATTTCCATATTTGTAATTGCTTTAAATCATACAAATGAGCTCATGCATTAACTTTCTTACAGGGCTATTTCCTAACTTAGGTTTTTCCAGGTTACAAATGAAAGGTTAAAATATTTGCAGTTCATTATGGAAGAGACATATATATCGGTTTTCTGGCTCTTCTGTGTTAACAGAAATATTGCAGTACACCTCTGTCAATATTATTACCAGATTGGATTTTATTATAAAGATATATTTATTCTACAATGAAGCAGCCAGCGTCTTGCTATTAATAACACAACTCTGTAAAAATGATCATAAAACTGTCTTGCTAATGGGCACAGAAAAACATCAAGGCTGTTTGTTATAAACCTTGCTAATGTACTCAATAAATAATGTCATTTCCCCTTAGGAAAAGGGCTTCAACATTTCAGTGCATTAAAATTCTGCACTTCAACAAGATATCTGTGCCATGTTTTGGTTGCCAATTGTAAGATCGAGTGTTTTATGAATAATACCTTCAGGTGGTTCTGTGAGATCATCTTTGAAACTCAAGGGTTATATATGCACCACTTTGGTAAAGTGATTGTTCGGAAAGAAAGACTTAAGTAAGTAAAAGATTCCATCTTCTATTCAGTCAAGGATTTGGACGGTTTTATTTTATAACTTTGAAGACTTATGAAAAGTATGCATAATGCTTTTAAAGAACAACTCCAAAAACTACACATCTGTGAATTAGAGGAGATAACTATAGTGTCAATTACCCTTTTTCTACATATCTGTAGAATAGCCTTAAAGTGGTATTAAACCCAAAAAACAAAAAATTAAAATATAGCAGCTGACCAGTCCTTAAATGTGGTAGCTGCATTCTTTTTTAGGGCTGTTTTATTTTCACCTTATGATTTGCCCAGTAACTACCTTGCTGTCATAGAGTGTTTTCAATTTGGATGGAAGAGACATGGAGACACCTTTGGATAGCATTGTCAATCTGTTGAGAGGGTAGTGTTAGATGATTGAGCAGATTAAGATGGGATTAACTAACGAATTAAAGCTGAACTCTAGCTAATTATTAAGCAGTTACAACAACAATTGTTTTCCTTTCCCGATAAAGGCTTTACACAAATTAATAAAATCTGACCACTGTAAGTACCCCTGTTGATGGTAAATGGTTTATCTCAAACCTCTAAGTGTACCTTTTGTTGGACAGATTGGTCTGGTGAAGAGAGTTGAAAATAACAGACTTAGGTGTCCGTTTATGAAACAGTGAAAAGATGTCACTGCTTAATTCTCCAGCATTCTCAGAGGAGATTGTTCTCCTCTGGATGCCAGTTTATGAAGCTTTGTAGATTGCTTTTCCTTTGGAAGAGTGAAGCGATCTACAAACAGTGGAGAACAGCCCCTGATACTGGAATCTCGTGAGACTTTACGAGATTACAGTGCCGGAAATTGACTGAAACACTGAGATGTCAGTTTATTAAGCAGTGATAAATTATCACTGCTTAGTACATGGACAGGTGGCATGGTTAAAGCGGAGTTCCACCTAATTTTATTTTTTTTAAAAGTCAGCAGCTCCAAATACTGCAGCTGCTGACTTTTAAAATAAGCACACTTATCTGTCCAGGGTGCCCATGATGTCGGCACCCGAAGCCAACCCGTCCCTCAGCACTCGGGTTGAAGGAGCCACCATCTTCGGTAAGGGAATCAGGAAGTGAAGCCTTGCGGTTCCCTACTCCACAAGCATGACTCGTGCGGCATGATCCCACTGGTCCCTGCTGTCTTCTGGGATCTGTGTGGCTCCCAGAAGACAGCGGGGAGGAACGGAGAAGGTGCCGGAAGTGGCATAGATACCCGCGGGTGGCTCGGCTATCTATGCCCGGAAGTGGGAGCAAAATACCTGTATTAGACAGGTATCCGCTCCCCCCTCCCCCCTGAAAGATGCCAAATATGACAGCTCCATTTTTGGGTGGAACTCCGCTTTAATGCTAATAAAATAAATAGTCCCCCTACATAATATATATATATATATATATATATATATACACACATGAATATGACAGGGGGACATGGTTACTGTCTTGGGGGGTCTAATAGAGGAAGTTAATAATCTTCCTACTTCCCCCTCAGATCTCCCCGGAATTCTTTCTTCACTCCCCAATTCTCCGCCTCTGAGCTGATGAATCCGGGAGTGTGAATTCTGACACAGATCGCCAGTGAAGTGCTCAGATTGCAGCTTCATAAACTGGCTGTTTCTGTGTCAGTCAATGAGGATTCTCAGTGTGCGGAGATCAACGGCGGGAGAACATATTCAAATATGTTCTCCCCCAATTATCAGTGTTTCATAAACCGTTTATGGACTGTGATCAGTAGCGAGCCTCGGGATCACCACTGTTCACAGTTTCATAAATGGACACCTTGCTGGCCAAATCAACAGGTGAAAATAAATTAAAAAATAAATAAACATGTATTACATTTTTGTTTTGGGGTTTAATAGCGCCTGAAATGGGCTCTATCACTGGTGTGGAGGGAGGCAAACTGCTGCAACTATGAAACGGAGGCACTAACTGATTCCTGCATGTACTTGCAGAAGACTCACAAATCTTCCTAGAACTGTTGAATCCTAGGCAGTTCTAACAGACAATGCCCAGGCAATTTTAGGCAGCGCCAGAGCTTGCTGATAAGTTCTACCCCCACAAATTTCTATTAGTACATCATGGCCAACCTCACTGACCAATAGGAATGTGTAAAAAGTAGGAAGGGATGGGCAAGCTTCCACACTTTTAGCAAGTGGCCTAGATTTGCCTTTTCAAATGGCCTGATATTCAGCAGTGACAAGAGGGTTTGAGAAGCTGCTGCAAGTATGTGCACCTCTGGATGTATATACTTCATATCTACTGTTATTTTGCCACCCCTGTTCCCCAGGTGACAGAGTCTCTTAAAAATGCTTAATTGAACAACTTCTGACATCTCATTACACTCTGGTTTTACTAGTTGTCAGTGATCTCTCTGTATATACCTATACAAGTTCACCATATAGGGAGATTGCTGAGTTGGAAGTAGCAGCTGGAAATGCCTCTAGATTCTGAAGCTGCTAACAGCCAACAGAAGAGAGAGTAATTGCTTTACACACTGCAATCTACAGATCTCTACTGCAAAGTTCTCTATCAAACAAACCTATTTGAAAAATACAGATGAGTGAAAATCGATAGTTTTAATCTTTATTGTTCTCAAAATACATTTGTATCTGTCAAATGGGAAATAACACTGCACCTCACCATCCAGGAGCCACCAAAACTAAAATACTGCACTAAGTTTTACCTTTAGGCAAAGGAACTATTAGTTAATTTAAAAGACTTTCTACTTCAGTTCATAGCTACTGTATACATATTGTATATATATATATATTCTTTCTCTTTATGAGACATGTCATATTGCACATTTTTATTCCCACTATTCATCTCATTATCAGATGGCATTTTCTTTCTGACAGGAGCATAGCGTTGACTTTGACATTCTCATATCACAGAGAAAATGTCATCTGAAACTGCCCCACTATGAATTTCCTAGACTTCTCAGTGCAGTAACAATAAGACCAGGAAAAGGCTGCATTGGATTTAGCCGAATTAAAAAAATAATTACCAATGATTTCCAGCAGTTTAATCTAAAACCGTCACTGGTGACCTCCTAAAAATGCTGTCTACCTGGCTGTCAACCTGCAAGAAGCATAGTTTTTGTTAAACTGTAAAAGGTATGCAACCAGTAAAAACATAACTCTTGATTTGTGTATTTCTAGTGATTCAGGTTTGGGCTGAGGATTGATTTGCAGTGAACCCAACCCATTTACAATTTGCAAACCTGGCATAGCAACCAGCTACTAATAATGTTCTTCCTTTCTTCAGAACTTAGGTCAGGTGGGTTACAATGTATAATAAAATAAACTGATTCCACACTAGTGTAGAACAAAAATACAAGTGTAAACAATAATTTCACATAAACTATTAAAATAGCACTGGAAAATAGATACAATCTTATTGTAGGGAAACCTAGGAATATGGCTTTTCCAGGTAATGAATTCTGTTTTGTAAATTTGATTAAAGTAGACATTATCCACTACTTTGTTACTTCCTAATACACGGTATCCATGGGTGTGCTGCTTCCTCCTGACTGTGAAACAGAAAACACACCTTTCCCTATAGTGGATCCTGTTAGATAGCATGCAGCAACTATCTCTAGCATGCATAATTGATGACCAGTTTCAAGGACGGACCCTCTTTTGTCAGAACTGGTTTGCTCGCATGCTTTCTGTAGTGCATTGGTTATTTAAAGACAGTAAGCATGTGAGCAAGCCAGCTCTAATTTATAGGGTTCACCCATGAAAATTGGTCAGTGGTTATGCATGCTGAAGACAAAGGCTGCATACTCTATAAAGCCGTCCATGGATGGTTCGAATCTCGGCTGGTTCAGCAGGAACCAGCTAAGATTCGAACCATCTATGAGCTGACTGATTGTACCCAAGCTGATCCATCGATCAACTTCAGTACAACCCGCATGTTGGATTTTAACTTGTGATTATTGCCAGGGATTATTCTCCCCTCCGCACCACTAGGAGAATAGAATAGCCCTACGGGAGGGATTTCCCCATCAACACTGGCTGTGTTGATGGGGGAATCAAGCAATTTTCTTTCTGTGGTTGCAGGAAAAAAAATTGCATCTTCTATGGCCTACCTAAGTGGAGTGGAGTATTATTCTAAGAAAGAGATACAAAATATATTATTTTGTCTTAGTTACAGTGTTTTAGGGTTGGTGGTTCATGTTTATATTTTAGATTATTATTATTTTTTTTTTTGATGGGAGGCATACTACTCTTTTTATTATTAGTAGGTTTTTTTTGCTTGTTTGTTTGTTTTTTGGGGTCAGAAACATGAACTTTGTTAGTAGCACAATAACACATATTATTGTAGTTAACCTTACTGCACCAAATGACCTACATTATGCAGTATAGGGATGCTGAACACCCCCCGGTTCGGTTCGCATCAGAACTTTCGAACGGACCGAAAGTTTGCACGAACTTTCGAACCCTGTTAAAGTGTATGGGACTCGAACGTGAAAAATCAAAAGCGTGAATTTTAAAAGGCTAATATGCAAGTTATTGTCCTTATTAGGGTTTGGGGACCCGGGTCCTGCCCCAGGGTACATGTATCAATGCAAAAAAAAGTTTTAAAAACGGACGTTTTTTGGGAGCAGTGATTTTAATGATGCTTAAAGTGAAAAAATAAAAGTGAAAGTTTCCGTTAAATATCGTGCCTGGGGGGTGTCTATAGTATGCCTGTAAAGTGGCGCGTGTTTCCCGTGTTTAGAACAGTCCCTGTTCAAAATGACATTTATAAAGAAAAAAAGTCATTTAAAACTGCTTGCGGTTTTAATGTCATGTCTGGAATTTTGTTTCTGTAATTTTGAACTGGTACATTTTTTACGTGTAGCTCCAGCCACAAAAAATCTATTTTTAAGCTTTTTGGAAAACATAGGGAAGGATTATCACCCCTGTAACATTTGTTTTGCTGTCTGTGCACCTGTTCAGAAGATTTCACTTCACTTTCTGTCCCAATGACAATTGGATTTTGAAAATTTGGGGTTTTTAGTGAAACAAGGAACTCTTACAGGAGAGAATTTCCCTTCCTAGGGGTAGATTTCCTCTCACTTCCTGTTGTATCCTTCCATTTGCAAGTAGGAGTTGTTTGTAAGTTGGATGTTTGAAAGTAGGGGCCTGCCCTATATACTCTGCAGAAATGTGGGCCTTACAGTCAGGTCCATAAATATTGGGACATTGACAAAATTCTAATCTTTTTGGCTCTATACACCACCACAATGGATTTAAAATGAAACAATCAGGATATGCTTTAACTGCAGACTTTCAGCTTTAATTTGAGGGTATTTACATCCAAATCAGGTGAACGGTGTAGGAATTACAACAGTTTGTATATGTGCCTCCCACTTTTTAAGGGACCAAAAATAATGGGACAATTGGCTGCTCAGCTGTTCCATGGCCAGGTGTGTGTTATTCCCTCATTATGCCATTTACAAGGAGCAGATAAAAGGTCCAGAGTTCATTTCAAGTGTGTTATTTTCATTTGGAATCTGTTGTTGTCAACTCTCAATATGAGATCCAAAGAGCTGTCACTATCAGTGAAGCAAGCCATCATTAGGCAAAAAAAAAAAAAAAAAAAAACATCAGAGAGATAGCAAAAACATTAGGTGTGGCCAAATCAACTGTATGGAAATCCTTAAAAAGAAAGAACGCACCGGTGAGCTCAGCAACACCAAAAGACCCGGAAGACCACGAAAAACAACTGTGGTGGATGATCGAAGAATTCTTTCCCTGGTGAAGAAAACACCCTTCACAATAGTTGACCAGATCAAGAACACTCTTCAAGAGGTAGGTGTATGTGTGTCAAAGTCAACAATCAAGAGAAGACTTCACCAGAGTGAATACAGAGGGTTCACCACAAGATGTAAACCATTGGTGAGCCTCAAAAACAGGAAGGCCAGATTAGAGTTTGCCAAACAACATCTAAAAAAGCCTTCACTGTTCTGGAACAACATCCTATGGACAAATGAGACCAAGATCAACTTGTACCAGAGTGGTGGGAAGAGAATAGTATGGAGAAGGAAAGGAACTGCTCGTGATCCAAAGCATACCACCTCATCAATGAAGCATGGTGGTGGTAGTGTCATGGCATGTGCATGTATGGCTGCCAATAAAACTGGTTCTCTTGTATTCATTGATGATGTGACTGCTGACAAAAGCAGCAGGATGAATTCTGAAGTGTTTCGGGAAATATTATCTGCTCATATTCAGCAAAATGCTTCAGAACTCATTGGACGGCACTTCACAGTGCAGATGGACAATGACCCTAAGCATACTGCGAAAGCAACCAAAGAGTATTTTAAGGGAAAGAAGTGGAATGTTATGGAAAGGCCAAGTCAATCACCTGACCTGAATCCGACTGAGCATGCATTTCACTTGCTGAAGACAAAACTGAAGGGAAAATGCCCCAAGAACAAGCAGGAACTGAAGACAATTGCAGTAGAGGTCTGACAGAGCATCACCAGGGATGAAACCCAGCGTCTGGTGATGTTTATGCGTTCCAGACTTCAGGCTGTAATTGACTGCAAAGGATTTGCAACCAAGTATTAAAAAGTGAAAGTTTGATGGATGATTGTTAATCTGTCCCATTACTTTTGGTCCTTTAAAAAGTGGGAGGCACATATACAAACTGTTGTAATTCCTACACCGTTCATCTGATTTGGATGTAAATACCCTCAAATTAAAGCTGAAAGTCTGCAGTTAAAGCACATCTTGTTCGTGTTATTTCATATCCATTGTGGTGGTGTATAGAGCCAAAAAGATTAGAATTGTGTCAATGTCCCAATATTTATTGACCTGACTGTAGGTGTTGGTGTTGCCACAACACTGTAAGCCCTCACAGTTACTCTTGGTGGGCGCAGGAACAGGCCCTGCTGTGAAATATTAGATCAAGAATGTTGAACGGGGTCAGAAAAATTGGGCCTTTGGTGGTGGACGGTGTGGTGGTGTTGCCACAACACTGTTATGCCCCGTACACACGGTCAGATTTTCCGATGGAAAATGTCCAATCGGAGCGTGTTGTCGGAAATTCCGACCGTGTGTGGTCTCCATCGGACATTTTCCATCGGATTTTCCGACACACAAAGTTGGAGAGCAGGAGATAAAATTTTCCGACAACAAAATCCGTTGTCGGAAATTCCGATTGTGTGTACACAAATCCGAAGGACAAAGTGCCACGCATGCTCAGAATAAATAAAGAGATGAAAGCTATTGGCCACTGCCCCGTTTATAGTACCGACGTACGTGTTTTACGTCACCGCGTTTAGAACGATCGGATTTTCCGACAACTTTGTGTGACCGTGTGTATGCAAGACAAGTTTGAGCCAACATCCGTCGGAAAAAATCCTAGGATTTTGTTGTCGGAATGTCCGAACAAAGTCCGACCGTGTGTACGGGGCATTAGGCCTCACAGTTACTCTTGGTGGGTGCAGGAACAGGCCTTGCTGTGAAATATTAGATCAAGAATTGTAATTACATGCCCCCGTTAAACAAGGGCTGAAAAATTGGGTCTAAGGCACTGATGCTGGTGCCACAACACTGCAACCCCTCACAGATACTCTAGTTGGAGCGCAGGAATGAGCCCTGCTGCAAAGTATTGCATCAAAAATTGTAATTACACGCCCCTGTTAAACAGGGGCTGAAAAATTGGGCCTTAGGCACTGGTGCTGGTGCCACAACACTGCAACCCCTCACAGATACTCTAGTTGGAGCGCAGGAATGAGCCCTGCTGCAAAGTGTTGCATCAAAAATTGTAATTACACGCCCCTGTTAAACAGGAACAGAAAAATTGGGCCTTAGCCACTGGTGGCGGTGCCCAGAACCAAAAATGTTCTTACAAGCTATCAGCATTAACATTGAGGAGGAAGAGGATAGTGTCTCAGTGTAACGGAATGTCCCACACTCCACTTGAGTGCTTCCGTCAGTATACCACTTCCTCCCAGTCTGGATACAGATATCCGATATTCCAACTGCTCATAAGCACAAAACAAGGCGACACTTGTTTCACTGCTAACATGGACTGACTTTTTATTTGAGATCTCGCACAAATATATACAGCAGGATAACTAAAACCTAACCTAATTAACATGAGGTAATTATCTAATCCTTTATCAAGCCTAGGTGACTAAGAGACATGACCTTTTAGAACAAACTTGTGGTCACCGAGCTTCACACAGTACATTATACATTATCATAAGTACAACCACAGGACATTTTCTCACAATAGCAGGAGCTCATTACAATTAACAATACAAACAGTGATCTCCCCCCTCCTCAGCCTAGTCATCAACAAACTATAGTAGGAGTAGACTGTTCATCTCCTAGCCACTGACTATTCAATACACATTACCATAAACATCAACACAGGGTTAATTAGAACAAACAACAATATGTGGAATACCCTTAGAACCTGTGATGAGCCAGACTAGACTCATTATTTACTCATTATATACTCATTACATTAAGCATGTTATAGCAGACATCAGACAGATGAGTGAAGTTGATATTAGCATCTCCTCACAGTATGTGTCCTAACAGTATGACTCGGTCACTATTGCTAATATGGCAAATACAGGGTTCCCAGTGTCTGTGTGTCCTGGGGGACAAGGACCCGAAGCCCAAGTAACAACACCTCAAGGATACCTCAAATGCCAAGGCCCATAATCTGTAGGCAAGAGGCTCACATTCAGTCCCCTCCAACAGCCTCTGTCCAACAGCCTCTGTCCCGGGTGAGTCTGTCACACTCAGCATAACAGGATAGTCACTCAGCATCAGCATAGGCAGTCTTGAAGGGATCTCACATTAAAAAAAAAAAATATTCGGTTACATCAGCATCAGGTGCTTGGTAGCTGCTAATCCAAGACTGATTCATTTTTATGAAGGTCAGCTGATCGACCGATTCGGTGGACAGGCGCACCATGTGATCAGTTACAAAGCCTCCAGCAGCACTGAATGTGAGTTCTGAAAGAATGCTGGATGCAGGACAGGCCAGTAGCTCAATTTCATACTGTGCAAGCTCTGGCCAGTGATCCATCCTCAAGACCCAGTAACCCAGAGGATTTTCGATGGGAAAGGTGTCCAAGTCTGATCTTGCCCCTAGGTATTCCTGCACCATATGAATCAGACACTGGCGATGGATGCTGGAACCGATCATACCTTGGGGCTGCGGACTAAAAAATTGTCTGAACGCATCCGTCAGATGGCCACTTTCTCCACCGCTCCTTCGTTGACTGACTCAGCAACACGTTGTCCAGGAGGACCAGGAAAGGCTCTGAAAACGCGTTGCACAAACCTTTCTGCAAGGCCTCGCGAAGATGTTTCATCCTCTGCTCTCTCTGCGTTGGCAAGATAAGGTCCGCAACCTTACCCTTGTAACGTGGATCAAGGAGGGTTGCCAGCCAGTAATGATCCCTCTCTTTGATACCACGAATACGAGGAGCCTTCCGCAGGCTTTGCAGGATCAGGGAGGCCATGCAGTGTAGGTTTGCTGAGGCATTCACTCCAGAGTCCTCTGGGTCACTAAGGATGACATGATCCGCAGCCACCTCCTCCCAGCCACGTACAAGTCCATGGGTTTCTTCAGACTGTAAATGATCCCTTGAAGACTGCTGTTGATGCTGAGTGCTAGGCTCCACCTCCATGCTGACACAATCCTCCTCCTCCTCCTCTTCCTGTGTGATTGGCGGCACGCAGGAACACTGTCTGGATAAAGGGGGCCTTGAGAGGTAAGGAAGTCCTCCTCTTCCTGCCTCTGTTCTGCCTCAAGTGCCCTGTCCATTATTCCAAGCAGGGTGTGCTCCAACAGGTGGACAAGAGGGACAGTGTCATTGATGCTTGCACTGTCACTGCTCACCATCCACGTGGCCTACTCAAATGGTGACAGGACAGTGCATGCATCCCTGATCATGGCCCACTGACGTGGGGACAAAAAAAACAAACTCCCCTGAGCCTGTCCTGGTGCCATAGTCGCACAGGTGCTCATTGATGGCCCTCTGCTGCATGTGGAGCCGCTTCAGCATGGCCAACATTGAGTTCCACCTGGTGGGCATGTCACAGATTAGGCGGTTCTTGGGCAGGTTAAATTCCTTTTGGAGGTCAGCCAGCCGAGCACTGACATTATATGACCGGCAGAAATGCACACAGACTTTCCTGGCCTGCTTCAGGACATCCTGTAAGCCCAGGTACCTGCCCAAGAACCGCTGCACCACCAAGTTAAGGATGTGAGCCAAACAGGGCACATGGTTCAGTTGTCCCTGTCGGAGGGCGGAGAGGAGGTTGGTGTCATTGTCGCAAACCACCATTCCTGGCTTAAGCTGGTATGGCGTCAACCACCTCTGAGCCTGCCCCTGCAGAGCTGACAGAATTTCTGCCCCAGTGTGGCTCCTGTCCCCCAAGCACACCAGCTCAAGCACTGCATGACATCTTTTTGCCTGCGTGCTTGCGTAGCCCCTTGAACGCCTATGGAGCACTGCTGGTTCCGAGGACAAATCAGCACAGGAAGAGGCCATGGAGGAAGAAGAAGAGAAGGGGGTGGAGGAGAGAGGTGTGGCAGAATCACCACTAGTAGAATTTTGGAGGCGTGGTGGCAGAACAACCTCCAACACTACTGCACCCTGTCCTGCATCCTTCCCAGCTGCCAGCAGAGTCACCCAGTGCACGTTGAAAGATAGGTAATGTCCCTGTCCATGCCTGCTGGACCATAAGTCAGCGGTAATATGCACCTTACTGCTGACCGCCCTGTCCAGCGAGGCATGGACATTGCCTTTCACATGCTGGTAGAGAGCCGGAATCGCCTTCCATGAAAAAAGTGGTGTTTGGGAACCTGCCACTGAGGTACCGCACATTCCACAAACTCACAGAAGGGGGCAGAGTCTACCAACTGAAAAGGCAGCAGTTGAAGTCCTAGCAATTTAGCCAAGCTAGCATTCAACCGCTGGGCATGTGGATGGATGGGAGCAAACTTCTTTTGCCGGTGGAGCAATTGGGAAGGGAAATCTGCCTGCTAGAGTCGGACGTTGGTGTATCGATAGCAGATTGTCCGCAAGTACTTGGCACTGCACACCTAACTCTACACCTTCATTTCTCTCAGTGCAGGTTTCTGAGAGGACTGAAGGTATAGTGGGGTTGGAGATCCCAGCTGATGAGGAGGAGCAAGGAGAGGTCTGTCTTGTTCTTTTGTTCATATGTTCTTTAAACATATGACAAGCAGGTATACCTTTAAGTGCTGGGAGATGCTCTGATAATTACCTCTACTAATGGTTCTGGGCCCAGGTCAGTTTCATCTCTCTCCTCACTCTCTTTGGGGACTACTCTTATAGGCCCATCTCTCACTGAACAGGACCACTCTGATTGGGTATTCTGTTAGCCCTCTACTCCCTCCGGGCGTATCTGCTCCAAGATTGGACAATTTCTTCTTCCCTTAACTTAGCATAGCTCAGCCACTCAATAGCACCTCCTCTCTTGGATTAACAAGTTAGTGACAATTAATTTACAGAGATATTAATTAAAGAGGAGCTTGTCACCTTCTCTTGAATGGGGCACTTAACTATGCACAGTCATAGCCGGGGTAAATTGTCCATTCCTGAACAGATCAAAGAAATATTCTAAGCGTATCAAACACCCTTTGAAATGGATAAATGGTTGGTTAACAAAGAGGACTACAACACCTTTATCTAGCTAATGAATTTGGCCCGTCAAGTCTACACACTCAGATGGTATCTCTTCCTTGCCTTTGAATATTACAACAGGTAAATAGCAGAGCATCTCCCAAGCACATCCTCAACACAGCCTTTCTTGCATGTCAAAAGGAACTGTTAAATGAATTGTATCTTCTCAGGCAACGCCTGTCAAATATATACATCTAGCTAGGTTAACCCCTTAACGTAACAATATTACATACACACTACTATTATTTCTTATCTGAAACTATATATATATATATATATATATATATATATATATATATATATATATATATATATACAAATATTCCCAGTTGCTAATGGAGATTACTCATAAGGCAACTAGGGCATCCTGCCTCTTTGGAGATGTGCCTCCTCCTCCTCCTCCTCCACCTCCTCCTCCTCTCTCCTATCAGGCACCCACATAGAGTCAGTGAGCTCATCATCCCCTCCTCGTCACTGTAGCAAACCTGGCAGTATGCTGCAGGTGGGGGAACATGACTGCCAGTTTGTTGTCCTTCTTGGGCAATCCCTCTCTCTGGGCTCATGTTACTGCCTTCCTCAAGCTGGGTACCATCATCGGAGCCTTCAAAACGCTGCGCATCCTCCTGCAGCATGTACCCGACACTGTGGTCGAACAGTTCGGAGGACTGCTCCGGAGGGGCTAGGGAAGGAGTAACTGATGATGACCTCAAGTCCAAGAATAGGCTGCTTTGGCACCTGCATTGGCAGCCAAGGTAGCCTGGGTGACAGAGGATGAGGAGGATGAGGACGGCTTGGTCATCCTCTCTACCAACTCTTCGGCATGTTGTGGCTCAACACGGCCAGCTGCCGAGAAAAAGGACAAGTGTGCTGTAATGGAAATTTGTAAGTTCTGTATATAATTGTATTCTATTTTGTATGTATTGCACACTGCCCTCACTGTGCACACAGCACTAATAATGTTTTCATTACATGTTTACATTCCTTCGAGTCCTGATTAGAATTAGCCTGCCTATGTAACGCCCCTTGTTACCATAAATGTACAATTGTAATATTAATGTGATACCTACGTAATCATGTGTATAAAAACCTTCAATTGCGTCATAATAAAGCAGAACAGTTATTTGAAAAGATGCTGAGTGTATCTTTTGTGTCTGTTCCCTACTGCAGTAGTTATTATTAATTTGGAACCACTAATCAATATGAGGATAGGAGTTGCCTATCATCAATTTAACCAAGTCAGTGCCCCACGACCACGTGCTGATGAGGATGCACCGTGTCCATGACCAGCACTGTTGCCTCTAGACACAGAGCCTGCTTGCCCTCTTTTATTGGCCTATGACTGTCTGCCTCTCCTTGTTGGCCTCCCAGACATACTGTGATGTATTGGAATAGGTACACAAGGAATGGCCTGCAGTGAGATGTAGCTGCACAAAGCTGGGATATATATATACTGATTATACTGCAGCTAGCTGAATCGCCTGCCTGTCTGTAGTATTATTAGGAAGAAAACAACAGGAATTTTCTGCAGTGAGCTTTAGCTGCACACTGTGCCCAGTATACAGTGCACTAATATACTGCAGCTAGCTGAGTCAACTGCCTACCTGTGGTATTATTAGGAAGAGAACACCAGCAATTGTCTGCAGTTAGCTTTAGTTGCACACTGTGCACCGGATACAGTACACTGACTGAAAATACTGCAGCTGCCTGCCTGTTGTATTATTAGGAAGAGAACACCAGCAATTGTCTGCTGTTAGCTTTAGTTGCACACTGTGCACAGGATACAGTACACTGACTGAAAATACTGCAGCTGCCTGCCTGTGGTATTATTAGGGAGAGAACACCAGCAATTGTCTGCAGTTAGCTTTAGTTGCACGCTGTGCACAAGATACAGTACACTGACAGAAAATACTGCAGCTGCCTGCCTGTGGTATTATTAGGAAGAGAACACCAGCAATTGTCTGCAGTTAGCTTTAGTTGCACACTGTGCACAGGATACAGTCTGACTGAAAATACTGCAGCTGCCTGCCTGTGGTATTATTAGGAAGAGAACACCAGCAATTGTCTGCAGTTAGCTTTAGTTGCACACTGTGCACAGGATACAGTATACTGACTGAAAATACTGCAGCTGCCTGCCTGTAAGTATATTAGGAAGGGAATAACAGGAACTGATCTAGCTAAACTAAATACACTGACTGCAGCTAACTGATTTGCTTGCCTGCTCTATCTAACTGAAATTAAATGACACTGTCTCTCTCTCTCTCTATCTCTCAGTGCGCCAGGACACACTACACAAGGCCGACTTCCAGGCAGCTTTATATAGTGTGGGACGTGTACTAACTCCTCTGAAGCATAATTGGCCAAAGCCACCCTGCCTTTGGCCAATTCTTCTTACCGCGCTTTGATTGGCCAAAGCATGCGGGTCATAGTGCATGCTTGGCCAATCATTAGCCAGCAATGCACTGCGATGCTGCAGTGAATTATGGGCCATGACGCGCCACTCGAATTTGGCGCGAACGGCCCATAATGTTCGTAATTCGATGAACGGTCGAACGGCCGATGTTCGACTCAAACTTGAAGCTCATCCCTAATGCAGTACACCAAGACACCCCACCCTGAATCTTCCTATTGCCATAGATTTAAAAAAATGGATGACCCTTGTTTTTATCATGCAGCTAGTAGGGGATGAGCAGGTTCTACAACCACAGGCTAAAGCAGGGAATGCTTGCCTTTCATTTCAGACAGTGGGTGTGCTATATAACTAGAGCATGTGGAGAAGGTTGTGGAGAAGATAACAAAGCCCTTACCCTCCTTTTCCCAGGTGCAAAGTAATGCAGTGCCATCAGTAGCTGCAAACATGCCTTCTTATTCCTCCTCTACTACATTGTATAATGAATCCCACCATTACCTTGTGAACAGGCATTGAAGAGTCAGCTGAATTATTTGAGCACACCATCAGTGGCAGTAAAATAGAGGGAGTAGACCATGGGCAGGGATAAACAACTGTCAGTAAACGTCATGAAGCTGAAGCTTGCTGCCAAGTTGTCCAAAGCAATTAGGAAGGGGGGATTTTTATGTTGCAGACCAAACCTAGGTGCTTAAAGTGATTGTAAGGGTTAGTGTCAGGGAAATGGCCGTAGGAGAACTGGCAATAGTGCCAGTACTGGTAATGGTCGCTTCTGGCACATTACCATGCGCACTAATGCAAGAAGTGCGAATGGGCACATGCAGATTCACATTGGTGCTAACAGGCAAACACGCATGCGCAGAAGCGCCAAATTACCGACTTGTTGCCTTTTCCAGCGTCTGATCTCGGCTGGTATAATGGACTCTGCTACAGTTATCTGTTCCTGCCTGCCTTCCTGTACCAGACCTTTGGCTTGTCTCCGTTCCTGCAACCTGCCTCTTCCTCCTGCCGGATCTATTGTGTTTGACCCCTGGCCTAGCTTCCACTACCGTCCCTTGCACACACCTTGCCTAGTATTGCTGAGGATTCCTAGAGACTTTGGCCCAGCTGTGTTCCCTGCATTACCCAGTATTCATCAGGTGACCTCCAGCTCTTCTCTCCTGAATCCATCTGGCAACCTGTGCTTCTCTGGGCACTACAACCGCTGTACCCAACTTCAGGGGTGTACTGCACTCAGCCGCAAGGGGAGCCCTCTCTGCATTTCAGCCTCCAACCAGGTACGTGACAGTTCTTTTCTTTTTTAAATTTCCCCGGCGGGTCTTGCGTCTCCTCCCCACATCAGATAACCCCCTAGGGGAAGCGCTTCCCCGAGGAGGTTACCTTGCGGGCGCACTCCCGAGTCCAGCATTCGGCGTCCATAGCCGCTGAATGTGTGACTCGGCGTCCACATCATTGGATTTGATTGACAGCAGCAGGAGCCAATGGCTGCGCTGCTATCAATCTATCCAATCAAGTGCCAAGAACCCTGGGCAGAGAGACAGCCCATCCCTGGCGGGTTAAGTTCCAGGGCTCAAGTAAGTAAAACGGGGGGCTAGGGGGCCGGTCACTGCCAGGTGTTTTTTCACCTTAATACATAGGATACATTAAGGTGAAAAAACACAAAGGTTTACAACCCCTTTAAGATTGAAGGAGAAATACAAGGGAGAGTCATGTAGTCCAGGGGCAGTTTTCAGAGGAGAATAGGGAGAAGCCTCCCTATTACACCTGATGACACTGTTCCACTGAAGTAGGGTCCAGGAATCCTCTGGTCTGCTTTGCAGGGCTTAGCAGTCTGTGACCTTTTTCAAACATGCGCTGCAGACAGCACCATAGCAGCTTCCAGCCTCTACTTGCAGTGTATCAACTATCACTGTATCAAAACCTTTTTGATGTGCAGTGTTTGTGTAATATTTTTGCCTTTAGTCTTTGACATAATTCACTTTAAAGAAAGATGTATAACCAATTTAACCAATTATTGTTTTGGCCATACTTCTCTTCTGGGTCACAGGAGTGCACTGACTTTTGCTCTCCTGTGACCTAGAATCAGCCAACAGCAGGCTAAAGCCCGCTGTCAGCTGATGTCATAGAGCCATTCCAGGCTCTGGAAGGATCACAAACATTGTGAGGATCCATCTACAGTATATGCCTGATTGAAAGTTGGCAACAGCTCTCAGCGTTCATCACCCCCTCTCCTGCCCAGCACTCCAGGGAGCACTGGACGGGCAGAGCAGAGAGCGGTGACTGACAGCCACCATTCTCTGCTTTGAGAAAATCAAAAACTGAGTAATTAGTGGTCAAGTGATTGCTCAGTTCTTAGTCTTTGAGCCAGCAGGATTCAAAGCCTTCTGCCTTAACTATTGCAACTCTCTCCTCTTTGGCTTACTTTACTTACCGGCTTTTCCACCTTCGGTCTATTATGAATTCTGTTGCCAAACTCATCCACCTTACCAACCCCTCAGTGTCCACTACCTCTCTCTGACAATAACGTCATTGGGTTCCACTCACCTAACAAAAAAATAAAAAATACTAATAACATACAAAGTCATCAAGTAGGACTGAGCCAAATGTACCCAGGTTTAGTTCAGTGAACGCTATTGAAGTTCAGATTTTCAATCTAAATCCCACTGAAATCAATAGAAACCGAACATTTGATTTCAGTAATAGCCATTTTCTTTTTTTATTTTAAAATTAACATTTTTTTTTTTCAGAACAAATCAGTATACATAGCACACTAGTTACCATGAGAACATAAAAATACACTGTTCAAGAAAAATATAGTAAAAGAAAATAAACAAAACTAACATACACAGTTAGCATGTTTGTGATATAAATGGACAGAGAATATCAAACAATATTGCCATTCCCTGTAAAGCAAGATTTTAACCATCTAAAGCAAACTCTGTTCCAGCAAAAAAGAAAGAAACTTTATTCCCTCATTTATCAAGTTATAGAGGACACTGACTTTATATATAAAACAGAGAAAAAATAAAGGGAGTAAAATGGAAAAAAAGAGGGGGGGAGGAGGGGGGGGTTGCTGT